>NC_056680.1:18045000-18345000 GCF_018350215.1 Panthera leo | reverse complement strand
ACCCAGGAGCCCCTTGCATGAGCCTTCTCTCTTTCTCTGCATCTGTGTATAATAAAACATGTTCAAAAAACAACAACAAAAACAACAAGAACAAACAAACCAAAAAAAAAAAAAAAAAACCCATGAGGTGCCTGGCTGGCTCAGTCAGTAGAACATGGGACTAGATCTGGGGGCTGTGAGTTCAAGCCCCATGTTGGGTGTAGAATTACTTAAAAATAAAATATTTAAAAACCAATAAACATTGTCAACATTTCTTGGTTTTAACTTTAAATTTTTAAATTATTTTTAAAGTTCTAATTACAGTGTAGTTTATACCCAGTGTTATATTCTACTTTCTTGAACATAGGGAATATTTTAAGTTTTATATTTACATTTTTTTCCAGGTTCACAAAATTACACAAATTGAGTATCACATGATGAATTGATATTAGCTTCCCCAGGCATGGGAACTTAACAGATGAGATACAGTTTAATATCCATTTATGTTGCTTTTCATAGAAGGTGTTTTTTAGACCTTAACTTGAAGTGTAAGATCATCAAAGAAATGCCTCCATATGTGGCCAAAATACAATTCATTCTACCTGTGAGAGTATAAGAGTTGAAATATTTTTTGATACCAGTGAAATGGGATTCAGCATCAGTTTCTCGACCTGCTATGATTTGTCTTGCAAAAAGCATCAATTCCACATATCTATTATGTTCAAGTTTTAATGTCCTTGTCTACTAATTCTAGCATCTGTTATTTCTGGATCTGTTTCTCTTGTTTGATTTTTCTCTTTATTATAGGTCTTTTTGTTTTCCTACTTTACATGATAGGTAACTTATACTTTTTTATTTTTTTTACTTTTATTTATTTGAGAGAGAGAGAACCAGCAGGGGAAGAGCGGAGAGTGAGAAGGGGACAGAGGATCCGAGGCAGTCTCCATGCTGATATCAGAGAGCCCACTGCAGGGCTCAAACTCACAAACTCAGGAACCATGAGATTGTGACCTGAACTAAAGTTGGACACTTAACTAACTGAACCACCTAGGTGCCCCATGATTGGTAATTTTTAATTGAATGCCAGACATTGCAAGTTTTACCTTTTCAGGTACTGATACTATTATATTCCTATAAATATTTGTGACCTTTGTTCTGGGATACATTTAGTCATTTTGATAACTTTGAGGCTTGATTTTAAGCTTTGTTAGCTGGAGTTTGAGCAGATTTTAGTCTAGTACAGATGTTTTGTTTTATTTTTTTAAGTTTATTTACTTATTTTGAGAGAGAGAGAGAGAGAGAGAGAGAGAGGCTGAGAGAGAGAGAGAGAGAGAGAGAGAGAGAGAATCCAAAGTAAGCTCTGCACTGTCAGCCTGGATGCAGAGCTCAAACTCATGAACCATAAGATCATGACCTGAGCCAAAATCAACAGTCAGATGTTTGACTGACTGAGCCACCCAGGTACGCCCCCCCCACGTTTGTTTTTTTTGTTTTTTGTTTTTTTTTTTTAAGAGAGAGAGAGAGAGAGATGGAGAGAGTGTGCTTGAGGAGGAGGAGGACATATGCTATTTGCATTACAAGACATGTGTAGAGTGGGGCGAGGGTGCAGGTCCCAGCAAGAATATGTCAGAGCAAAGGGAAATAAAGGCTTTTTTTAGGGGGCCCTTAATAGTTTGCCTGTCTCATTTGCTTTTTGTTTTTGTTTGTTTGGGTTTTTTACTAATGGCTGATGGGAACACAAACTGCTTCTGGCTCTGAGTAAGATTTGGTGCTGTCACCTTTTAATTCTTTGGGGTAGTTCTTTCTTTGGCTTTGGACAGTCTGCTCACATGTATGTACTGATTATTACTAAGCTGAAGCCTCAAGGGGAGCCCCCTAGAGATTTCTGGAGTTATCTCTCTGAGCACTTTTGTCCTGTCTAGGTTCTAGCCATCTTTGTCTCCCCAAACTCCCAGTTTTGTCTCTTCAACTCAGGGAGTCTGACAGACTCTATCTGAGTTCCTCCTCATTATATTTGGAAACTCTTTTCAGACAGCAAACTGGACAATCATTGAGCTTATATTGTTTGTATCTCCTCTTTCAGGAATCACTGTTGCCTGATGGACAACGTCTGAAAATGATTGTTTCATATATTTTGTCTGGTTCTTTGGTTGGATCATGTGGGAGTGTAAATCTTTTCCCAGTTACTCCATCTTAGCTGGAAGTATGAGTTCCTAAAATCTAACAATAATTTGTTCCTTTGGTATGTATTTATTGAGCACCAACTTTGCCCAGCATGATGCTAAGAGATGTGAGATACAAGCTGACAGACTAAATTCCTGCTCTCCTACCCCATTGTAGCCCAGTGAAGGAGACAAGTTTTGGGGAATGATTACAATAAAACGTGGAGGGTCTCTGACAGTGTACAGTGATCTAACTTAGTCCAGGAGATTAAAAAAGTACTCCCTGGGGTTCCTGGGTAGCTCAGTCAGTGGAGCGTCTGCCTTTGGTTCAGGCCATGATCTCATGGTTTGTGAGTTGGAGCCCTGCATCAGGCTTCCTGCTGGCAAGGTGGAGCCCTCTTCAGATCCTCTGTCCCCCCCTCTCTCTACACCCCTCCCCCATGCTCTTGCTCTCTCAAAAATAAAAAAGTTAAAAAATAAAAACCTTAAAGGGGTGCTTGGGTGGTTCAGTTGGTTAAGCGTTCAACTTTGGCTCAGGTCATGATCTTGCAGTTCATGAGTTCGGGCCCTGAGTCAGGCTCTGTGCTGACAGCTCAGAGCCTGGAGCCTGCTTCAGATTCTATGTCTCCCTCTCTCTCTGCCCCTCCCCCACTCATCCTCTGTCTCTCTCAAAAATAAATAAACATTAAAAAAACTTTTAATTAAAAAAAAAGTACTCCTTGAAAAATCAAAGTCTATACCAAGAACTTAAGGGTAGATAGGTGGTTGGTGGTAGGGTAGAAGTGATCTAAAGAGTGTTCTGTGAGCAGGCTGGCAGGAGAGAAAGGGCAACATGTGATAGGAACTGGAATGAAGGGTTGGGGAAGGGGACAGGATTTCTTTTTTAAGTTTTGTTTCGTTTTTTATGTTTATTTATTTTTAGAGCGAGAGAGAGCACAAGCAGAGGAGGGGCAGAGACAGGGGGAGACACAGAATCCTAAACAGGCTCCAAGCCCCAAGCTGGCAGCACAGAGCCCGATGTGGGGCTTGAAGCCACGAACCAGGAAATCATGACCTGAGTGGAAGTCAGATGCTTAGCTGACTGAGCCACCCAGTGCCCGTTTTGTTTTGTTTGAGTAATCTCTACACACCCAATGTGGGGCTCAAACTTACAACCCCAAGATCAAGAGTCACATGGGCTTCTGACTGAGCTAGCCAGGTGCTCCTAGGGTGCAAGTTTTGAATAGACTGATGGGCAAGGGCCATTTATGTCTTGGACTCATGGATTTATCAAGAGCTTTTGGATTTGACCTTGAGGCAGAGGGATTCCATGAAGATTTCACATTGAAAACATTGTCTTGCTACAGTGTGGGTAAAGGATTGGAGGGGCTGGAGTGGAGGTGAGAGATATGAGATGAGAATTATCTTCAGTGAGGGGCCACACAGGCCTGCTGTCTGCTGTCTGCTCTTGTAACTGAACTAACATGAGTTCATTCCTTGGTGAGTCATAGATAGAAACTACACTAGATGGACTTGTCGCACAAAGTGTTATGCCCAGAATTCGCGATCCCCAAAGACCACCAGGGATCAGAGTCCAATGGAAAAGCAAAGAGACTATTCGAGCTAGCTGGAGCTCAGTCCCCTACCTGCACCGACGCAGCGGTGAGATGCTGGAGAGAGAGCGAGTTTCAAAAGCACAAAGGTTTTATAGGGATCTAGGGGCAGTTGGTAGAGTAGTGGTCGTGGCCTTAGCCAATTGGCTGGGGAAGGGTCAGAGTCCCCTTGCGCGCAGGTTGCTGGGCGTGGTTTGAACGGGTGAGCGGGAAGTTACTCAAGGGGAGGAGGTGTGGTCTGAGGTTTGAGCAGGAATTTCTTTCTGCGGTTTTCCCGGAAAGGGGGCCATGTCGGGGACATAGTCACTCGAGATGGAGGACACACAACAAAATGGAGTCGACCGGCCTAGGTCCGCTCTTTCATTAGGACATTTTATTTGCAGCAAAGGGGATCACAGGAAATAACTTCCAATTTTGACTCCCAGAGCAAGGGTGGATAGGTTCCTTTTATTTAGGGTTAGGATGAATATATATGTATGTGTGTATGTATTTAAGTAGGCTTCATGCCCAGTGCAGGGCCCAGTACAGGGCCCAGTACTCAGGACCCTGAGATCAAGACTTGAGCTGAGATGAAGAGTTGGATGCTTAACCAAGTGAGCCACCCAGGCACCCCTACTTATTTTTTAAGATTTAAAAAATCTTAAAACCCACCCAACATGGGGCTTGAACTCATAACCTTGAGATCAAGAATCAGATGCTCTAGGAGCACTTGGGTGGCTCAGTTGGTTAAGTGTCCGATTTCGGCTCAGGTCATGATCTCACGGTTCGTGGGTTTCAGCCTTGCATCAGGCTCTGTGCTGACAGCTTGGAGCCTGGAGCCTGCTACTGGTTCTGTGTCTCCCTCTCTCCCTGCCACTCCCTCACTCATGCTCAGTCTCCCTCTCTCTCTCTCTCTCAAAAATAAAGGTTAAAAAAAAAAAGTCACATCCTCTACTGATTGAGCCAGCCAGGCACCTCAAAATTGGGATAGTCGTGAGACAGTCAGTTAGTCACCCTTCTACTGTTTCTCAGCAGTTTCCTTTCTTCTCTTTTTAGAGTAAGTTCTACATTCAACCTGGAGCTTGAACTCATGACCTTGAGATCAAGAGTCTCATGCTCAGAGTACCTGGGTGACTCATTGGTTGGGCATCAGACTTTTGATGTCCACTTAGGTTTTGATCTCAGGTCCCTGGGTATGGAGTGTACTTCAAAAAAAAAAAAAAAAAAAAAAAAGAGTCGCATGTGATGTGGTTTGAAGTGTTGGGGTTTGGAGCCAAGGGCCAAGAATTCTTAAGATATCTTCAGTGCAGGGATGCCCGGGTGGTTCAGTCGGTTAAGTATCTGACTTCAACTCAGGTCATGATCTCACGGTCCCTGAGTTCGAGCCCCCCATCGGGCTCTGTGCTGACAGCTCTGAGTCTGGAGCCTGCTTCAGATTCTGTGTCTCCCTCTCTCTCTGCCCCTCCCCACTCGAGCTCTGTCTATCTCTGTCTCTCAAAAATAATAAATAAAAATGTTAAAGAATTTTAAAAAAAGCTATCTTCAGTGCAAAAACATGGTTTTATTAAAGCATGGGGACAGGACCCATGGGCAGAAAGAGCTGAACTGGGGTTGTGATGGGTGACTGATTACATGCCTTCAAATTGGGAGGTGGGTAGGGATAGCTTAAGTCTTAAACGTATTTTAGAAGCAAGGTTTCCAGGACCTTGAGGGACGAGCTGCTGTTAAGATAAGGTTATTTACTATTGTCTAGTAAAATATTAGTCATGAGATCCTTCAGATGTATATCAATGGGCCATACGTTTAGAGTTTAGAGGATGATTGCTAACACATATCTTGGGCAGGCAGAGATAAAGGAAGTTTCCAAAGGGATTTTTATATGTTAAAGAAGACTTACAGGATCCTGGAGGTAGGCTCCAGTCAAGTTAAGGTTACTTTTTGCCTCTAGCAAAGTATTAACATTGAGGCAGTTGAGTTCTTTGAGGAAGGTCATTCTGTCTGTCTCAATGTAAGTAGTAAGGAAATTTATTCTTTTGCCTTTGTTTCCCACATCAGCATGCTCTACTGACTAAGCCAACCAAGTGCCACCCTAGGGTTAGATGAATATTTAGAAATGGGAGCCTTGGAACACCCACCTGGTTCACTTGGGAGAACACATGACTCTTGGTCTCAGGGTCATGAGTTCGAGCCCCATGTTGGGTATAGAGATTACTAAAACAAATAAATTAAAAAAAAAAAGGAAGAAGAAGAAATGGGAGCCTTGTCATTGTATGTGAAAGTGGGCATAAGTTTACAAATGTGTCTTAAGGAAACATACCTGAACATATGTTGTATGTTATATAAATGAAGCTTGGACTTCTTCTTGGGCAGGGATTTTAGTATTCTAATGAGGTAAAGGTAACTGTCAGTTACTCCATGGGTCACTCCATGGTCCATCTTTGCAGGCCTGAGTCAGGGGTTAAACTCAAACTGGTCTGGGTAGTCTGGGTTGCCAGAGTTCCTTATTCAGGCAGTCCTTATTCCTTGAGTGGTTGTTCTGGTTTCCATCCAGGATTCTATGCCCATGGGGTCTTTTGCCTGAGTTAAGAGACAAACTGGAAAGAAGAGTTTAAGGAAAAATGTGGGACAGAAGTCGGTAAGTACAAGCAGGTGAGCATTTAAGTTCGCGTCTTGGGGTCTAGCTGGTGACACTGTGACTGTGCCCTCAGAGGTGAGTCCTGAAGACCAGAGACTGTGTACCCTCATGATTCCCAGGGAACCTATAATCTTTTGGGATTTGAGGAAGCCTCTGCTCCAGGATAGAGTGGTCTTCATGAAGAGGAAAGTCTCAGAAACCTCGAGAGACCCAGGCAGTGAATCATTAGTCTGAGCCAAAATGGAGACAGCAATGGTCAGTCCAAGAGACCCAAGGACACAAGTTATTTTCCCTTGACAACAGTCAATGAGAAGCCAGGGAATGTTTTCTGTCACTGTAAGTCTGGGTGCCTAGGCTAGGAAAGCACAACTCTTCCAGTCTATTCCTTGGGCTGGCCTCAAATTCGGGTTTTGTTTCTGTCTGATACCCTACTATGAGAGCCCTAAAGGTTACACTGGGCCTGTGTCTTTGGGTTCCTCAATGCAGAGAAGGCCCAGGTCACCAAAGCTGACCATTACCTGGAGGTTTCTGACTTGTGAGGAAGAAGCCCAAAAGAAGGCCTTGTTCCATCTCTATACTGTTTTATTGGCTCAGAAAATCACTGGACCACTTCTGGCCTCAGCTTTGTTATCAATAAAATAGGCTTAATCAATGATCTCTGAGGCACAAGTGCCTGGAAGGATGGTGATGGTGATAAACATAATGGTTAATTTTTTTTTGCTTTCTTTTTTTTCTTTCAAAATCATGTTTACTGAGGTATAATTTAGATACAATAAAAATGCACATATCTTGGGACGTCTGACTGGGTCAGTTGGTAGAGCATGTGACTCCTGATCTCAGTGTTGTTAGTTTGAACCCTATGTTGGGTGTAGCGATTACTTAAAACTAAAACCTTTTCCTTTCTTTTTCTTTCTTTCTTTTCTTTCTTTCGTTCTTTCTTTCCTTTTTTTTTTTTAAAGTAGCTTCAAATCCAGCGTAGAGCCCACCATCCTAGACCAAGACCTGAGCTGAGATCAAGAGTCAGTCACTTAACCGACTGAGACACCCAGGCGCCCCAAATACTCAGTTTAATAAATTTTGATAAGTGTCTTGATGAATATTAACTACCACCACAATCAAGTTGTAGAACCTTTCCATCACCCCCGAAGTATTCCCTTGTACTTCTTCATAGTCAATCCTTTCCCTTCACTCCCAGTCCCAGAAAAAAAAAAATCTGATTTATATTACAGTAGATTAGTTTTGCCTTTTCTAGAATTTCATGTTAAGTGGAATCATACAGTATGTACTCTTTTGGGTTTGACTTTTTTTGCTTAACATAGTACATTTGAGATCTACTGGTGGTGTTATGCATATGCATCTTCATTCCTTTTTAAAAATTTTGATAGAATATACATAATATTTACCATTTTACTTATTTTAAGTGTCTAAGTCAGTGGCATTAAGTACTTTCATGGTGTTGTATAATCATCACCACTATTTCCATAATTTTTTTCATCATCCTAAACAGAAACTTTGTACCTATTAAGCAGTAACTCTCTATTTCCCCTTACACCCAGTTCCTGGCCACCTACTTTTACTTTCTGTCTCTGAATTCACCTATTCTAAGTAACCCATGTAAGTGGAATCATACAATCAATATTTGTCCTTCATGTCTGTTTTTTTCTTTCGTTTAGCATAATATTTTCAATGTTCACACCTAAGCATTTATCAGTTTCATTCATCTTTAAGGCTGAGTAATTCCATTATATGTACATACCATGATTTGTTTACCCATTCATATGTTGATAGATACTTGGATTTGTTCATTACTTTTTATTTTTGAGCAGTATTCTGTTTTATGGATACACTGCAGTTAGTTTATCTGTTTATATATTGGACATTTACTTCCAATTTCTGGCTATTATGAATAAATTCCTTGAGCAGTCATATCCTTTCATTTCTATTGGGTAAATACTTAGGGATACAATAGCTAGATCATACTGTAGGTACAAACTTAGTTTTTATTTTTAAATTTCTTAAAGTTATTTATTTTTGAGACAGAGAGAGAGAGAGAGCGCGCGAACAGGGGAGGGGAAGGGGGGAATCTCAAGCAGGCTTACTGTTAGCTTACAAACTGGGGCAGAGAAAAGAAAAAGAAAGAAAGTAAGAGAAAGAAAGAAAGAAAGAAAGAAAGAAAGAAAGAAAGAAAGAAAGAAAGTCAAATGCTTAACCGACTGAGCCACCCAGGCACCCTGAAATTCAGTTTTTAAAGAAATGCCAAACTTTTTCAAAATGGCTGGAAATTACCAGTGGATTAAGGTTCCAGGCATTCCACATCTTGGCGTCTTTAGTTTTAGCCTATTCGGTGGGTTTGTGGGAGTTGTGATTTGCACTTCCCTGATGAATAAACATGTTAAGCATCTTTTCATGGGTTTATTGGCTATTTATATTCTTTTGTAAATTATCTGTTCAAATCTTTTGTCCATTAAGAAAAAGGGGAGGCGTTCATACCTATTTTTGAAACTAATGTCGGCCCGGCACAAAGCTCAGTAGTGCTCGTGGCTTTACGAGTTTTAAGCAACGACTGCCCGGGACAGAACCAGGAACGGCGCAAGACTCGGAGCAGCGAAGTGCAGGACAGCTCAGATATAGAATGGCTCGGACGTTTCGGGGCAGGGCCCCACGATGCCTTCTAAATGCTCGCGCCGTGATTGGCTGAAGGGACACTTCCGCAGGCACTTCCGACTCCCTGCAGGCCCAGAGCATCTGTAATTGGCTGGGCTGGCCCAGCGCGAGTCTTTCCGGGAGTTGTAGTTCTTGGGACTCGGCTGGGGACGCCGGGAAGGCCAGTGGACCAAGGCCAGGAGCGGCAGTCGGGTTTGGTTGCGGCTGTTGACACCATGTCCCGCGTGTCGGTGCCCTGCCATGTGAAAGGCACCGTGGCCCTGCAGGTGGGCGACGTGCGAACCTCCCAAGGCCGGCCTGGTGTGCTGGTCATCGATGTCACCTTCCCCAGCGTCGCGCCCTTCGAGGTGAGCAAGCCCCGTGGGCGCGACCGGGGCTCCTGGGCGGGGCTGACCCGGGAACTAGGGCGTGTCCTGGGTATTTAATCTTTCACAGAAAGCCTCTGCAGTGTTCTTGCCCTTGTGAGCCAGTTAACCATTTACTTATTCCTTCAGTTAACACATATTTACTAGAATGCAGCGTTCTGACCTGTTCTCTTCAACATCTCTGCCCCGTATCCAGGACAGGGCTGGTGTAGAAGTGCCAAGATAGTAGGGTGATGCTGGTAATACAATTGTGAGCCAAGGAGAGGTGAGAGGTCATTTTGTTCCTGGCTACTGGGCTAGGGATCATTAGGCAATGAGTTACCTCAAAACCTGCCTCCTGCCCATTCTTACAGTCCCTGCTTGCCAGGTCAGATTCAGCTCATTCCTCATCAGGATCATCCTAATGGCTCCAGGTTCCAATCTCCAGTTGCCTGTCCAGTCCACATCTACTGACAGAGTGACTAACACGACAAGACCTCAGCACAGAGGACAAAGTCCACTTTCTAGTGGCCTGAGTCTGCACCCTGTGTCTGCACCCTGCCTGCCTCTTGACCCCATGCACTTTGTCCTATAAGTGTGTGGTGATCTTTCAAGCTGTTTCTTGCTATAAGCTAGGAAACTTCACTAAATGGACCAACTCTGTAAATCTTGATTCAGTAGACCTAGGGTGGAGCCTATTCATCTATATTAAAACAAAAACAAAACAAACAAAAAACTTATTTGGGTGATTCTGATGAGTGTCCAATGATGAGAATTCCCGGTGCCGGGCTGAATCACTGCCATTTCAGAGGTAGGCCAGGTTTCTCACCCCTTGGTGCCCCTTTGCATATGTTACTTTTACATTGTCTATCTTTCCTGGTTCACTTGATGAACTCCTTCAGGCCTCATCTTCAGGCCGTGTTTCCTGCCTCCTCTAGAGTTAGGGTTCTGACCTGGCAGCATCTTAGACTTGTGACAAGATCTGCAGTCATGGTTTATTTGTATGACCTGCTCATTTAGACTATGAGCTCTTCTAGGGAAGTGAAATTGGCTTTGGGCCCCAGTGGATGCTTGCTGAAGTTGTTAGATTGGTAGTAGAGTACATTCCTAAGGGGAGGAGATGGTATGTTTGAGCCTCTCAGGCCCTGGGTCTGATTTGTCATGGTGGGTTGTGTGTGCTCTAGTTACAGGAGATCATGTTTAAGAATTACTACACAGCCTTTTTGAGCATTCGTGTTCGCCAGCACACCTCACCGCACACACCGGCCAAGTGGGTGACCTGCCTGCGGGACTACTGCCTCATGCCTGACCCACACAGTGAGGACGGAGCCCAAGAATATGTATCACTGTTCAAGCACCAGGTCAGCTGGGACTCAGCATGACTAGGGGAGTCCAGATGAGGGCTCACAGGGGGTCTGGGGATTGGGCCAGGATACCAGGAAGGAAGAGGGGAGGCGAGGTTGGCCTGGGCTTGTGCCTTGGAGGGATTACCATTCTTTCCTTCTCAAAGGTCTGGGGAGGCAGCATCTTCATTCACTGCTGGTTGGGAGGCTCTTGGGCAGTGAGCTAGGGCCTTGCTGGGTCCTTTTGTGTGTGTGTGTGTGTGTATGTATGTCAGATGCTGTGTGACATGGCCAGAGTACTGGAGCTGCGCCTGATTCTGCGACAGCCATCACCACTGTGGCTGTCTTTCACAGTGGAAGAACTGCAGATTTACCAGCAGGGATCAAAGGTAAGTGACCAGCTCAGAGCTGTTGGGTTGGCCCTTTCCCAGGGAGGCTCTTAGCTATGGCTAGGGATGTTGGGTATGGGGCTGGAAGTGGATGGTAAGACTCAGAAGGAGGCCTTCATGGAAATTAGTCAGGTGGGAATGCTGGAAGTTCATGGCGAGAGTTGAAGCCATGTTCTCATATCCTCTGACCTTTGAGGTCACCTGCCTCTCTCAGAGCTTGAGACTTTAGGGTCTGGGAGATACTTTTGTTCCTTGTGTTCCTGGGGCCTCCTGCATAGCAGAAGAACTTAGGTAGTCTGAATGCCCCCTTGGACTTTTGTGGACCCCTGAACAGGGTTTTCTCAGCGTCTGAGGCTCAGGTGCCCTTCTCTCTGTTCTGAGGACCTTGGAATATGGTCCTAGGGCTCTCCCACTCTGCCTCCTTCAGAGAAGTATGCCTTTGCTTTGCAGAGCCCCTCCATGACCTTCCCCAAGTGGCTCTCCCACCCAGTGCCTTGTGAGCAGCCTGCTCCCCTCATTGAGGTAAGCCCTCATCCTGGGTAAAAACCATGTGTGAATAGCCCCTGTGTCCAGCACAGGAGGCCCCACCTAGGCCTCTTTCTGAAAAAATCTGGGACTGGACCCAGGGCCCTTGGTTCACTTTGTGCCATCTTCCTCAGGGGTGGTCCATGGGATTTGAGGCATCTCTGAGTGGGGCTGGGCTGCCTACTGTAGATCAGGCCCTAACCTCACGTGTTACCAGTTATCTGGGAATGTTACTGGTCTTAGTTTGAGGGCCCTGTAGCCCAACTTGGCCTCTCTGGAGCTTTAAGGGCAGTGCTGGGGACGGACCCATGGCCACTGACCCCTCCTTCTGGAGCAGGGTCTCCCAGACCCCAGCAGGGTATCCTCCGAGGTGCAGCAGATGTGGGCGCTGACAGAGATGATCCGGGCCAGTCACACCTCTACAAGGATCGGCCGCTTTGATGTGAGTGATCGCTTCCCCCTGCTTGGCTCCCGTTGCCCTGAGCTGGTCAGATTGATGGTGTTTTGTGTTTCAGGTGGATGGCTGTTATGACCTGAACTTGCTTTCCTACACTTGAACCATGGCTCTTAGCCAAGATGTTGGCCTTCCATGCCCACCCAGACCTGGTTTAGGCCACCAGAGGCTGAAGTGCTTTCCCTGTGCATTACAAGTGTTGCCTGCATGCCCACTGTGTCTGGGCCACGTTCACAGATTCAAGATTCTTGGGGGCTAAACTGAGTTGCTTCAGCATGAGTTCTCAGCAGGGATGTACTCTGTCCTCATCTGACTGCAACCTGAAACTCCTTTTCCTACCCTGAAAACATTCCAGTTCTGTTTACTAAGAATCCCCTTCTGCCAACATGCACACTCCAGTCTTCTGCCTGCTCCTTCACCCTGAATGCAGTGCACTGGGGTGACCTACTAAAACCTGCTCTATCATTGGAAGGCTGCTGTAGCCATGGCAGTCATGTAGTCTGGAAGCTCAAGGAAAAAACAGGAGCCCACGTCTTCCTTCTGCGCCCCCTAGTGGTCTTCTTTCTTATGCCCAGAAGAAGAAATTTCCTGTCCTAACTCCTGCTGTCTGCCTAGGGAGTGAAGCTGGGGATTTGGGCAGCCTGAATCCCTTGGTCCCAGAGCTGGCTCCTGGATGTGTGTTCAAATGGGCCTGCCCATCCAGCCTGGGCAGTGTCTCTGGCAAGACTGGTGTCTAATGAGTTCTGGGACCTTTTTGCCTAAAGCACACCCTGTCCCTTCTCCCAGCTTCCCCCTTCAAGAATCATGCTAAGTGTGATGAAAGACCAACCTTGGTAGGGTGTGGGTCCAGGTGGGCATTTGCACTGGTGTCTTTCAAGAGGCTGAGGTCTGCTATAACCCCAGGCCTGCTGCTGAATAAGGCAGGCTACTCTTATGAGAAAATCTACCTTTTGTTTTTTCCTGGCTTTGCTCCAGGGCATTATGCTGCAGCAACACTGCAATATGTGTTAGACCTGGAAAATTGGAAGTTTGTGTGGCTCAACAGCTTTCTGGAGGCAGGTCAGCTACCTTTTGGTGGCTACCTTCTGCTCTTAACTATTACAGTTCTTGCAGGTGTTATCTTTGCCTGTGGGGTCATTTATTTAGCCTCATTTAGCTTTTGCTAAGAGGGT
The DNA here is from genome assembly GCF_018350215.1 of Panthera leo. NCBI lineage: Eukaryota > Metazoa > Chordata > Mammalia > Carnivora > Felidae > Panthera > Panthera leo. The sequence continues at coordinate 18,331,762 of NC_056680.1, read as the reverse complement.
AATGACCACAGTCCTGTGCTCCGGGAGTAGCAGCCTTCAGAGAGAGAGAGAGAGGGGAGAGAGAGAGAGAGAGAGAGAGAGAGAGAGAGAAAGTATAGGAGGAGGTCCTTGAGGGGGTGGCAGGGACTGTGCTTCATTCATGGCTGTGTCTCCAGTACCCAGCACAGGGCCTAGTGTGCAGCAAGATCAATAAATACTTGTGAAATGCATGACTGCTGGCTGCCTGTGTCCTCCCAGTGGGAGAGCTGGAGACCCTCACTAGAGGCCAGTTTACTGATGTGCTCAGCCTGCCAGGCTGGCTCCACCTTCCTGCGTGCTCCCCCCCCCCCACTTCCCCTCCCCCATGTGACCTTGCACTCCGGGTGTCCTGAATGTGCAATTCAGGCCTTCCAGCCCTTTATGGAACTTTGGCCTTTTGGAGGCTGGGCTGTCATCAAGGGGAGGTCTAGCCCCTGGCTCTGACTCCAAGCAGTTTAACTGGTTTGGACCGCCTAATCTGCCCAGAAAGATCAGCTGGAAGCACCTGGGGCTGTTTCCCTACAGAAAGGAGTCACTGCACTCTGCTCTAAAGCCCCGCCTGCCCTTAGGGCTGCCTGCCTTTTGGGCTGCCCGCCCCTTCTGATCCCCTTTATGGGAGAGAGACCTGTCCAAGCAGAGCCTGGACTACATCTCCCAGCGTGCCTGGCAGAGTGGTGGCCTCTGTGTGCCGGCTGCACCATTTGCGGGCAACAATGCAGCGGGCAGTAAGCATGGTGGCCCATCTGGGCTTGCGTCTGCAGGCGCTCCCGTCGGACCTGGGCCGTCCACTCAGTTGTGCACAGGTGGGATAGAGGGTACTGGGGCATGGGGCCAATTTTGGAGGGGCGGGAAGGGTGGGGGGTTGAGGCCGGGACCCTGGTAGCCCTGAACCCAGCCACCCGCAGGACGTGCTCCGCAGGACACCACTCTATGATTTCCACCTGGCTCATGGCGGGAAGATGGTGGCGTTTGCAGGCTGGAGTCTGCCTGTGCAGTACCGGGACAGTCACGTTGCCTCACACCTGCACACACGCCGGCACTGCTCACTCTTTGATGTGTCCCACATGCTGCAGGTGAGCCAGGGAAGCATACTTGCTGCCAGGTCAGGGCTTCCTCCCCTTCCACAGTGGTGTAGCTTTTGGCTTTGTTGGGAGGTGGATTCCAAGGGCTGCCCTTGCAGAAGTGGAGGTCTCAGGTGTTGGAGACTATAGCCCAGGAAATTAACTCAGAGGATCTCTTGATTGTCTCCTCTTTAATCTCTTCAGCCTACTCCCTCTTAGTAGCATGACTTTATGTCCTGGGTTTCCCAGGGCTGGCGCCCATTCTCATCAACTGTCCTGGGTGTTGGTTTGGAAAAGAGCATATTTCATGATGGTGCTGGGCCCTTTCAAGTTTCCTAAACAACTCCATTGCACCCCCTCCTGTGTTGGTGGATGTGGGGGAACCAGAAGGTGGGGATCTGCCATCCGCAGAACCAAAAGACTGCTCAGGCACTTAGGCTGCATTGGGCTGTACTGTGGATGGCAGGGAGGATGCCTCCTTGTCCAGTGGCTTTCCTGATTGCAGCGATTACTGTGGTCTGAGGTTTTGGATCTTTTTCCCAGACCAAGATACTTGGTTGTGACCGGGTGAAGCTGATGGAGAGTCTAGTGGTTGGAGATATTGCAGAGCTAAGGCCAAACCAGGTGGGTCCCTCTTATTTTGCTAAATGGGTGTTCTTAGTCATGAGCCAGCAAATGGGGGGAGGGGTGGAAGGACAGCAATGTTCAGATACAGCTTCTCAGGGCTTGCAGTCTTGGGGCATGGGGTCCCTGTGTCATGTCTGGACATCTAGTTATCTGCAGGGGAGGGGGGGCTATTCCATCCTTACCACATCAGGCTGGAAGGCTAGAAACCCAGGTTTATGTCCTGTTCTGTGATTTTCCATGCTGCCAAAACCCTTGAAATTCAAAGGCAGTCCATTAAACCAACAGCCTCATTATCACCAAGAGCTTGTTAGGGAATACACTGTCAGGCGCTGCTCTAGACCTGCTGAATCGGAACTTGCATTTTAACATGATCCCCAGGTGATTCATATGACCTCTCAACCTCAGACTGTCCATCCAGTGGGGAGGATGTGAGGCCAGGCTCACAGTATTTTGGAGTATTGCTGTGGAGCTCATGGGATCATCAAGATGCACTTTGAAGTTTCCATCTTGGGGTTTGGGGAATGGACTGAGTTGTCCCAGGTCTGGGTGGGATAAAGCAGCAAGTCCTAGGTGTCATGGATTAAGTGTGAGGTGGGGCTCTCAGTACTGAGTGGGGAGGGGTACAGAAGCCCCACCAGATCAGGGAGGTCTCCCAAGGTGGGAAGGGGTGAAAACTTTCTTAGTGCATGAGGATCAAAAACCCTGGGATTGGACAGGGTCCTGGACTCACCTAGCTTTGTTCCTCCTCCCCTTCCAGCCCTGCACATGAGGCTTCTTGTTCAGGAATTTGTGACAGCTGAGTGGCCCGGGGGGGGGGGGGGGGGGGGGGGGGGGGGGGGGGGGGGGGGGGGGGGGCGGGGGCATTGTCTGACTCCTGGATCTGGAGGCAAAGATGCTCCATTTTGGCACTAGGGGACGCTGTCACTGTTTACCAATGAGGCTGGAGGCATCTTAGATGACTTGATCGTGACCAGCACCTCTGAGGGGTACCTGTATGTGGTGTCCAACGCTGGCTGCTGGGACAAGGACTTGGCCCTCATGCAGGTACAGCCCTTCTGTGTTCTAGGTACCCTATGTTCCTTGTTCACAGAACAGGACAGACCCAGCAGGGACAAAGGGCTCAGACAATGGCTTTTTGAGTGAGTGAACAGCAGGCCAGAGTGGGTCCTGCCTGGAGAATGCCAGGTTTCAGTGATGGGGTAGTAGGGGAGGTAAAACTGACCCTGGCTCCCAAGTGAGCATCCTCTGGTTAAGGTAAAAGCTGGAGCCTGATGTTAGCGCTGGCAGACCTGGCCTTGGGTCATCCATACCACTTAGTTATGTGACTTTGTCAGATGGGAACTGGCCTATTCTGCCCAGCTCTTCAGCCAGCTGTCAGCCCACAGTAAGTGCTCAGTAAGTGGTCCCAGAAGCTGATGTGGTGTTTCTGTCTTTCCTTTCAGGGCAAGGTCAGGGAGCTTCAGAACATGGGCAGTGATGTGAGCTTGGAAGTGGTGGATAATGGCTTGCTAGCCCTGCAAGGTGAGCAGGCCAGGCTAGGGTTGGAGCTGACCTTTGCCTCCTGGCTTTTCAACTACTAAGCACAGAAGGCCTATCAGGAGGAAAGTGTACATGGTGTGACATTTGTGTGCCATAATTCTGTTTGGTATTAATGTCCTCCCTCTACCTGCCATAAGGCTCCATGGGCTGTGGGCAAGAGCACCTTCTCCCACCTGCAGAATAGCACTTGCTCAGGGCTTATTCTGGTCCCTGAGTAAGGGCTGTGGTCCAGCTTTGAGAGGAAACTAGGACCTGGACAATTGGTCACGGTCTCCCTGGGCCTAGGCCCCACTGCGGCCCAGGTATTGCAGGCCGGCGTGGCAGATGACCTAAGAAAATTGCCCTTCATGACCAGTGCTGTGATGGAAGTGTTTGGCGTGTCTGGCTGCCGTGTGACCCGCTGTGGCTACACAGGAGAGGATGGTGTGGAGGTATGTGAAAAAGTAGGTGTAGGATGGTGCAGGACACAGGATTCTGGAGCCAGCTGCCCACCTGCTCTCTGGTGTTCCATGCAGATCTCGGTGCCAGCTGCAGGGGCAGTCCACCTGGCAACAGCTCTGCTGGAAAACCCAGAGGTGAAGCTGGCAGGGCTGGCGGCCCGGGACAGCCTACGCCTGGAGGCAGGCCTCTGCCTGTATGGGAGTGACATTGATGAACACACCACACCTGTGGAAGGCAGCCTCAGTTGGACATTGGGTGAGCTGGGCCAGCACTCAGAATCCTGAAGGCTACAGTGGCCAGCCTATGACTGCTCCCAAGGCTGTGTAGCCACTGTGGCTTTGCCCATTAGATCCTCAGCAGGCTGAGGTGGGCAGCATAATCTTCAAGACCTGGGGACAAGAGGTGGGTGGCTGACTGCATTGCAGGGGAGGAATGGAGTTTGGGGGTCCCTGAGCAAAGGGACCTCACTGCTGGATGGATTTTACTTGGGGTCCTTGTAACTAGGACCTCCTATGGCCAAGGGTTTTACGGACTGTGGCTTAAGCGTGGTGTCATGCTTCAGGGAAGCGCCGCCGAACTGCCATGGACTTCCCTGGAGCGTCGGTCATTCTTCCTCAGCTGAAGGGCAAAGTGCAGCGGAGACGTGTAGGGTTAATGTGCGAGGGGGCACCTATGCGGGCACACAGCCCCATCCTGAATATGGAGGGCACCATGATTGGTAGGTGGACCAGGGAAGTTGGAGAGCCCTTGTCCCTTCCCTAGGAGGGTGGGCATTGGACTGGTAAGGTGGTGCTGACATGGCTTCTTCTCACACAGGTACTGTTACCAGTGGCTGCCCCTCTCCCTGCCTGAAGAAGAATGTGGCCATGGGTTATGTGCCCTGTGAGTATAGTCGGCCAGGTACCCCGCTGTTGGTAGAGGTGCGGCGGAAGCAGCAAATGGCTGTGGTCAGCAAGATGCCCTTTGTGACTACAAATTACTATACCCTCAAGTGAGGGTGGATTGGGTCAGGGCCCTTCCCATCCAGGAGCCTGGACCTGGAGGGCATTCTACAAGAGTTAGGAAGCTAAGGCTGAATACTCTGGGGTAGGTGGCTAGGGTGGAGGATGTTTCTGATTTTCTGGTGTGTGTGGGGGGCAAACCACCTATTCTCTCTCTCATGTGCCTCTCCTCTTGGAGAGGTACACTTCTTGAAAGACCCCATTTCTGGGGCGCCTGGGTGGCTCAGTTGGTTAAGCGTCCGACTTCGGCTCAGGTCACAATCTCACTGTCTGTGAGTTCGAGCCCCGAGTCGGGCTCTGTGCTGACTGCTCAGAGCCTGGAGCCTGTTTCAGATTCTGTGTCTCCCTCTCTCTCTGACCCTCCCCCGTTCATGCTCTGTCTCTCTCTGTCTCAAAAATAAATAAACGTTAAAAAAAAATTAAAAAAAAAAAAAAGACCCCATTTCCGAGCAATAGATCAGTTCATGCAATGTCAGCTTGTGCTCCCATTGACCCCATTCTTGTCTGCTGGAGGGCTATGGGAAGCACTAGTTCTGGCTTCTCTCCCTTCCACTCTGCCAGGTGCTGGCTGTGGAACAGAGGCTTACATTTAGGGAGGAGGTAAAGCCTGCCCAACCTACCTCATCATGGTTTCTCACACTGCAAAGGGGTTATTATTACCTTGGGTAGTGCTGCCTCTCCCTGGGCAGGAATGATTCCTGACTCACAAAGGCTTGGCCCTGTAGGGCCATTGTGCCTGTGTAAACTTGGGAAAGCTGAGGGGACACAGACTCACTCTTCCACATTCCCAAGTTATCCCAGCCTGCTGCTTAGTAGCAAACCATGCCAGGCTCACCATCTGTTCTGAGCCCCAGGGCTGTTGTAGAGCACACTGGGCCTCCTCCTGGACCTGCCTTACCCTGGGCTGACCTTTGCCCCTGGGGCCCATTACTGGACTCCACTGACTTCCAACAAAACATTAAGCGAGCTTCCTTTCTTCTTGCTTGCCAGAGTTTCTAGCTTCATTGTCCTTTGTCCACATGATTGCTGGGGTGCCAGCCTAATGCCTCCTTGCCTGGCCTCTGAGGCAGGCTTAGAGTGGATTCTCCTTGAGAGGGCCAGGTCTATAAAAACTAGTGAGGATAGTGCCCCCTCCCTATTGGGCACCCACCACTGCTCCTCCAGGGAGCTGGTGTCATTTCTCCACCTCTGCAAGTCATTGCATTCTGGGCGCTGAGGGGCAGTAGCACCAAGTGTTCCCTTTCCAGTTTTCCCTGTGCATGCACACCCTTGTCCTATCTGAATAACCACACAACTGATGCACTTCCAAGTTTAATAAGCCACATCCTCAGCTAAACCTGGGGTGAAATGTGAGACCCTCATTCTATGTGTGGTGGTGTCAGTGGGTAGGCCTGAGGCTGCAAAACCATCATCCTACCAGTCAGAAGATACCTCCAAAGTAGATACATGTACACGAATTCAGTGTAGTCCTACTTCCAGTGTGTTTCTGCTGCAAAGGTGGCCGAGCCAAAGGCTGCCAGATGGATAGAGGAAGCAGGCAGCGGGATATTGAGGTAGCTGGTGGTCCAGCAGAAACAAGTATAGAAATACAACCTTCAGGAAGGGAGGCAGTTCTAGGGTCATGCTGCTTTCAGAAACTGGCATGTGCCTCCCACACCTTTGGAAGCTCCCCTGGCCCACTGTGTAAGTGGCAGGCCTGCCTAGCCTGTGGTTCTTCCCGGCTGTTGAGGGAGGGTTCTTGGGGGCTGAGATGGTGCTAGTGGGGACGAGCTGAGCCTGTGGCCTCTTAGGATGAAGCTCTCGTGGTTCCGGGTCAAGATGGGAAGTGATGAAGTGGCAGAGCCACTCAGCGCTAACTGCTTAGTACCTCTCTGTGAGGGGACAGGGTACAACCCCATGGGCACTTAGAGCGGTGGGGGTGGAAGGTCACCCTTGGGGCTTAGCGTCTTTCAGGCACCCAACCTCCCAACAAGGATTGAGAAGAGTATAAATGAGTTAATATTCAGGAAAAGACAATTTCCACAGCCTGACTCACACCTGAAAAGCTCGGGATGGGCTAGGAAGTGGGTGTTTGGTGCCTCCACGTCCAGGTAGTGCCAGCGCCCCTTGCCTTACACTTGAATGGCCAGCTAAGTAACCATAGAGTATAAGGCCATGTCTAGGCCAGTCTTTCCTGGCTCCCTGCCAACAAAGCAAAAACAAATTCAAGAGCTTAGGAGAAAACAGACTTCCCTTACAAATCCCAGAGCTGGTCAACCTCAAGTTTCTTCTCAAGGAAATTTCTATGGGGTCACATCCCAGGGGATCGGAAGGGGGACAGGAAAAAGCCAAGGCAGAAAATGGACTGTTGGCCTCCCCAACCCAGAGGCTCCTCCTGAGCTGACCCCTGAGAGAGGAGGAACATGTCTTCTCTCCTTAAGGCACCCAGATCTGGGTAGAGGCAAACTTTACTGGCCCAATGCCTGGAGCTGCTGGAGGCAAGGCCAAGAGCAGTGGAGGGCCAGGTCTTCAAGCACTGGGGTACTCCCTGCCCCCAACCCCTCCCCCCATGCAGTCTCTGGGGTCTGGGCAGCAGCAGAACCCAGTGTGGGAACCAGCAGACCCGGTGATGTCCCTGGAGATCCCTCTGCTGCCTTCCCTTATTCTCTGTGGGTTTTGAGAGGTTCATTTGCTGTTGTTTCCCTAAAAGTGATGGAAAAGAGAAAAGGATTATTCCACAGGCAGCACAACAGTCCATGAGATTGGCTCTCTCTAGCCCTGTAGGGGCTGAGGTGGGCTCAGTAAAGCCACACTACAATCTATATCTCTGTACTAAGTTCCCACAGCCCACACTGGGTCCCTCACCTTTCCCCTGAAGACACATTTTTCCTCCTGGTTCCTCACCTTATGGTATTCCTATCCTTCCCCAAGTTGCTCAGGACCTGGACAGTGGCAGGCCTCCTAACTGGCCTCTTGCCTTCTCTATTGGACCCCTTTTCTTGCCATGAAACAGGCAGTTATAAAGACAAATTAGATCAGGCCATAGCCTTCCTGAGTCCTTCAATAGCTTCCTGAAATTTGGCATAGGGTATTGTGGGTCCCTCCAATGCCTTCATGTTTGAGCTCCAGTGTCACAGCTTTGTCTATCCTTCCAATATGACACCCTTGTTCTTGCCCTGGGCCTTATTCTATCAATTTTCTTTGCCTGGTACACTTAATCACTCCCTAGCCTTTGCCATTAGCTTAGGTGTCTGTTTTGCGAGAAAACTCTTGACTACCCTTGCCCCCACACCGCTGCCCTTCCCTTTTATTATTTTTTTGTTGCCCTCCCTTTTAAATCTCTGGCTCCCCCTATAAACAGGGCCTGGGTTGTCCTTGTTCTCTGGACCTAGTTGCCCCCCCCCCCCCCCCCACCACACCACACCCCTCATATAGAAGGAGCTCAGAAATTAGTTGAATGAATACTCTGATTAGTGAGTAGATGCTTTACAGATGAGGAGGCTGGCCTGATGCGGCCAGTAAGTGCAGTAAGGACATAGGCTCCTGCCTTTCTAACTGAAGGGCTTGCAGTAGAGTGGAACCCAACAGACTTGCCAGCTCATCTCTGAAACTGTGACAATAGCCCCACAGGCAGCATGCTGAACAGCATATTGGTGGGCTGTTCAGAAATTAGAGTCTGAGCTCCAGTTGAAGACCTTGGGGCTTGCTGTAAAGACCACTAAACTAGTGGACTTCTACCCTGAGAACTTCCTGCCCCCATCCCTGTTATCAGCACAGGCCTATCCTCTGCCTGCCAAGCATGGGGTTGTGATGGGCACAGATTTACTCACCACGAAGTGAAATGCGTGGAGCCATCAGGTGTGGATCCGTTCTGGCCGCCCAGACCTGGGGGCAGGAACACATCCAGAGCTGCAGCAGGCTGGGGGTGGGGATCTGAGCAGGTATCAGCCCAGGTCAGGTTTGAGGCCAGTGGCGGTGTTTGGTGAAGAGTCTCGTGGGGGCCCTAAAGGGACTAGTGGTATTGTCTGATTGAGGTTCAAAGGAAGTTAAAATGTGATGGGTGGACCGGGGTTTCTGGCATGAAATGGTATGTTGGCATGGATTAGGGTGCAGAGTTAAGCTGTGATGAGGCCCTTAGGGGATCAGTGGTAGTCTAGGGGGTTCTGGGGAGCCCAATGATGGAGTCCAGTGGGGGGTGGGGAGCCTCACCTGGGCGGTGATACAGCCCTGTCACCGTGCTCCCGTAGAACCCCCACGCCAGCTGGATGCCCAGGAGACTTAACACCAACCAGAGTAGCAGCAGCTTGAAGAGGGTCACGCGCATGTCCTGCGCCTCCCACTCCCGCAGGAACTCGCTGCCCAGGGTGCCCAGCGCGCCCAACACCGTGGTCGGAAGAGCCTGCAAGGACTGCCCAGACCAAGGCTCCGCCATGACTGGCCCATACCCCACCCGGGGGACTGTCACCGTAGTTCCGACTGCGCAGGCGTCTGGTCTTCCGGGGCCAGGGCCGTTAGTGCGCACGCGTAAAACTAGGCAAGGCTAGGCTACTTCGCTTGCGCGAAGAGTTGGCAGTTTAGGGAGGAGTATTAAAACCACGCACGCGCACCCTGCCCCACCCTGCTTACTTAAAGGATGAGTGAGTCGTGAAGCATAAAATAGCAACCAGGTCTTTTATAGCCCTGGAGTTCCCGTGATGCCCCACGCGGCTGCAGTGATTGGTTAAGCGCCTTGCCTTTAGGGCGTGGACGCGCTCCTGAGCAATCGTAGCTGAGCTGTGAGTGCGCGCGCGTGCGCGGGGCCGAGACTGGGGCTGGCTCGAGCCCGCTGGCACACGGGAGCGCGCACGTCGCTCCCCGCCCTCCCGCCGCCGACCGCCCTCGCTCGCTCGAGCTCCCCGCCCGCCGCCCGCCGCCCGCCGTCCTCCGTCGGTTCTCTCGTTAGTCTGCCTCCGTCTCCTCAGCCACCCGCCCTAGTCTCCGAGCTTGCTACTCGCGGACAGGCGTCCTTGGCGTGGAGAGGTCGGATTGCGAGTCGTCGCCTGAGGTGAGCGAGAGGGTACCCTCCTGGCGCCGCGGCGCCCGGGGCCCGCCCGCCCGGCACTCTTCCGGCCGCCTGCCCGCCCGCCGCCCCTCCGCGGCCGCGCCCCACCTGCTGCTCTCGGCTGGCTGCCCCTGGGTCCCGGCCCCTGCCTCCCGACCGGGGCCCCGCTCCCCAAAGAAGCGGCCCCGCCCGCGCAGTCCCCGGAAGCGCGCCCCGCGGCCTCCCGCGCCCCTTCCCCCGCCCGGCCAGGCCTGGTGGAGCCCCAGCCGCCCGCCCGCGGTCCCCGGCGCTTCCTCTCTCTCACGGCTGCGCCGGGCAGGGCGGGGGCTTCGAGCCGGGCCCGGCAACCGCGCGGTGCAGCCGGCCCCTGCGAAGTGCGCGTGGCTGTCGGAGTTGAAATGGGAAAGAAACTCTTTACAACTCCATCTTGGCTTTACATTGAATAGGAAACATGAATCACCGTTTTATACTGGGTGAAGTCCAGTTATGTTTTGGGTACATTTTCTTTTTAAATGTAGTACTCTCGGAGATTGTGTAAGTAAAAAGGTAGTGTTGAAATCTTATGGGTTAGGATTCTTGGGTATTGAAAGGATGTTTTCCTGTTAAACATTTTTTTCATGACTTGTATCGAAATAAAGTATTAATTTGCAATTTTGCTTAGTCTCAGTTACTACCTTGATTAGGAATCACCTAAACATATCCTTAGTTACCGATTGACTCAGTTACGAGCCATCATTATTAAATAGCACTGTTTGCAGTTAAATCGATTTGGTCAAAAGCATGTTTAGTAGTCTGTGGTGGAAAACTGGCATCCTTTTTGCCTCAGAATTGGTTCCACTTGTGTTTTTTAATGGTCCTGATTTAAAATTTTTACCAGCGTTAGTGACTTGTTTGGTTCTTTTTGTGTTTAAGATTGTCTTTTGAAGTAAATGTTTCTTGCAGGTGTGTAATCAGATTATAGTCCTCCCTGCCAGATCTGAAGGGGAAAAATACTTTAAAAAATGTCTTAAAAATGTTATACGTGGTGAGAATTTTTCACCCATTCAGTGTCAAACACCCAAATGTGTAAGGTGTGTGTACTATTGCATGATTGTCGCTTTGAACATACCGGTTTGAGCTTTGGGCACGAGTGACATTGTTTGGACTGAAGGTACAAGACTAATTCCTAATTGTGAAGGATAACTTACTAAAGGATCTCTTTTGATAAATTATCTTAAGAATAGTTCCATCTACTTTTGTAGAGCACTGGTGGCCCATGGGGATGTGACAAAATAGAAGACAACTTGCTTTAAGTCAGTCTAGTCCTAGAGTTATCACCTCTGTTCTCATAGAAGTCTGTACTAGAGAGAAGAAAATAGGGATCCACTGACTTTTTCATAGATCCAGAATTTTACACCCTAAAGGAATCTTCAGGACTTCTATAGTCCAACCCCATTTGCAGATGAGGAAACTGAGTTCCAGAGACTTTTGTAAATATACCAATGTTATATGTCTAGTCACGTACAGGCCAAAACTATTTTGTCTGTGTGGTATTTTCCTTGTACTCCTAAACAGCTTGCTTAGAGTTAAGTAAAAATTCAGGATTTAACAACTTGTTTCCAGTGCTTTCTCCATTTATGTATTACTGATATGTTGTGAGAATCTGAAAAATTCATTAAAAAAAATTTTTTTTAATGTTTATTTTTGAGAGAGAGAGAGAGAGGAGAGACACAGCCTGAGAGGGGGAGGGGCAGAGAGAGGGAGACACGGAACAAGAAGCAGGCTCCAGGCTCTGAGCTGTTAGCACCAGAGCCCGACGCGGGGCTCGAACTCACAAACTGCCAGATCATTACCTGAGCTGAAGTTGGACGCTCAACCGACTGAGCCACCCTGGCACCCCGAAAAATTCATTTTCTAAACGAATTTCAGTTATTTAGCCTTAAACAACACTCTCCTCCCTGCAACTGGGTGGTCCTGCAGCAGTTGATTGAAATAGATAAATGAATATACAGGGTCCCCGCTTGGCCTAGTTTTGGCTTTCGGTGTTTGGGTCTTCTTAGGGACAAGCTTCTTCCACAGGGAGGCCCAGACTCCTCTGTTCCAAATCCCACATAATTAGGTCAGGCTAAGATGTTGTCATGTGACTGAGGGCTGTTTTGACTATTGATTTGAGGTGGGATGGAGAGAAACTGCACAATGTGTGTGGTAGTGGTTTTGGTGGAGTATTCTCATAGTCTTCATTCATATTAGAGTGAAAACAGGTAGATCTCGAGGTGTTTCCTCAAGGAGTTAGTGGAGTTGAAGCAGTGACCAGAGAAGTTGCTACTTAGGGTTTTCTTAGTTGTCCTAGAGCTGAGATTTATGTTAACTCAGAAGACAGACTGATATTTCAACTTCTAAGAGAACTAATCTGGGCATGCTGAGCTTCTATAGACAGGACTTTGGGTTTTATTGCATTATGGCTACTAGTGATAAAGCTAAATGTTACATACTCACTGGATTTTAATCACCTATGTTTGTAGTAGTAAAAGGTAACTAAAAGTTACTTAACCTTCCTGTACCACTTTATCCCTTTATGCCCCTGGCCAGTGGAACTTAGTTTGCCTGCACCTACACATTAACGTAACTAAATTGTAAAATTGTGTTAATGTGTCTTAACTACACTCTTGATCTTTGGGTATATGCTCACTGTTAAGTACTTGTGAGATTACTAAATTAAAATTTCCAAGATAGTTTAAAGTTAGTAATTAATGTAAAATTCCTATTTCAAGTGTTTCTATTTCAAATGACTCATTTATAGTCTGTGGTACTGCAGTATTAAGTGAAGACCTTGTATACTCATAATTGTGGTAGTCATGTGACTAAAAATCAGGTAGGCATTGAAGCTGCTCATTCTGGGTGTTGGTCTGAATTTATTGGTGGTTCTTCCAGATGATTCTGAATAACATTTTATAGTTAACAATGGTCAGAATATGAGATACACTGTTACATCTTAGCCAGTTTGCAGTTTGTCCCAAACTGAGCTTGATTTTTTTTTTTTTTTCTTGTGAAGAGGGTGGATAAAGTAAATATGTTTAATTAGGCATGTTTATAATAGTATCTTACTATTCAAGTGAAGGTAGAGAGAAGAACATAAGCAACTGAAATGTTTGGAGTGGTGTAAAGGGAGAAGAGGAAGGTAAGATGAAAGAGAGGTGACCAGAGATCAGATCGTGTTAAGGCTTTTAGGATATAGGAAGTTCTTTGGGTTTGTCCTGAGATGAGAAATCATTAGATGTTTTTTAGCAGGGGAATGATATGATTTGATATTAAATAACTAGAATCCCTCACTAAGAATAGGGGTAGATCGGAGTCCATTCTGACTTTATGTTTTAAAAGTGTAAGGGGCGTCTGGGTGGCTCAGTCAGTTAAGCTTCTGACTTTGGCTCAGGTCATGATCTCGCAGTTCATGGGTTCGAGTCCTGTGTTGGGCTCTGTGCTGACAGTTGGAGCCTGGAGCTTGCTTCAGATCCTGTGTCTCCCTCTCTCTCTCTCTGCCCCTCCCCAACTTGTGCGCACGCTCTATCTCCCTCTTTTTCTCTCACTCAAAACTAAATAAATAGACATAAAAAAAACATTTAGGGGCGCCTGGGTGGCTCAGTTGGCTCAGGTCATGATCTCACGGTTTGTGGGTTCGAGCCCTGCGTTGTGCTCTGCGCTGACAGCTCAGATCCTGGAGCCTGTTTTAGATTCTATGTCTCCTTCTCTCTCTGCCCCTCCCCAACTTGTGCTCTTTCTCTGTCTCTCAATAATGAATAACAGTAAAAATAAAAAAAGAAAGAAAAAGAAATTAAAAAATGTTTAGGGGCACCTGGGTGGCTCAGTTGGTTAAATGTCCAACTGCAGCTCAGGTCATGATCTTGTGGTCTGTGAGTTCGAGCCCCGCATCGGGTTCTGTGCTGACAGCTTAGAGCCTGGAACCTGCTTCAGATTCTGTGTCTCCCTCTCTCTCTCTGCCCCTCCTCCACTCATGCTCTGTCTCCATCTCTCAAAAATGAATAAACATTAAAAAAAAATTTAAAAAAAAAGTTTAATCTCTACACCCAGTGTGGGGCTCAAACTCAACCTGAGATCAAGAGTCATACATTCTTCCAACTGAGCCAGCCAGGTGTCCCTCTTTTCTGACTTTAAATAGTAAACTAATATTGATCATCTCTGACAAAAATATCAGGATTTCTGAATAATTATCTTCCTTGACCTAATGACTTCATCCTGTTTTTTTTTTTTTTTTGAAACCATTGATTTTTCTGACAGTTGCCTTTCAGCCTGTAATTTCTCTAATACCTGTATTAAGAATATGTAAGTAGAGGGGCGCCTGGGTGGCGCAGTCGGTTAAGCGTCCGACTTCAGCCAGGTCACGATCTCGCGGTCCGTGAGTTCGAGCCCCGCGTCAGGCTCTGGGCTGATGGCTCGGAGCCTGGAGCCTGTTTCCGATTCTGTGTCTCCCTCTCTCTCTGCCCCTTCCCCGTTCATGCTCTGTCTCTCTCTGTCCCAAAAATGAATAAAAAAACGTTGAAAAAAAAAAAAATTAAAAAAAAAAAAAGAATATGTAAGTAGATAAAACAAGTTATTTAAATAAATGTTTGTGGTAGTGTAGGTGGTAGGGTTACAGGTGTTCATTGTAAGATTCAACTTCACTCTGGTTTGAAAATTTTTATAATAAAATGTTGGAAAATTAATTTATGTAGGATTCTTTTGCTTTTTGCTTTTAAAAGGGCAGTATTTGTAATATTTGTAAGATAAGGTTGTGTACCTTTTAAGTAAAGGAGGCTAAAACTTGTATAAATGTGATATATTTGATGATATACCAATCAAAGATTAAATTCTATACTTCTTCCCCTCTCCTGAATTCTGAATTACAGGGAACTTTGGGCAAGCCTGTTTACATCCTGTGTTTTGATTTTTTTCATTGTAAAGTGAATAGACATAATTCCTGATATTTTTATATTTTTATAGTGCCTTTCATCTGAGAAGTTCAAGGCACTTGTAAAACTCCTGGCACACAGGCCGTGGGTCTTGCAGCACATTTGTAAGGTATGTAACATAGAAACTTCTTCTTTTATTTCTCTTTTCCCATGAAAGAGAGATTATTATATATTAAATTCTGGAGAAATGTCAGTGCATTACTGTTAATGATTCTCTTCACCAATCTTGAGTTCTTTATCTTACTCCATACCTTTTCTCTCTAGTCTTATTCTCCCACCTCTCCATAAGGTACTCCTCTAACTTTTTTACTTTTAAGTGGTATTTCTTTTTTAGATGAAGATAGATTTCCTAATCTCTCTCTTAAAGGAGATGAAACTCACTGTGTTGTACACATACCTCTTTTACATCTGGACCATTCCCATCTTATTCCTTCTGTTTTTCATCTTTAAAGTTTATTTTGAGAGAGAGAGAGTGCACATGTGCACGGACGGTCACTCTTGCAGGGGGGATGGTGGGCAGAGAGAGAAAGGGGGAGAGGGAATCCCAAGAAGGCTCCATGCTGTCAGCACAGAGCCCGATTTGGGGCTCGATCTCATGAACTGTGAGATGATGATCTGAGCTGAAATTAAGAATCGAGTGCTTAACTGAGCCAACCAGGCGCTCCTAGTTTTCATCTTTAAGTTTTCATTTTTAATTTTTTTTAATGTTTATTTATTTTTGAGAGAGAGAGACAGAGCATGAGTGGGGGAGGAGCAGAGAGAGGGGGAGACACAGAATCCGAAGCAGGCTCCAGGCTGTGAGCTGTCAGCACAGAGCCTGGCGTGGGGCTCAAACCCACGAACTGTGAGATCATGACCTGAGCCGAAGTCGGATGCTTACCCAACTGAGCCACCCAGGCGCCCCAAGTTTTCGTTTTTTTTCAGTAGTTATCATACATTTATCCACAGCTTATGTTGTGGGTATATCTATCTAATTATCAGTGGCAAATGAGTCAGGTAGAGAATGAAGATCAGAGGACAATCTTCCCTCTTACCAGAGGGGTCAGAGTGATACTGGCTTAGGTGGGAACAACGTCAACAGCTGGTATAAGATCCGTCCAGGGGTTCTTTAGATATTTAAACTTATTACAAATAAAGGAAATTGTTAGAAATAATCTTAATTTGATTGATACCATGGTATATATCCTAGTCGGTACTGTTTTGATCGCCTTTTTCTGTTCTCTTTGGGTCTGAGGGAACTCTGTATATGGAGAAGTGAGCTGTGATGGGGATGAATATTGTTTATTTTTTTCCAACTTGTTTGTTTTATTTTTTTAATTTATATTTTAGTTAATATACAGTGCAGTATTGGTTTCAGGAGTAGAATTCTGTGATTCATCACTTACACACGATGCATATAATACCCACTGCTCATCGTAAGTGCCCCCCTTGGTATCATATCAGCCATCACCTATTTAACCCATCTCCCACCCCCCTGCTTCCATCAACCCATAGTTCTCTATCATTAAGAATCTCTTGTGGTTGGTTTCTCTCTCTTCTCTCCACCCTCCCCCATCCCCATATGTTCATCTGTATTGTTTCTTAAATTCCACATAAGTGAAATAATATGGTATTTGTCTTTCTCTGATTGACTTATTTCGCTTAGCATAATACATTCTTGCCATTGCAAGTGGCAAGATTTCATTCTTTCTGATGGCTGAGTAATATTGCATTGTGTATGTGTGTGTGCATGTGTGTGTACACACACACATATCTCTTTTTTTTTTAATTTTTTTTTTTTTTAACATTTTATTTATTTTTGAGACAGAGAGAGACATAGCATGAACGGGGGAGGGGCAGAGAGAGAGGGAGACACAGAATCGGAAGCAGGCTCCAGGCTCTGGGCCATCAGCCCAGAGCCCGACGCGGGGCTCGAACTCACGGACCGCGAGATGGTGACCTGAGCCGAAGTCGGACGCTTAACCGACTGAGCCACCCAGGCGCCCCACACACATATCTCTTTTATCCATGGAGGTGAATACTCTTATTTGGTGAAATGGGGTGCCTGGCAGTGAAGGCATACAGTGATAGTGGTTTTGGTTGGCTTTGAACTCCTCCTTGGCATGCTAAGAAGAATGAACAAGCTAGCTTGTGGTTTTGTCATTCATTCATTGAACAAATAATTATTGAATAGCTACTACATGTCAGATGCTGTTCTGGAACATATCTGAAGAAAACAAGGTCCCTGTCCTCAGCGCACCTGGATGGCTCAGTTGGTAGAGCATACAACTCTTTTTTTTTTTTTTTTTTTTAAAGTTTATTTTGAGAGAGTGAGCACATGCATGCGCACAGGGGAGGGGCAGAGAGAGAATCCCAAGCAGCCTCCATGCAAAACTTGACATGGGACTTGATCTCATGAACCACGAGATCATGACCTGAGCCAAAATTAAGAGTCAGACACCTAACCAACTGGGCCACCCAGTCACCCCTAGAGCATGCAACTTTTGAACTTGGGATAATGAGTTCAAACCCTCTTTAGGCTTAGAAGTTACTTAAAAAATAAATTAACTCTCACATTTAAAAAAAAAAAAAAAGTCCCCGCCCTCAAACAGTTTTTGTTTGTTTTACAGTGTCTTTATTCCTAAAAATACGAGCACGTTTGATTTAGAACTGAAAAGTGTTAGTTTTGAATCATACCATCTACTTTTCTCAGTGTTACAAAGTAGAAAGCACTTCAGGTGTAAATAGTCACAAAATATGAATAGTCCTGCTTATGGAGTTATTGTTCTAGTAGGAGAGACTAATGATAGGTAAGGAATGGACTTGTCTTTTTTAGGGAACAGCAAAAGAAAAAAAAATTGAATGGCTGGAGCCTAAAGAGCAAGTGGAAAAGTGGAAGAAATAGTCTTATAGGTAGGCAAGGGCCAGATCTTTTAGGAACTGGGAATTTAGAGTTTATTCAGAATGCATTGGAAAGCTATTAAAGGTTTCGTATAACAGGAGTAATGTTATCTGATTTATTTAGATTTCTAGCTCACGTATGGAGAATAGACTACAGGGTGGCAAAAATGGAGGTAGGGAGATCTGTTGGAGGCTGTTTAAATCCAGTGACAGATGATTGGGGCTTGGACAAGAATGACAACGGTAGAAGTAGAGGGATTCACAGTATGTTGTAAATGAGTGATCATAGGCTTTGCTGATAAATTGGAAGATATGGCTTCCTGAATCCCTGATCTATGGTAAGATTAGCTCAGTGCAACTGCTGGGCATAAGAAGACAACTAGCCTAGCACCACTGCATATATACTCTGTTGTCCACAAGGCTTGAAATTTCTCCTTTAAGGGGTGTTTGGGTGGCTCAAACAGTTGAGTGTCCACCTCAAGATTTCAGCTCAGGTCATGATCTCGCAGTTTGTGAGATCAAGCCCCACAATGGGCTCTGTGCTGACAGTGTAGAGCCTGCTTGGGATTCTCTGTCTCCCTCTCTCTGTGCCTCTCCCCTGCTCATTCTCCCTTCTGCTGCTGCTGCTGCTGCTGCATTGTCTTCTTCTCTCTTTCAAAATAAATATTTTAAAAAATGTTTAAAAATATTTTTCCTTTTAGTACATTGAGTAATGCATTAGGGTGGTTTGATTGATGGCCTCCCTTGTAAGAGGGGAGACTGTTTCAAAGTTGTTTTCTCAATTATGTATTTCTACATTGTATTTAAAAACAGAGGTGCCTGGGTGGCTCCGTCGGTTAAGCATCCAGCTTCATGCCTCAGCTTGGGTCATGATCTCACAGTTGGTGGGTTCGAGCCCCACGTCAAGCTACTTCAGATTCTGTGTCTCCCTCTCTTTCTGCCCCTTCCTTGCTCATACTTTATCTCTCTCAAAAATAAACATTAAAAAAAATTTTTTTTTAAATTTTTTTTAATGTTTATTCACTTTTGAGAGACAGAGAGTGAGAGTGGGGGAGGGACAGAGAGAGAGGGAAACACAGGACCTGAAGCAGGCTCCAGGCTCTGAGCTGTCAGCACAGAGCCCACCCGATGTGGGGCTTGAACTCACAAGCTATGAGATCATGACCCGAGCCGAAGTTGGATGCCCAACTGACTGAGCCACCCAGGCGCCCCTAAAAAAATTTTTTTAAAACAAAAGTGAAGCTATGCTTACCAGTTTCTTCACCAAAAATGCTGATGACCTTATAATGACAAAGAAGTTTTGCTATAGAAGAACTCTGTATGTATATACCTTTAACCAGGTTATTCCTTTGAGTCTCAGGACCTGTATCTGTGAAATGAAGATTACATTTATTTTATAGGAATTTTAGATGAAATAGTATATGAAGAGCATGATGCTCAATGCATGCAAGTTTTCTCCCTTAGTAGAAATACTTGTTCTAAGTCTGATAGATTCCTTTTGTTTTTTTTTTAAGTTTATTTTATTTTGAGAGAGAGAATGGGGGAGGGGGGCTGAGGGAGGAGAGTACTAAGTGGGGTCGGTGCTTAGTGTGGAGCCCCATGCAGGACTGTCTCATGACCGTGAGATCATGGCCTGAGCCCATATCAAGTGTTGGAAACTTAACCGACAGAGCCACCCAGGCGCCCCCCCCCTTTTTTTTTTAAGAGAGAGGGTAGGTCAGGGAGAGGGGCAGAGAGAGAGAGAGAGGGAATCTTAAGCATGTTCAATGTTCAGTGCAGAGCCCAATATGGGGCTTGATCCCATGACTCTGTGATCATTACCTGTGCCAAAATCAAGAGCCGGGCACTCAACCCACTGAGCCATCCAAGTGCCCCTTAAGTTTTCTTTAAAAATTTTTTTTTAATTTTTTTTTAATGTTTTATTTATTTTTGAGACAGGGAGAGACAGAGCATGAACAGGGGAGGGTCAGAGAGAGGGAGACACAGAATCTGAAACAGGCTCCATTCAGGCTCTGAGCTGTCAGCACAGAGCCCGACGCGGGGCTCGAACTCACGGACCGAGAGATCATGACCTGAGCTGAAGTCGGCCGCCCAACCGACTGAGCCACCCAGGCGCCCCTAAAATTTTTTTTTAATGTTTTTATTTATTTTTGAGAGAGAGAGGGAGGGAGAGAGAACAAGCGGGGGAGGGGCAGAGGGAGAGGGAGACACAGAATCCGAAGCAGGCTCCAGGCTCTGAGCTGCCGGCACAGAGCCCAATGTAGGGCTCGAACTCACGAAATACAAGATCATGACCTGAGCCGAAGTTGAGTGCTTAACTGACTGAGCCACCCAGGCGCCCCACCCCCTAAGTTTGCCTTTTTTAATTAGTATTTTTTTAAATAAATTTTTTTAATGGGGATAGATGGTGGTGATGGTTGCATGACAACATGAATATATTTAATACCACTGAAATGTATACTTAAAAATGTAGATGGGGGGTACCTGGGTGGCTCAGTCAGTTAAGATGGTAAGTTTTATGTTATGTGTATTTAAAACAAATTTTTTTTTAATGTTTGTTTATTTTTGAGAGAGAGAGAGAGAGAGAGAGAGAGACAAGAGTACTAGCAGGGGAGGGGCAGAGAGAGAGGGAGACACAATATGAAGCAGGCTCCAGGCTCTGAGCTGTCAGCCCAGAGCCTGACGCTGGGCTCGAACTCATGGACAATGAGATCATGACCTGAGCCAAAGTCACATGCTTAACTGAACCACCTAGGCACCCCTAGGTTATGTGTATTTTACTTCAATAAGAAGAGAGGGAAAAATGCACTAGGTAAAAATAAAATCATACAAAAAAAAAGTTTATACTAAAAAATGAGGGTGCCTGGCTGCTTCATTTGGAAGAGTATGTGACTCTTGATCTTGAGGTCATGAGTTCAAGACCCACATTGAGGGTAGAGTTTACTTAAAAAAACGTATCGTCTTCCTATTCCAGAGCATAATCCTCCTCTCATTGTATTACTTCCTTTGGGCTTTAAAAATATTTTATTTGGGCTCCTATCTGGCTCAGTTGTGAAAGCATTTCACTCTTGATCTCAGGGTTGTGAGTTTGAGCCCCATGTTGGGTGTAGAGATTACTTTCAAAAAATTTAAAAATATTAGAGCAAGGGGGTTGATGAAGCATGTGTATGAAACATTGTAGAAGGGGGTAGGTAGGCATGACAAGTAAAAGCCTTTCTCCCATCTCAGCCTCCAAGGTCCTTCTTTACAGAAGACCATATAACTGTTTTCTATATATCCTTCTAGAGATACTGTGTCTATATGTATATATTACATATTTTTCTTTTTTTAGAAACATGCAGTTGCACATCACATTGTTGTGTATCTTATTCTTTCCCCTTAATAGGTCTGAGTGACTATTTCGCAAGATATTTAATAGCATACGCTGTGGAAAACAGTTTGGCAGTTCCTCTAATGGTTAAATATATAGATTTAGCATACAACCCAGCAATTCTACTCCTAGCTCTATACCCAAAAGAATTGAAAACAAGTAGTCGAATAAATGCTTGTACGTAGATGTTCATAGCATCACCATTCTTATAGCCAAAAGGTGGAAATAATTCAAATGTTCATCAACAGATAAGTCGGTAAACAAATGTGGTTGTATACGTACAATGGAATATTTTTCAACTACTTAAAAAGATGAAGTATTAATACGTGGTATAACATGGATGAACCTTGAAAGTATTATGCTAGATGAAAGAAGCCAAACACAGGCCATATATTGTATGATTTAATTTATATGAAGTATCTAGTACAGTAAACCTGTAGAGACGCAAAGCGAATTGGTGGTTGCCAGATGCTAGGAGAAGGGGAACTGGAGATGGACTGCTTAATAAGCATGGGGTTTTCTTTTGTGGTAATGAAAATGTTTTGGAACTAGATAGACTTGGTTGTTTTACAACATGGTGAATATGCTAAATATCACTGAAATGAACACTTTAAAAAGGTGAACTTTATATTGTGTGTTTCACCTGAATTTAAAAAAAGTTTTAAATAGATGTTTAGGCCTTACAGAGTTTTCATCTTGCTAATTGTGGAACCTTGAAAGGAATAGAGATGTTTGCGCCAGAATGCAGGGTGTCTGGCTGTGCATTGTCATTGCTGAAACACCTAGGCAACTCATTGGAGTTAGTTTATTCTTCTCTTTATGGTGGTTCTCCAGACAAGCATTGTCTTGTGAGCAATATAAGTGGAGAATTAGACTGTACAAAATCAAATTCTGATTCTGCCCATCTATTTAAGGTTAACCTTGGCACATTTACATTTTGAAGTGAATGATCTGATATTCTTACTTAGAAAGCCAGAAGGGAGTATTTCTTTCCTTTAGCCTCAAAAGAGAATTTTAGTCTGGGGTTATTCTTAGTTGGCCGTATATTGGAGGCTTTGTGGGGTTTTCCTCTGCTTGCCTTCATTTGCCTTAGGTTTGCTGCTCTCCATCTCTAAGGGCCTTTGAACTGACATCGACCCTTAACAACTGCTTGATCAAGATGGCAAAATAACAATAGTACCAGGCTCAAGTGCATTGTGAACAAATGGACAGTTGGTTTGAACCTTTTTGCCAGGCATTTTCCTATGTTGTTTGCAAACCAAATAAATGGCTTTATGTTTTCAATTTAATTTCCCGAGTGTTTAATGGTGTTTCCTGTGTGTCAGGGACAGTCCTGGGTGTGGGTGAACCTGGGGTCGATAGGACAGTTCTGCCCATGGCACTGAAAGAGTTTCAATATAGTGATTTTTTTCCTCTTAATGAAGTAGTATGTATTCTATTCATTTTACTTTATTTATTTATTACTAATTTTAAATGTTTAATTTTGAAAGAGAGAGCTCTAGTGGGGGAGGTGCAGAGAGAGAGGGGACAGAGGATCCAAAGCAGGCTATGTGCTGACAGCAGAGAGCCTGATGCGGGGCTCGAACTCATGAACTGTGAGATCATGACCTGAGCCAAAGTCACATGCTCAACTTCCTGAGCCACCCAGGCGCCCCTCTCTATTCATTTTAAATGTGTACTTTAACAAAGGACAAAAGCAGTAGAATGGAAGGTATTTGAGAACGGAGTGCGTATGAAAAGCCTATGCTTTTCTTTTTTTTTTTTTTTAATTTTTTTTTAACGTTTATTTATTTTTGAGACAGAGAGAGACAGAGCATGAACAGGGGAGGATCAGAGAGAGAGGGAGACACAGAATCTGAAACAGGCTCCAGGCTCTGAGCGGTCAGCACAGAGCCCGATGCGGGGCTCGAACTCACGGACCGTGAGATCATGACCTGAGCCGAAGTCGGACACTCAACCGACTGAGCCACCCAGGCGCCCCAAAGCCTATGCTTTTCAACCTGGCTTATTGTTTGAACAGAAATTTGATTCTGATTTGGTTGTTACATTGAGGACTGGCTGGTTAAAAAAGCTGTATTTTGACCTTTATTTTCACCTTCATAATACTGATAGTTTTTGCTCCAAGAGAAGGCATTGTAAGGCATCTTTAAGCTTTTATGGAATTCATGTGTGTTTAGGTACAGTATGGCTCTTGTGAAAAAATCGAGATCTTAAACCACTGAAATAGTATCATTGTATTCTAGATAACTGAAGCTTTCTTTCTTAAGCTTTACAACTTTTTTGTTTCATTTCTGCAGTGGACATCTTTTTCCCTGTCTTACGGTATCTAGGACTTAAGCTTCTCCATGTAATGAATGAGGTCTTTCCTCCTAAGGGAGAGTTTTTGAGTTCTGTCCTTGGAGTCTGTCAGCCTGCTTTAGGACTGGCCAGAATGGCACTTCTCTCCCTCTCCATTTTATGTTTCTAACCTGATTTACAGGGTTTTCTGTGTCCTAAGTCTTGTCATAGGCGCACTGCTTTCTCACCCAAGCATGTGTTTTTCTAAACTGTTGTGAACTCAGCTACTGTCCAGTTAGACTTAGAGAATCGTTTATAAAATAAAAGCAAGTAAGTTCATAGGGAGGATCTGAGTTTTAACATTACTGTTACAGATAATTTGTTTCTTTTTTTTTTATGTTGATTTTTGAGAGACAGACAGAGTGTGAGTGGGGAAGGGGCAGAGAGAGAGAATCCAAAGCAGGCTCCAGGCTCTGAGCTATCAGCACAGAGCCCAATGTGAGGCTCAAACCCACGGACCACAAGACCATGACTTGAGCTGAAGTCGGATCCTCAACCGACTGAGCCATCCAGGCGCCCCAGTTTAAGTTTCTGATTGTATGAGAGGTTTCTATAATTCTGTGAGGGTGAATTCTTTTTTTTTTTTTTTAACGTTTATTTATTTTTGAGACAGAGAGAGACAGAGCATGAATGGGGGAGGGTCAGAGAGAGGGAGACACAGAATCTGAAACAGGCTCCAGGCTCTGAGCTGTCAGCACAGAGCCCGATGCGGGGCTCAAACTCAGGGACTGTGAGATCACGACCTGAGCCGAAGTCGGACACTTAACCGACTGAGCCACCCAGGCGCCCCAAGGGTGAATTCTTGAACTACTAGACTCCTACCCTAGGAGGTAGCCTCACCACTAGTGTACATAGCCGAGGTTGTTGTAACTGTTTTCTTTTTAAAATCTGTGTTCGCCAAATTGGTTGTATAAAGCTTCTTTGCTCCTGGAAATTTATTTTTTTCAGGTTTATTATTTGAACACTTAACTATTATGTGCTTGCACCTATGCTTGTCTGACAGTGGTTAATAAGACAGATATGATTCTTATACTAATGGAGTTTGGGAGGAAGAAACTTTGGAGGGGTGTGATGAGTGAGGCAGAGAGAGGTTTGGTGCTGTGGGAGTATCCAAAAGGCCTGATCTAAATTGGGAGCTCAGGGAACACCCTGAGAGACTGACTTAGCCTGAGTATGAGTTATCTAAGTGGGGAAGGGTAGGTGGGGTGCATTAAGGGCAAAGGAAAGAAGGAAGATACCCTGGGTTAATAGCCTGAGTTATAGGATATTATATTGTTTTGGCTGAGGGTGGTTGTATGCTTTGGGTTTTATAATTTTACAAGATACTGTCCTGGGATTTATATATTTTCTTATCTATAATACGACATTTTGTACCTAGATTTCATCCAAAATATTTTTTGCACAGCTTGCATTGACACTACACCCTGCTGCAGAAACATTGACAAAACCTGGATTGGGAGGAACTTTTTAATGTTCATTAGGATCATCATTCTTCTGAGTAAAATTCACAGGATTTTTATGATTTTTAAAATTTCTTTAAAAATTTTTTTAGTTTCTAAAAGACTAGACAACTTTTGCTTTTATAATAGTCATCTGTACAATACTGATTCGTAACAACTTATGTGGAGAGAGAAATAAAATAAAACACACACTGGTTCTTATCCTGGTTTTCTGTCCTGGTCAACCATGGTCCGAAAGTAATGATCCTCCCTTTTGACATATGTCAGAAAGTCAGTAGCAGCCTAATGCTACATCACAGTGCTTACATCATTCACCTCATTTCATCTCATCACATAGGCATTTTATCATCTCACATCATTACAAGAAGGGTAAGTACAATGCAATAAGGTATTTTGAGGGGAGAGACTACATTCACATAACTCATTATAGCATATTGTAATTGTTATATTTCATTATTAATTATTGTTTAGTCTCTTGCTGTGTGTAATTTGTAAATTAAATTTTATCATAGGTATGTATGTACAGGAAAGACGTAGTGTATGTAGGGTTCGGTACCATCTGTGGTTTCAGGCATCCACTGGGGGTCTTGGAACATATCCTTTGTGGAGAAGGGGGTACTACAGGATGTAAAATTTCAAACTAGATTATATAATTGAGGCATATGGATGTCAAAAAGGTAAGTTTCGTGAACTCAACCTTAAAAATTTTTTTTAAATGTTCATTTACTTTTGAGAGATGGAGAGAGAGAGTGAGTGGGGGAGGGGCAGAGAGAGAGGGAGACGTAATCCAAAGCAGGCTCCAGGCTCTGAGCTGGCAGCACAGAGCCCGACTCGAGGCTCGAACTCATGAACCGTGAGATCATAAACTGAGCTGAAGTCAATGCCTAACCAGCTGAGCCACCCAGGCGCCCCTCAGCTTTTTAAATTTTATTTTATTTTATTTTTGAGAGAGCAAGAGTGGGGGAGGGGCAGAGAAAGGGGAACAAAGGATTTGAAGCTGGCTCTGCGCTGACAGCTGCAAGCCCGTTGTGGGGCTGGAACTCATAAAACTGCAAGATCATGACCCCAGCCAAAGTCAGACGCTCAACTGACTCTGCCTCCTAGGTACCCCTGAACTCAGCTTCTAATCTGTTTTTAAAGTAATGTGTTTAAAGTAATGAATACAGTAAAAAGTTAAAAAATTAAGTCATGTCTAAAGTTATGCTGTATTAAATGCTTTTATTTCTTCAGTGGTTGAGGAAAGCTTACTGTAATCATCACTATTTTTGTGTAATTAGTCCCTTTGTAGAATCATGAGGTAAAATTATAATTATTTGAAGTATGCTATCATTTTAAAGCTGTGATTATTTTTTCTGCATAGGAATTTATTCATTATCTTTCCAAAATATTGTAAAGATCTTGATCCAGCAGAAGCAGCATAGTTATTCAGTTGAATTATTTCTACAACTGTTTCTCAGCTGGAGAACTGTTTTGTGCCTGCTTATAATGAATGTTTGGTTAATAAATGTCTAGATAATGCATGCATTATAACCAAATAGCACCATCTGAAACACCTTTGGTAGCTCCTTATCTGCTAAAAATTGTGCACAGAGGCAGATTTACTATGAGTCTAAGAAAGTAAGTATTGTAAAATGTATAGTCCCTGAACAAGTTATTGAAATCATTCAGCTAATTTAGGTTGTAGAATTCAAATTACTGTCAGCCCTGAAGTTTAGCTTAAATGCACATCACCCCCAGCCCCCAGCTTACCTAATTTAAAGGCTATTTTGTTTTAATTTCCCAAGAGAAATAGCAGGAATGGCTCAGTCCACTTCTCTGAGATAATAGCATAGTTACCCGTCATGGGAAAAATCAGACCTGAGGGCATTAGAAAAAGTGCTTAAAAAGTATTCAGAAGAATGTGATGGCGTGTGTATATTTTGTTTAAAAAAATTTTTTTTTATGTTTATTTATTTTTGAGACAGAGAGAGACAGAGCATGAACGGGGGAGGGTCAGAGAGAGGGAGACACAGAATCTGAAACAGGCTCCAGGCTCTGAGTGGTCAGCACAGAGCCCGACGTGGGGCTCGAACTCACGGACTGCGAGATCATGACCTGAGCCGAAGTCGGACGCTCAACCGACAGAGCCACCCAGGCACCCCAGGCGTGTGTATATTTTAAAGCAAATTGGCATTGGGTTAGGGATAGTCATAACTTTCTTTTGGAAAGTTCTGAAGATCACAAACCCATTTGATGGTAAAACCTGAACTGAACTGATGAGAGGTTGTTTAGTTTTTATCCTCCTTATATGTTCATTTATTTTACTGAAGAACTATTAACCCATTGGGTATATTACAGAGTATTTGGCATTTGTACCATACCATCTTTCTGAAATCTGAAAAATTCTGACTTTAGAAATATCTAGTCCCAAGGCTTTTGGATGAAGTATTGTGGGCCTATAATTTCAGGCAGTGAGAGATAAGTAGTAATTTATTATTTTTTTCAATAGGAAAGAAGAGGGTGGGGTCAGGTATGGATGTGATACATACTTTGAAAAACTAATTACAGCTGACTCTTGAACAGTATGGGGGGTGGGGCACTGACCCCTGTGCAGCCGAAATTTTGAGTATAACTGGACTTCCCAAATATGTAACTAACAGCCTACTGTTGACTGGAAGCCTTACTGATGACATAAAGTTGATTAACATGTGTTTTGTATGTTAAATGTGTTATATACTGTATTTTGGGGGGGGGGGAGTTTTATTTATTTTTAAGAGAAAGAGCACCCGTGCACATGAGTGAGCAGGGATGGGGCAGAGAGAGAGAGGGAGGGAGGAAGGGAGGGAGGGAGGGAGGGAGGGAGGGAGAGAGAGAGAGAGAGGGAGAGAGAGAGAATGAATCTGAAGCAGGCTCCATACTGTCAGCACAGACCCCAATATAAGGCTTGAACTCAGGAACTGTGAGATCATGATCTGAGTCGAAATCAAGAGTCAGACACTTAGGCAACTGAGCCATTCAGGTGCCCCTGTATACTGTATTCTTAAAGTAAGCTAGAGGGACACCTGGGTGGCTCAGTCAGTTAAGTGTCTGACTCTTGATTTCAGCTGAGGTCATGACCTCACAGTTCGTGAGTTCAAGCCTTGCATCGGGCTCCATGCTAACAGTGTGGAGCCTGCTTGGCATTCTCTCTCTCTCTCTCTCTCTCTCTCTCTCTCTCTCTCTGCCCCTCCCCTACTTGCGCTGTCTCTGTCTCTCTCAAAATAAATAAAGAAAATAAAAAGATACAGTACTAAAAATCATAAGAGGGGCACCTAGCTGGCTCAGTCAGAGAAGTATTTGACTCTTGATCTTAGGGTCATGAGTTCAAGCCCCACATTGAGCATGGAGCCTACTTAAAAAGAAAAATAAAAAGAATCATAAGAGAAAATATGTTTAGTAGTCTACTGCAAATCCACATATTAAGTAGATCAGTGCAGTTCAAACCGGTGTTGTTCAAGGGTCAGCTATATTTGCTAGACTGGTAAAATTTTCGTTTTAGGAGAAACAACATTCTTTCCAGGTCAGGCCATATTACAAACTGGTCCTCAAGTTCTGGACAGTTGGAATTTGGAGGGAGTTACCATTTGTCCAAAATGAGACCTCAGTAATAATGAGAAACCTTTATTGAACACTGACCTATTTTCAGTAAGTAAGCTCTTTTGGTCTTATTTAATCTTCATACCAACCATGTTTAGAAGATTTCATTCGCCACTTGACATGTAAGGAAACTGCTTGTAATGGAGCACAAAGCTAGTAAGCGATAGAGCATTGATGAACTCTTAAGTAGCATAGCTCCTTTACCATTACTGTCAACTATCTATAACTCAGTAACTATTGCTGCCTATAACTGAAATTAATTTCTAGTAGAATCTTTTACTTTGAGGGTGTCTGGGTGGCTCACTCAGTTAAGCATCTGATTCTTAATTTCAGCTCAGGTTATGATCTCATGGTTCATGAGATCGAGCCCTGTGTTGGGCTCTGTGCTGACAGTGTGGAGCCTGCTTGGGATTCTCTCTCCCTCTCTCTCTGCCCCTCCCCCACTATTCTCTCTCTTGCTCTCTCCCAAAATAAACAAATGAACTTAAAAAAAAGAAAAAAGAAAAAAACCTTGGGGCACCTGAGTGGTTCAGTCAGTTAAGTGTCTGACTCTTGATTTCAGCTCAGGTCATGATCTCACGGTTTGTGGGATCGAGCCCCACATCAGGCTCTGTGCTGACAGTGCAGAGCCTGTGTGGGATTGATTCTCCTTTCCTTCTCTCTCTCCCCCACACACAGTCTCTCAAAACAAAACAAACAAAAAAACCCAAAACTTTTACTTTGGTTAATCTACATGGGACTGAACATTTCTGATTTTAGTAGTTCGTATGGTAGATGCTGTTTTCTTGTTAGACATATGCAGGATGGGATTCAGATTTTGAAACCCTAGTGTAATGTTTGGTCAGGTAAGGTTGTTGGTAGTGTTTTAGGTGGGAGGGGAGGTGGGTAAGAATCACCTGGAAATCTTTGAGAACATGTGTCAGGTGGCCCCTTCTAGCATGTGTGGATGGAATAGGGATTGGAGTGTATGTGATCATATCTTCCTCCAACTATAGTGAACAGTCAAGATTATTCATAAGGTAAGATACGGTAATGGTAGTGCACAATTTCTAGGCCCTTTATCTACTGTTCGGGAAACACTTACTAGAATACAAGAAAGGAATCCTTATAGGCCTTAAAAACACTTGGCCTTAAAAAACAGTTATTTGCTAGATTGGGAAAAGCTTCAGTTTTGAAAAAACACCACTGTATTCAGGTATCCTTGAATTTTCTCTAATTTATGGGAAAAATAGTTTGCAATCTTCAGTGTTTTAGCTGTGAATAGGTTATTTTTTAATCTCCCGTAATGAGTCTCTTCAGCAGTTGAAGTTGCTGCTTTAAAATATTCCAAGAATGGGGTGCTTGGCTGGCTCAGTCAGTAGTGCATATGACTCTTGATCTCGGGGTTGAGAGTTCAAGCCCCAAGATTTCCCAAGCACCCAAGCTTTCTTGGGTGTAGAAATTACTAAAAATAATAATAATAAACTTAAAAAAAGACTCCCAGGATTGCTTACTTCAAGGCTTTTTTGCCATATAGAAGATGATAAGATAGATGTTTAGTCTTTTTCCCCCCCTCTCTTTTATGATATTTCATACATAAATGTATGGACTAGGGAGTTTTATATATAATAGTTTGCTGCTTGTAAGTCTTGTTGGAAAAGAAGCAATTTCTTCTTAAGAATGAGACTTAAGGCCAACTTAGAAAAGAAGGGAAGTGCTTAGAGGAAGTAAATTTGAAGGCTAATGTCTAATCTTAGTAACTTGAGCTTTTGAAAGTTTCCCTTCAAAAAGTTAAAAAATTAACTCTTTCTTACACCCATGCATTTTTTTTAAGTTTATTTATTTATTTATTTTTAATAATTTCTACACCTAGCACAGGGCTCAAACTCATGACCCTGAGATCAAGAGTAGCGGGTTCTTTCTTTTGACTGAGACCGCCAGGTGCCCCTATATCAGTGCATTTTTATCTATTAACTTAGAAAGGCTAGGTTTCTTTTCTTTGATTCAATCAGCAAACACTTCCCTTCATTGCCATATTTGACCCTGTTGGGCATTATGGGGAATATAGAATTGAAGATACAGTCTTTTTTATTGAAATTTACAGGTAATAGTATCCAATAGTTAAACAGCTGTTACATGCTAGGTATTGTTTGTTCTAAGCCCTTTCCTCTGTTACTCATTTAATAATTACCACTATTCTGTGAGGATAGGAACCATTATTTTTCCCGTTGGTACAAATGAGGAAGTAGAGACACAGAGGGCTTAAGTAACTTGCCCAAAGATTCACAGCTGTTCTGAATACTAGTACCAGGGTACAGAGCCTTCTCACTACCAGTGCAAGCAGAATACCAAGTGATGTAGGCTTACGTAATTTGGGAAGCAGCACCTAGTAGACCAAGCACTATAGGAGTTAATAGATGAAGAAAAATATGTGTTTGAGTAGTCAGGGAGGCCCCTCTGGGGGAAGTTGTAACTCTTGGCCTACAAGGAGATAAAGAGAAGTGTTAGGAGTGGTGGGAATCAGTTGTTGGCGGTGTTAAACTGTGCTTGATCACAGATACTCTTATTTTACTTCTTTGTAGGGAAGAGAGAGTAGTGAGTCAGTCTTGGCTAGCCTAGGGAAGTTGTAAGGGGGAGAGGGGACAGTATACTTTTATAAGCCTTTAGGACGTCAGATTCCAAGATGGATCTTTGTGTATGTTGTACTACTGCTTTGGTTTTTCTTTTTTTCTTTTTTTTTTTTTTCTTTTTTTACCTCGTGTACTGACTTGGAAAGATCTATATGTCAGTGCTGTAATCTTTTAAAAAAAATACAGGAGTGCCTGGGTGGCTCAGTTGGTTAAATATCTGACTTTTTTTTTTTTTTTTTATGTTTATTTTTGAGAGAGAGAGAGAGAGAAAGAGCAGGGGAGGGGCAGAGAGAGAGGAAGACATAGAATCCTAAGCAGGCTCCAGGCTCTGAGCCGTCAGCACAAAGCCCAAGGTGGGGCTCGAACCCAAGAATCGTGAGATCGTGACCTGAGCCAGAGTCGGACGCTCAACCGACTGAGCCACCCAGGCACCCCAGTATCCAATTCTTGATCTCTGCTCAGGATTGTGAGTTCAAGCCCTGTATTAGGTTCCACTTTGGGTGTGGAGACTACTTTGAAACAAAACAAAAAACATAATACATTTGGTAGATTCAATACAAAATGATATATGGTTCCTAGAGGCAGCCTTTGTTGAGAGAGTCTGTGATTACACTAGTGTCCATTGTTCTTCAGTGAATATTAATTGTGCATTTCTGCCAGACCCTGTTCTGTATGTCTATACATCCCACCATTACACAGTGTTATGATAGTATACGTATTTAGCCCCTTAACTCTTCTCATTTAATAGTCTATCTTGGAGATCACTTGTTAACATATCTTTTTATTTTTAAAGAGTCTAGCCTTTATTTTTATTTATATATTTTTTATTTTTATCTATCTAGCTGTCTATCTGTATTTAGCAAGACAGAAAGAGAGAGGTCGCAAGTGAGCAAGAGACAGAGAGAAAGGGAGAGAGAATCCCACGAGGGGCAGGGAAGGAGAAAAAAGCAGGGTTCACCTGATGTGGGGGCTCATGTTTATCCGAAGTGGGGTTCGAGCTCACCTGAAGGAGGGCCCAAGCTCGTCCAAAGCGGGACTCAAACTCACAAATTGTGAGATCATGACCTAAGCTGAAGTCTGATGCTTAACCAACTGAGCTGCCCAGGTGCCCCAAATCCTTTTTATTTTTAATGGTTGCATAATATGCCATTGTATGATTAAGATATTTAACCAATATCTTCTTCTGTGGAGAAGGAACATCTAGATTGTTTTTAGTCTTTTGGTATTATGAATATTGCTGAAGTGAGCATTCTTGAACACAAGTGATTGTATTTATGTGTGAATATATTTGTAGAATAAATTTTTGTAAGTGGAATTGCTGGTTCAATGGATATATGCAGTTTGAATTCTGATAGATGTTGCCAGTGACCCTACAAAGAAATTGCCCCCTACAACAATGGTAATATGCTAGTTTTATGACTTAATCCATCTAATACTCAGACACTGAAATTCTTCAGCCTCACTGGGGCTTACAGTCCATTGATCTTACTTCCCTTTTACTGCTCCTCATCTTCAGTTACCACTTTTCTCCTTACTCAACTTAGAGTTCATAGTTCATTACTGTAATCACTCCCTTGTATATATTCTCAACCCTTTTTCTCCTGTCCCATTTCATCTTATCTGGCAAAACCTCAGCCCTATTTATTTTTATTTATTTATTTTAAAGTTTTATTTTGGGTCGCCTGGGTGGCTCAGTCAGTTGAGTGTCTGACTTGGGCTCAGGTCATGATCTCCTGGTTCCTTGGTTCAAGCCATGCATTGAGGTCTGTTCTGACAGCTCAGAGGCTGCAGCCTGCCTCGGATTGTGTCTCCTTCTCTCTCTGCCCCTCCCCTTCTTGTGCTCTGTCTCTCAAAAAAATAAAATGTGGTTTTTTTTTTATGTTTGTTTATTTTTGAGACAGAGACAGAGTGCGAGTGGGGGAGGGGCAGAGAGAGAGGGAGACACAGAATCCGAAACAGGCTCCAGGCTCTGAGCTGTCAGCACAGAGCCCGATGCGAGGCTTGAACCCACGAACCATGAGATCATGACCTGAGCCGAAGTTGGATGCTTAACCGACTGAGCCACCCAGGTGCCCCACAAATAAAATGTGTTTTAAAAAATTAAAGTTTTATTTATTTTGAGAGAGAGAGAGCACACAAGCACATGCTCACGAGTTGGGGAAGGGCAGAGAGAGAGAATCCCAAGCAGGCTCTGCACTGTCAGGGCAGAGCCTGATGCAGGGCTTGAACCCATGAACCATGAGATCATGACCTGAGCCAGAACCAAGAGCTGGACACTTAGCCAACTGAGCCACCCAGGCTCAGGGCTGAACACCTCAGCCCTGTTTTCAGTCCAACTTTTCACTCACTCTACACCTATAACTGAATGTAGCTGGAGAAGGAAAAAAACATGCTTACTGGTCTTGCTTTGAATTCATGACCCCTAACTTGAAAGGTGGCCTGTACCACTGCTTAGCAGTTCCACTGCGATTCCTTAGCCCATTTCTTCTCCTACTTTTAGACAGCACCACCTCTTTAGCTCACGCTTTCTTTTTTCTTTCCCTAGCCTTACTGTCAACTAACGATCTTGCTTCTTAATTGAGAACATGGAAGCAAATA
The DNA here is from genome assembly GCF_018350215.1 of Panthera leo. NCBI lineage: Eukaryota > Metazoa > Chordata > Mammalia > Carnivora > Felidae > Panthera > Panthera leo. The sequence continues at coordinate 18,298,243 of NC_056680.1, read as the reverse complement.
CAAGGGTCTGCCACCACCTCTATTCACTTGCCTGTGGTTTGGCTGTTGTGGTCTGCTTCCTCCTCTGTTAACAGTGGAGCAGTCCTGTAGGAGTCAATATTTCATATCCAGGGTCACGCCTTCCACTTCTGTACTAGATATACTCCCCTTAATCTCAAAACATTGCTCTAGCAAGTCTCCTCTATCCTGCATCAATTCTGCATATAGTCCACTGGCCAGACCTTAATGACTTCACCTAGGTGCAACAGAGTCCAGGAAATGTAGTCTTTATTATTGGCAGCTGTATGACCAGGAAAGGGAACGATAATGAGGCAGACAGACAATGGGTAGTCTACCACACATTCCAGACCTTTTTTTCTCTTAATTGGGGGGGAAGGGGGTGGGACTTTTCCTGCTAACAGTTTTATGAGGTACAATTTATATACCATACAATTCGCCCATTTAAAGTATACAAATAGTGGGTTTTAGTATATTCACAGAGTTGTATAATCAATTTTAGAGTATTTTCATCACCTCAAAAAGAAACTCCTATACTCTTCAACTGTCATTCCCCAGTCTCCCATCACAACCCCCAGCCTTAGGCAACCATTAATCTGTCTCTGTAGATTTGTCTGTTCTGGGCATTTCATATAACTGGAACCATATGTTTGGTCTTTTGTGACTGGCTTCTTTTACTGAACATAAAGTTTTCAAGGTTCATCCATGTTGTAACATGTATTTCCTAACTTTCTGAAAGAACATTTTATATTACCGACCTCCATGCCCTCCTCTTCTCAGTCTACCACAGTCTACTACTCTTCCCCTGTGGTCAACTGAAAGGGTTTTGATTGCTGTGCCCATGCCCTTTTTGCTAGCCATATAATATGAAGCCATTCCTTGAAGTACCCTCTTCCTTTCTCTTGGTGCTGGTTGTCATCATAGCTTTCTGACTGCTCTCTTCAAATATAAATATCTCTGGGTTTTTTGTGCCTACCTTTTCCATGTTACTGGCAGTCTCTGTGGATTGATCACTGCCTCTCCCCATTCTATACACTTGAGGGCTATGCTGTTTTTACCTGCAGTAACAATTTACCTGGGCACTAATCTTTTTCAACTGGTTCAGGGGGGTGGGGGTAGGACAGAAATGTGTGTAGTGTTAGGAAAAGCCTATTAGATTGTGCTCCTTCCACCTCACCTTTTCATTAGGCTTCTCTCTCCAGGGCACTCTCATACTCTCATCATGGTCTTCTCATCCCTGCCCAGTCCACCTTCTAGCTATTTCAAATGCTGCTGCCAAAGCTGTCTTTGTAAATCACAGATCTGATTGTGTTTTCCAGTGGCTTTCCCTCGTTTACAGAATAGAATACAGGTTGCTGTGTATTGACATTCCAGATCCTCCAGTGTAACCATTCATCTTTCTAGCTTCATTTTCCAACAGTCTCCTCTCTGAATTCCTTTTTTTCTTTAAGATTTTATTTATTTATTTATTTTAAGTAATCTCTACACCCAACATGGGTGCACACTCTACAGATTGAGCCAGCCAGGCAGGTGCCCCTCCTCTCTGATTTTTTTTTTTTTTTTTAACATTTGTGTATTTATTTTGAGAGAGAGTGCGCAAGCAGGGGAGGAGCAGAGAGGGAGAGGGAAAATCCCTTGCTGACAGCGCAGAGCCCGATGGAGCCCTGTGTGGAACTTGCACCCACAAACCATAAGATCATGACCTGAACTAAAATCAAGAGTTGGACACTTAATCAACTGAGCCACCCAGACGCCCCTCTGAATTTTTATATTTAGGGTCATTGAGGTCATTTGCTCAGGCTGTTCCTCACATTAGGAAAGTATTCCTAAGCCATTACCACTCTCAACTCCCCTCAGGTTACTTGTCCTCATTCTTCAAGGTCTAGGTCAAATGTTACCTTCTCTGAAGCCCACTAGCAGAATTGCTTATCTAGGTCAGATGTTACCTTCTCTGAAGCCTCTAGCAGAATTGCTTACTTTCTCTTTGTTCATACAGGAGAGGAAGAACTTGTGTTACAGCACTTAATTACATTGTATTGTTTTCTCTAAGACTTTCTTTCAGATAAGGCTGCTCTCTAGCAACAGGGAATGGCCCATTAAAAACTCTAGGTTTGTGTTAGGCTGATCAGATGTAAGGAGATAAGAATTTAGACAAGGCTGGACCTGTCAAGGAAGGAGGTGATTGTCATCCTACTGAAGTAGTGGGTGGAAGAGTGGACTGACTTGGAGGAGGCATGAGGGATGAGTGGGAGTGCCTGCCAGAATTTATCTTTAAATGACCTGATGTTTGCTGTAAATGCTTTCTAGGAAACCTATAGCATGAGATTATGGGTATATTTTCTTTGGAAGATCTTTGTAGCATGCAAGAAAATGAGGAGAACATTGAATAAGATCCTGCGTCTGCCAAACAGCCATGGCAGAATTGTTTAGAATTACACCTTTTGTGATAATGGATATGTTCTGTGTCTGTCTTGTACACACAATAGTCCTTTGTGGCTGTTGAGCATTTGAAATGTGTCATTGGGACCAAGGAAGTGAATTTTTAAATTTCAATTAATTAAAATATTAATTAAGAAATAGACACGTGACTAGTGGCTACTGTGTTGGGCAGTAAAACTATGATAGTACCGTCTTTGGAAGAGAGTGCAGACTTTTTTTTTTTAATGTTTTTATTTATTTTTGAGACAGAGACAGAGCATGAGCAGGGGAGGGGCAGAGAGAGAGGGAGACACAGAATCCGAAGCAGGCTCCAGGCTTTGAGCTGTCAGCACAGAGCCCGACGTGGGGCTTGAACTCACAGACTGTGAGATCATGACCTGAGCTGAAGTTGGACGCTTAACTGACTGAGCCACCCAGGTGCCCGAGAGTGCAGACTTAACATTCTCTCTCTTCCGTTCAAAGTGCTTCAAACAATAATTCTGCTCCCCCTATATACTTTTCCCACTATTTTTATATTCCAGTTTATAACTTGTAGAAGTTTTTGGCTTCCTCCCTGCTTATGTATGATTCAGATATGAGGGAAGTCTTTCTTCATGGTATTGAGTAGAGCTTCACACGTGATTCCTTTGAAAGGTGGATTGAAATTGAAAATTTTTTTCTGTATATAGCAGCCACTGGTAGATTACATAGTGTTTTTTGTGTTTTTTTTTTCCCCCATTCAGGAAACACACATAGGTACCCTAATGGTGTCCATCATTGGTGGTACACTTTTCTTTTTTTTAATGTTTATTTATTTTTGAGGGAGAGCCGGCATATGAGCAGGGAAGGGAGGGAGGGACAGAGAGAGGGAGACAGAGAATCTGAAGCAGGTGCTGTCAGTGCCAAGCCCAACTCGGGGCTCAAACCCACAAACCATGAGATCATGACCTGACCCAAAGTTGGACACTCAACAGACTGATCCATCCATGTGCTCCTGGCATTGGTGGTATAAAGATGAATAATACTACCCATGCCCTAAATTAGCTTTCAATTTAGTAAAGAGAATCTCCGTTAAATAAGAGTGGTAAATAAGTGTGAAGATATTTATGAAGGAGGTTGTGTAGGGAGGGAAAGGGAAATGGCAGAGATCAGGAAAGAAGTGACTTTTGGGGTACCTGGCTGGCTCAACTGGAAGATCGTGCCACTCTTGATCTTAGGGTCATGAGTTTGAGCCCCCCATTGGGTGTAGAGATTACTTAAAAAAAACTTTAAAAGTATGATTTTTGTTATTTTGGAAGGTGAATATTTACTAGATAGACAAGAGGTGGGGAGGATTCCTAGGCAGAAAGAAGATGTGTCTAGGACCAAATATGCCTTTACTTTTTATAAAATTATATTGTGATGCAGATGATAATGGAATACAGTGAATTGGACCCTTTACCTGGAGACTTGGACTTTCAGTTTCAGAGAACTTTGTTGGAAAACATTGCTAATGCAGTGCAGTCCTTAATAGCTAGGAGTTATCTTTGTGATCCAGGATGGCTTTGTGATCCAGGCTTAAATTTCCTTTTTTTTTTTTTTTAGTTTATTTATTTATTTTATTTACTTAGAGAGCACGCAAGTGAGCACACAGGCATGCGAGCGGGGGAGGGGGACACAGACTCCCAAGCCGGCTCCACACTGTCAGCACAGGGTTTGAACCCATGAACCTAAGATCATGACCTGATCCGAAATCAAGAATCAGATACTTAACCTACAGAACCACCCAGGTGCCCCCGACTTAAGTTTTTGATCTTTGATCCCTGAGCTGATTTCTCTATCCCAACATCTTTCTTACTTACCTCTCAGTGAAGTTCTTATTTGTTATATTGCTTAATTGCTTAATGAAGCCAGCTTTGTAGACAGTTACAGTTTTTTTTAAGATTTTTTTAAAGTTTTTATTTTATTTTATTTTATTTTTTGGTTCCAACATTTCACCGCATGTATTTCTTCTCATGCAGTCTAAGCTGAGAATGCCATGTAAATGGGTCACTGCAAAATGCAGCAGTTTTTCTTCAATCAAGATAAGAAACAAACCATATGATCTCATTTCTATTAAATTTTGAAGGTATACAGCAGTTAAGTATTTTTGATACTATGTATGAAGGTTAAAAAAACCATTTTTTTTTTTCCATAAAGTACAAGAGCAACCAATGTCACTATTGAGTAAAAGTAAAAACTGGGATACTTTCTTAAATTAGTCCAAAGTGGCATTTTAGGAACTTAGTTGTAGGCTGCTGCGCTGACATCATGACAAACCAAAGTGTAGGGTTGGGTCTGGTTTTGTTTTGGTTTTCTTTTCAGTATCCAGTGCCCGTGGATTAAGTTCTGGAAGTGTTCCAATTGTAAGGCAGGGATCTGTTTGGATTCCACCATGGGTATGCTTCTTGGGTTGGATGCTAGAGGGTGAGGCATGTTTTGCCAGACCCATGTCGACTACCTAGTAGTCATCAAGGTCAAAAAATTCGTCATCTCTTCCTTGGTATTCCATTCCTTGGAAATCTACTCGGTACCACAGAATACCTCCAATTCCACCAAATCCTTTCACAAAGTGGGATCCTTCTTGTGACTTATGTGTGACAATTTCCAACATAGCTCCAAATTTTTTATAGTTGTTAGCAAACCATTCCAGCAGGGGCATGCTTTCAGTCAGCTTGTGTTCTTGTCCTGTCTCTTTGTGAAATGAGATTTATCCTTCTCTTGTTCTGGAGTTAGATAGAGAATTTTCTCCTCTTCTGTGGCTTGGCAATAAAGAACATATCTCATTATATCCAGATTTTCATAGACTATTAGAATCTCTACAGCTCCCATTTCTAAAGCCTTTAGTGTATCTTCAATTCCAAAACAGTACTTCCCTGTGTCCTGACTGATTCATCGAAGTATCATCCTATTTTCTTCTCTTGAAGAATGAATCACACGTTGGAGAGGACTTCAGTAGATAACTCAGTAGCTTGGTTGAATCCATTTTCACCACCATAGGATATATCAACTAATTTTAAAACTTGATTGCAACCTCTGATCAAACCTATCAGATTGACTTAGTTCACTTTTAAAGTCAGCTGATCCGGCTAAAAGAAGACCAGCCACATTCACTTTGTCTGCAGAAATAAACAGCTGTACAGCAGTCTTAGCTACTTTCCGAACATAGTTATGTCACTTTTCCATTCTTAAATGAACAAAACGTAAGGCTGACTGATCTCCTCTATCATGTTTCTTTGGGCGATCCACAGTGAATTTGTGTAGGACTTCTCTTGTGTTTCCTTGGAGTGTGCCAAAAAGTGTACCACTACCGTCTATTACAATGAAGCCAAACTTGCTGTCATCCGAAGGTAGTGCTGTAAGAGCCTCTGTATGGAATTTGTTGTCACGCAAGTACAACAATGTATTAATTGGTTTGAAAAGTTCAAAGTCAATGTTGACTTTCTTTTCCTTTCCTTCTTGTGTTACAGTGGTACCACAGTAAACAACGAGGCCATTTGGAGGTACTTTGTTATAAAGTTTGAGTCTTTGTTGTATGGATGTAATTAATGGCTCCCAGGACTGAAAGGTGGTTTACTCATGACTTAATGTTAGATGCAGTTCCAAACTCATCTGCTAACACTTTTGCCACTTGGGAAATCTGATCTTTGGGAGAAATGATCAACGGTACCATGCTTGTGTCATTGCCGCGGGCTGCCTCGAAGCTCTTGGTGAGCTTCTTGATCTTCCAGATCTCCACATTCCTGTCAGCACACTGGGGTCGTCTGCCATTTTCTTGTCTCCTCCTCCCTAAGAGCCCAGTCCTGGGTGGCAGCGGCTGCTCCTCCCCACCAGCAGCTCTGACATAGGACACTGGCTCCCTCTCTCCAGGCAGTTGCATGTGTTGGAATCTGCTCACATGGGCCTGTCTAAAGTTTATTTTATTTTGAGGTGGAGACAGAATCCCAAGCAGGCTCTGCACTGTCAGCACAGATCTCAACAAGATGCTCAAAACCATGAACTATGAGATCATGACCCGAGCCGAAGCCAAGAGTTGGATGCTTAACCAACTGAGCTACCTAGGTGTCCTGAGTCTAAATTCTTCTACATGTGAATATATGGTTTCCCCCAGCACTGTTTAGTGAAAAGACTGTCCTTTTTCATAGAATATTTTGGTACCATGTCAAAAATCAATTGGCCATATTTGTGAAGGTTTATTTCTGGTGTCTTTATCTTATCCCATTTGTTTATTATTATTTTCTTTTTAAAATTTAATTTATTTACGTGGATGGAACTGGAGAGTGTGATGCTAAGTGAAATAAGCCATACAGAGAAAGACAGATACCATATGGTTTCACTCTTATGTGGATCCTGAGAAACTTAACAGAAACCCATGGGGGAGGGGAAGGAAAAAAAAAAAAAAAAGAGGTTAGAGTGGGAGAGAGCCAAAGCATAAGAGACTGTTAAAAACTGAGAACAAACTGAGGGTTGATGGGGGGTGGGAGGGAGGGGAGGGTGGGTGATGGGTATTGAGGAGGGCACCTTTTGGGATGAGCACTGGGTGTTGTATGAAAACCAGTTTGACAATAAATTTCATATATTTAAAAAAAAATAAAAATAAATTTAATTTATTTTAAAAAAATTTAAAAAAAAAATAAAAAGGGGCGCCTGGGTGGCTCAGTCGGTTAAGCGTCCGACTTCAGCTCAGGTCACGATCTCACGGTCCATGAGTTCGAGCCCTGCGTCGGGCTCTGGGCTGATGGCTCAGAGCCTGGAGCCTGCTTCCGATTCTGTGTCTCCCTCTCTCTCTGCCCCTCCCCCATTCATGCTCTGTCTCTCTCTGTCTCAAAAATAAAATAAACGTTAAAAAAATAATAATAAAATTTAATTTATTTTTTTAATTTACATCCAAGTTATTGTGTAGTGCAACAGTGATTTCAGGAGTAGATTCCTTAATGCTCCTTACCCGTTAGCCTGTCCCCCGTCCCACAACCCCTCCAGTAACCCTCTATTTGTTCTCCATATTTAAGAGTCTCTTATGTTTTGTCCCCCTCCCTGTTTTTATATTATTTTTGCTTCCCTTATGTTCATCTATTTTGTATCTTAAAGTCCTCATAGGAGTGAAGTCATATTTGTCTTTCTCTAATTCCACCTAGCAGAATACCCTCCAGTTCCATCCATGTAGTTGCACATGGCAAGATTTCATTTCTTTTTGATTGCCAAGTAATACTCCATTTTGTGTATGTATGTATATATATGTGTATGTATATGTATACATACACACCACATATTCTTTATCCACTGGACATTTGGGCTTTTTCCATACTTTGGCTATTGTCGATAGTGCTACTATAAACATGGTGGTGCATGTGTCCTTTTGAAACAGCACACTTGTACCCCTTGGATAAATACTGAGTAGTGCAATTGCTGGGTCGTAGGGTAGTTCTAGTTTTAATTTTTTGAGGAACCTCCATACTGTTTTCCAGAGTAGCTGCACCAGTTTGCATTCCCACTAGCAATGCAAAAGAGATCCTCTCTTTCCGCATCCTTGCCAACATCTGTTGTTGCCTGAGTTGTTAATGTTAGCCATTCTGACAGGTGTGAGGTGGTATCTCATTGTGGTTTTGATTTGTATTTCCCCGATGATGAGTGATGTGGAGCATTTTTTCATGTGTCGGTTGGCCATCTGGATGTCTTCTTTGGAGAAGTGTCTATTCATGTCTTTTGCCCATTTCTTCACTGGATTATTTGTTTTTTGAGTGTTGAGTTTGATAAGTTCTTTATAGATTTTGGATACTGACCCTTTATCTGATATGTCATTTGCAAATATCTTCTCCCATTCTGTTGGTTGCCTTTTAGTTTTGCTGATTGTTTCCTTCGCTGTGCAGAAGCTTTTTATTTTGGTCCCAGTAGTGCATTTTTGCTTTTGTTTCCCTTGCCTCTGGAGACGTGTTAAGTAAGAAGTTGCTGCAGCCAGGATCAGAGAGGTTTTTGCCTGCTTTCTCCTCGAGGATTTTGATGGCTTCCTGTCTTACATTTAGGTCTTTCATCCATTTTGAGTTTATTTTTGTGTGTGGTGTAAGAAAGTGTTCCAGGTTCATTTTTCTGCATGTCTCCGTCCAGTTTTCTCAGCACCACTTGCTGACGAGACTGTCTTTATTCCATTGGATATTCTTTCCTGCTTTGTCAAAGATGAGTTGCCCATACATTTGTGGGCCCATTTCTGGGTTCTCTATTCTGTTTCATTGGTCTGAGTGTCTGTTTTTGTGCCATTATTATTATTATTATTATTTTAAATATTTATTTTGGGAGAGAGAGAGGTGTACAAGCTTGCACGCGAGCAGGGGTGGGGCAGGGAGAGATTTCTAAGCAGGCTCTGTGCTGTCATTGCAGAGCCCGGCACCGCCGCTCAATCCCATGTACCATGAGATCATGACCTGAGCCGAAATCAAGAGTCAGACACCTAACTGAGCCACCCAGGGGTCCTTGTGTATTTTTAAAATTTTTAAGTAATCTCTGCATCCAGTGTGGGGCTCAAAATCATGACCCTGAGATCAAGAGTCTTATGCCCCACTGACCCAGCCAGCCAGGCGCCCTTCTGTAGATCATTTTGTACAGTACTGTTAGATTAAAAGTATCAAGTCCTTGGGGTGACTGGTGGCTCAGTCAGATGAACGTCCAACTCTTGGTTTAGGCTCAGGTGATGATCCCAGTGTCTCTCTCTTTCCCTCCCCCTTGCTCATGCTCACTCTCTCTTAAAGTCAAGTCCTTAAATTCATGAACATCAGATATCTTTTCCTTCACCTTTGAATACCTTTTCCTGTGTTTATTGGCCATTTTAGAAAGCTGCTTTTTTGAAAAAGGATTACTTTGGACTAAGAAATTCAATCTGATTGGAGAAATAAGATTCCTATGAAACATTCTAAAATGTAGATTGAGATTTTATAATAGAAGCCAAAAGAGTAGTTCAGACAATCACTAAGAAGCAGATAAAAAGATTTCAGAGAAATTATAAGACTCAGTAAAATTTAGCTCTGGGTGCGTGGTGGGTAGGTATTTCATTTTACCCATACAGTAAAGCTACACATACACTAACTCAGAGGTTCTTAAAGTTGAGCATGAGTCAGAATTACCTGGAGGGCTTGTTTAAACCCAGATTAATGGACTCACTCTTAGAAGTTCTGATTCAGTAGGTTTGTAGTCAGAGCTGAGAATTTGCATTTCTTTCAGGTTGTCAGGTGAGGTTGATAGCACTAGTCTGAGGACCACTTTCAGAACCACTAACTAGAAACCCAGGATTCCTAAGGAAATAGCAGCTAGTTGAAGTGTTATGGCTAGATACTTGCCTTAACAAGTTATTTTGTTAATTGAAAAATAATGATTTTAGGATTAAAAATATAGGGCATTAGGTCAGTCATTAGTGTCTTACAGTATTTACTTTTTGTCCAGTGAGCAGTTATTACTAATTTCCAATTCAGTTAAACTAGGAAGGCTAGAATGTTGTATACTAAATTCTAGGCTAAATGAGCACTCCAGAAAGCCTTCAGGAAGCTATTTAGACATATATGCATCTACATCATGGTCACAGAAACATGAAGAAATTACCAGACTGCTATGTGAAATGGAGACAATTGAATGTTAATGTGTGATTGTGGTTTACCTGCCCCAAGTGCAGGAAGCAGCCACTGTTAACTGCTAAAAAATGTCTGATGGACAGACCACTTCCACACTGTAAGTGTGAGCAAGGCAGGCAGGAGTGCAAATAGGCTGTAGTTACCACAGGAAATCATCAGACTTGTAAAAACAAGTGTGAAAAGGGCTGGCTACCACTTATCAGTCTTACTGTAGCGGAGTTTCCTGTAGCTACGTAAGCCACAGCCCTTGCTTGACATCCATCTGTCCCCCAGTGAGAGTAAGCAGACTTAAGACACACTAGAACCAAGAGTTGCTAACTTCATAGCAATTCAAACATACTTGATGTTTGGCAATTCTTTTCTTCCTTTTTTTATGTAAATGACATTCTAAAAAGAATGGGTGCAAAAAAAATCATAAAAGGCTAGGAAACATGAAATAAATGTAACATAGGTTTAGAACCACAAGACTTAAAAAAAAAAAAAAAAAAAGTAATCTCTACCCCCCAACATAAGACTTGAACTCATAACCCCAGTATCAAGACTTGCATGCTCTGTCTAGTGAGCCAGCAAAGTGCCCCAAAACCGTAGGACTTTGGATCAAAAAATCAAAAACTCAATGAGAAATATTGAAGAGTAATCAATCCTCCTAAGTTACATTTTTAAAAAAAAATTTTTTAATGTTTACTTTTGAGAGAGAGAACATGAGTCAGGGAGGGGCAGAGAGAGGGAGACACAGAATCTGAAGCAGGCTCCCGGCTCTGAGCTGTCAGCACAGAGCCCATCCTGGGGCTCGAACCCACAAACCACGAGATCCTGACCCGAGCCAAAGTCAGACGCTAAACCAACTGAGCCACCCAGGCAACCCCTAAGTTACATATTGACTTAATTTTTAACAATGTCACTAACGTTTACTTGGGTAGGCAAAGGAGAAAAGGACACTACGAACTATAGGATTGCTTCTTGACATTTGAGGGTGAGGAAGGAGGGCAAGAAAGTGGAGTGTTTAGAAACAGGGACTCTGGAACAGATTGCTTATTTGTTCAGTGTCCATTTCTGCACCTTACTGGCTAGTAATCCAGTTAAGTTGAGCAAGTTAGTCTTTCTGTATTTCAGCTTCCTTATCTATGAAATGAGAATACTAGGCTCTGTCTCATAGGGCAGTTACGATGATTAAATGTGTAAATAAAAAGTAAAAAAGTTTGTAATAACATTTTTAAGTGTTTACTATTTCTGGCATTTCCCTATTATTTCCTACAAAGTGGTGAGAGACCAGACTTCTCCACCTTTAAATATATATGGGTTTAGGCATATGTAAGGAGAAGAAGGAAGCTGGGAAGGAGAGGACTGCAAAAAACAAAAGATGACCTAAATAAATGGAAAGACATCTTGTCTTCGTGGATTTGAAGACTTAATACTGTAAAGGTGGTAATAATTCTCAAATTGATCTATAGATTCAGTGCAGTCCTTATTAAAAACCTCAGCTGCCTTCTTTGCAAAAATCAATAAGCTGCTCCTAAAATTCATTTGGAAATCCAGGGGACCCAGAATAGCCAAAACAATCTAGAAAACAGAACAGTTGGAGGACTCACACCTTCTGGTTTCAAAACTTATTACAAACCAACAGTAGTCAAGACATAAGAATTAAAACCATACAACGCTTAGAAAAAAGCATTAGGGGGGTGCTTGGGTGGCTCAGTCAGTTGGGCATCCAACTTCATCTCAGGTCCTGATCTCACTGTCCATGAGTTCGAGCCCTGCGTTGGGCTCTGTGCTGACAGCTCAGACCCTGGAGCCTGTTTCAGATTCTGTGTTTCCCTCTCTTTCTGCCCCTCCCCCACTCATGCTCTGTCTCTCTCTCTCTCTCTCTCTCTGTCTCTGTCTCTGTCTCTGTCAAAAATAAACATTAAAAAAATTTTTTTTAAAGAAAAAAGCATTAGGTTTTTCATGACCTTGGATTTGGCAGTGATTTCCTAGATATGACACAAATTACAGTAAAACTTTGGTTTGTGAGCATAATACATTCCGGAAACATGCTTTGTAATCCAAAGCACTCGTATATCAAAGCGAATTTCAAGGGGCGCCTGGGTGGCTCAGTCGGTTGAGCGTCCGACTTTAGCTCAGGTCATGATCTCACGGTTTGTGAGTTCGAGCCCCGCATTGGGCTCTGTGCTGACAGCTCAGAGCCTGGAGCCTGCTTCTGCTTCTGTGTCTCCCTCTCTCTCTGCCCCTAACCCACTTGCATTCTGTCTCTGTCTCTCTCAAAAATAAATACACATTAAAAAAAAAAAAAAATTTTTTTTTTAAAGCGAATTTCAAGAACCATTGGCTCAATTGTGATCATGTGACATTTGGCATCACAAACCACCCATATTGCAAGACATCACTCATTTATCAAGTTAAAATTTATTAGAAACGTTTGCTTATCTTGTGGAACACTCGCAGAACAAGTTATTTGCAATCCAAGGTTGTAGTATCAGCAGTCAAGGAAAAAATTAGATATTGGACTGTATCAAAATTAAAAACTTATGTGTCTCAAAGGACACTGTCAAGAAAGTGGAAACAAACAAAATAGTGGAAACCATCCAGTTCAGAAATGGGCAATGGATTCGAATAGATGTTTTCCCAAAGAAGATTTACAAATGGCCAATAAGCCTATGAAAAGATGCTCAACATTATTAGTCATTAGGGAAATGCATATCAAAACCATATGAAATACAAGGGGCGCCTAGGTGGCTCAGTCAGTTAAGCATCCGACTTCAGCTCAGGTCAGGATCTCTCAGCCATTCGTGAGTTCATGCCCCACGTTGGGCTCTGTGCTGACAGCTCAGAGCCTGGAGCCTGCTTCGGATTCTGTGTGTATCTCTCTCTCTCTCTGCCCCTCCCCTGCTTGTTCTCTCTCGCTCTCTCGCTCTCTCTCAAAAAGCAAATAAAACATTAAAAAAAAACAAAACAAACCCGTATGAGATACCACTTCACACCCACTTAAATGGCAATAATTAAAAAAACAAAAAAGAAAATAACAAGTGTTGACAAGGATGTGGAGTAATTGGAATCTTTGTACATTGCCAATGGGAATGTAAAATGGTACAGCTATTGTAGGAAACATTTTGGCAGTTCTGAAAAAAGCTAAACATAGAATGCCTAACAGTTCCACTCCAGGTGTATATTTGTTCGAAGGAGTTGAAAGCAGAGACTTGAGCAGATACTTACTTGTACACCAGTGTTCATTGCAGCATTATTACAGTAGCTAAAAGGTGAAAGTAATGTCAAGTATCCATCAGCAGATGACTGGACAAATAAAATGTGATATATCCACACAATGGAAAATAGTGCAGCCATAAAAAGGAATGAAATTTGGTACGTGCTACAACATCGATGAACATTAAACATTATGCTGTGTGAAGTAAGAACAAATGACAAATATTGTGTAATTTCATTTATATGAGATATGTAGAACAGGCAAATTTATAGAGACAGTAGATTAGAGTAGTTTATCAAGGGCTAAGGGGAGAGAAGAGTGGGGAGTTATTGCTTAATGGTGATGTTTCTCTTTGAGGTGATGAAAAAGCTTTGAAAATAGATAGTGGCAATGATTGCACAACATTGTAAATGTAATTATTGCTAGTGAATTGTTGTAAAGGAAAAAACATCTCCTGTTTGTATCTTTACTCTCAGTACGCCACTATAACATCTTCCATTTCTCATACTTCTGGTCACCAAATATGGAGGAGGGTCCCCCACCAAACGTTTCTGCAACCCTGACTGGTGTCTTACAGTTCAGTTCAGTTCTGACACTATCTACCTGGAGTTAGCATCAGATCCCACAGGTTAAACATTCAGTCCCACAAGACTGCCCCACAGCTCCCCACTTCAGACCTCAGTAGCAAGTCCAGGTTGTTACCTGTATTTCTCACTGACTGAATATAAATTACATGTTACCGTGATCTCTTCCTGGAAGTCGATTTTCCAGAACAGCTTACAGAACTCGGGAAAATATTTTACTTGTTAGATTACCAGTTTATTGTAAAAGGATATAACCCAAGAACAGCCAGATGCATAGGGCAAGATATGTGGAAAGGGGTGCGTGGAGCTTGCTTGCCTGCCCACCCAAGATGTGCCACTCTCTCAATCCCTGCACATCTCCACCAACCTGGAAGCTCTCTGAATCCTGCCCTTTGGTTTTTTTGAGGCTTTAAGTAGGCACGATTGATTAAATCATTGGCTTTTGGTGATTGCTTCAACATCCAGCCCCTCTTCTCTACCCTAGGTTGGGGGGCAGGCACTCAAAGTTGCAACTCCCTAATCATAAGGTTGGTTTTCCTGGCAACCAGTCCCCATCTTTAGGGATTTTCCAAAGTCACTTCACTGACAGAAGCTCAGGTGTGGTTGAATAGAGTTTGTTATGAATAGTGAGACACTCCTTTCACTTTGATCGATCATCCCAGAGCTGTTTCAGGAACTGGAGCTATTTGAAGACAAAAGACCAAATATAACAAAAAATCCTCCCATTGTTCATGTAATTTAGGAAATTACAAGAGTTTCAGGAGCCATATGCCAGGAACAGACACTAAGACCAAATATATATAAATCACAGTATTAAAGTTGTATACTTAAAAATGGTTAAAATGGGGGGGTGCCTGGGTGGCTCAGTCAGTTAAGCTTCTGACTTCAGGTCAGGTCGTGATCCCATGGTTCATGGGTTCGAGCCCCGTGTCGGGCTTTGTGCTGACAGCTCAGAGCCTGGAGCCTGTTTCAGATTCATATTCTCTCTCTCTCTCTCTCTCTCTCTCTCTCTCTCTCTGTCTCTGTCTCTGTCTCTCCCTCCCCCCCCCCGCCCCCCGTGTCTCCAAAAAAAAAAAAAGTAAAAAAAATTAGTTACAATGTCCTTGGGTGGCTCAATCGGTTAAGCATCTCACTCATTTGGCTGAGGTCGTGATCACGTTTGTGAGACCTAGCCCCATGTTGGGCTTTGCACTGACAGCACAGAGCATGCTTGGGATTCTTCCTTTCTCTCCCTCTCTCTCTCTCTGTCTCTTTCTCTCTTTCTCTTTTTCTCTCTCTGACTCACTCTCTGTGTCAAAAATGAATAAGTAAAACATGAAAAAAATAGTTAAAATGGCAAATTTTGTTATATATTATCACAACTTCTAAACATTAGTAACGTAATATACCAAAACCCATTGAATTGTATAGTTTTCTCCAGCTTTATTAAGGTATAATTGACATAAAACATTGTGTACATTGAAGGTGTACAAAGTGGTTTTTTTTTTTATTCATTAGCTGACACCTGCATCATGTCATATAATCACCATAATTTTTTGTGGTGAGATCATTTAAGATTTACTCCTTAGCAACTTTCAAGTGTGTAATACAGTATTAACTGTAATCACTATGCTGTACATTTGATCCCCAGAATTGTATACTTTAAATGTGTAAATTGTATGGTATATGAATTATATTTCAGTAAAGCTATTTTTAAGAAAGATTTTGTGTGTGTGTCTATACACACACTTTAATAGAATAGCTTCTTTTCACATGTGTCTATTCCCATCCACCCCCCACACCCTCCATCGTGTAACCAGTTAGGTGTCCTTCCACAACACGTTTGCTTACGTTTGTAGACGTGTCCTAGTTTATCTGTTTGCTGGCAGAAATAATAGGCTAATAGAGTTTGAGTATGATTGACTTGTAGGCCTCTTTGGCAAGGAGTAAATCCTTTGTTGTCTGTCCCTGTTGCACAGATTACATTTCAGCAGCCTCTCTAAAAGTACATGGGGAACTGTAGAGCTTTAGGCCAGAATGGTTTTTCAGTTTGAAAATTAATGTGTCTTAATAACATACTGGCCTTACATTCAGTAAATTCAAATAACTCTTAAGCTTCTTTCCCCATTGATAAAATGGGAATGAATGACAATTATATCTGCCTTTGGAAGTTCAGGATCAAATAAGTTCCTGCCAAATGTATGGGAAGGGCATTGTGATATACCAGTGTAAGGTATCATGGTCACTCATGAAGGTCCACACAGTTTGTTAGGATTTGTTGCAGTATAGCAGATTTTGAAACTTCTGGCACCATTTGTATTATTAAAAAGAAGTCCAGAAGAATGGTTAGTATAGTGTTTTGGTCTTTTTTTGAAGTTGTATGTTAGGTAATAGGCAGAAATGTAGTTGAGAGCCACAACCAGCATGCGATTAGCACTATGAGATATGGCAGTGAAGTTTATCTTGTGGTTGTCCTCCAAAATCCCGGGCCTCTGATAAGGCCAGTGAGGTATATGCTTTGAAAAGTGCTTCATTAGCAGTCCCAGCCGAGGAGTCACCCTGAAAAGGAGCATTGCTCCAAGTACTTAGGACCATGTTGGCCAGGATTTGCACATCATGCACAAAAAAAACATTCTTACCTTCTGTCCTCACTGCTGTTCAGGGGAGAAAGTTTATGTCCCAACAGCCCGTTTCCTCTTGCAGAAGGAAGATGGTGGTTTCCACAAAGGTGTCATCTTACCATTCATTCCCAGCACTGTGTTTCTAAGCAGCAAAGCCAGTCCCATCCTGTTTGTCTGTTTGTTTATTTGTTAGAGCAATCACTCACTTGAGGGGGGTAGAGGCAGAGGTAGAGGAAGAGAGAGAATCTTAACCACACTCCATGCCCAGTGTGGACCGTAAGATCACGACCTGAGCCAAAATCAACAGTCGGTTGCTTAACTTACTGAGCCACCCAGGCACCCCAAGTCCCATCCTCTTGAGTTCTGAGGAAGAGCCAGCCTTTGATAAGTTTTGAGTCTTCGGACAAGTAAAACAAAAGGTTCCTGCTCTTTTAGTAGAGACCATTAGCAGTTATAAAGGGTTCTTTTTGTTTTGTTTTTTATGCTTCAACCACGAGATGATTGAATGCTAGCTGTAGACAGCCACCTATGTGTCATTGTTGAGTTCACCCTCTTGCTGTAACTTAAAGCTCTGTGTCCAAGCATTCTGGACACAGAAGGTCTTATTGACTTCTTGTGTGTGTGGTCATCAGTAACTTTGTGAGTGAGACTATACCAGGAAGACTGAGGGGCTTTCATTTTGCCTATAGAATGAAACGGTCTATTATCAAAGCCAGGAACCAGGCAAGGCAGGCTCCATATCCAAGTCAGGGTCACCTTCTTCATTTTTCACTGTTGTAGGTGACTTTGAGTTGCAGCAGCCACTGATATTGTTAACTGCCTGTGTTGCCTTTCCAGGGAATTTTCTTGGCTTTGTAAGTAAGAGGGCAGAACCAGGCCCTATATACTTGGTACACTATCCTACTATGAACAATAACCACTAAGAGCAGTCATCTTTGCTCAGGTGCTACCTGGCTTTCTAGCAGCATTTTACAGAGATGTTTTTAGGTGGGAAGTATATATTTAAAACTGAAGGCCATTGAGGGGCACCTGGGTAGCTCAGTCAGTTAAGTGTCCAATTCTTGATTTTGGCTTAGGTCATGATCTCACAGTCCTTGAGATCAAGCCTGCATAGGGCTCTGTGCTGACAGTGCAGAGCCTGTTTGGGATTCTCTATCTCCCTCTCTGTCCTTCTCCCACTAGTTTTCTCTCTCTCTCTTTCTCTCTCTTTTTCTCTCTCTAGATAATAGTCTGCTTTTCAAGAGAATATCATTGAAATTCTCTACTTAGTATAGCATATATCCAGGTCCAAATAGTATTCTACACTGAAGTCTTTTTCAGTATTTTTGTGCTTAGCCTATGGTAGTTTGATTAGAATTTCAGGTTTCCAGGCGGGGCTGGCTGGCTCAGTGAGAAGAGCATGTGACTCTTAATCTTTGGGTCATGGGTTCCAGCCCCTCATTGGGTGCAGAGATCACTTAAATAAATAAATAAAAGAATTTCAGTTGTCTGATCTTTTTTTTTTTTTTTTTTAACTTTTTAATGTTTATTTATCTTAGAGAGACATAGCGTGAGCAGGGGAGGGTAGAGAGAGAGGGAGACACAGAATCTGAAGTAGGCTCTAGGCTCTGAGCTGTCAGCACAGAGCCTGACACAGGCCTCGAGTCCACAAACCATAAGATCCTGACCTGAGCCTAAGTCAGATGTTTAAATGACTGACCCACCCAGGTGCCTCTCAGTCAACAAACTCTTAACTGTTTGTTGTTGTTGTTTTGCTTTTTCATTCTGCTGAGTCCTATAAAAAACTATGATTGCTGCAAGAAAAGTGATCAGAGAGTGCCAGTGAGTCAAGTTTTCAGGAGTACTTTTGGGATACATGCTCCTTCTTTGAGTTTTTGTTTCTCTTTATAAGCATCCCATTCAGCATGTCCTTGCCCCATTAGTTATGCAACTCCAAGTGGGAAAGGCCAAGCAAGATGTGGTACCTGTTCTGAAGGAGCTTAAACTCCAGGAATGGATATGAGTCAAGTACACAAGAAATATAACTGCTATCTCTCTCCCATAGAGTAGGATGTGATTGAATATAAGTACCAAGAGAGGACCAAAGCCCTGCTTAGAGGCAACATTTGATTTTCGGGGGTGGAAGATGTAGGACCAGAAATAAGAAATGGGCTTTGGGGAGTGCCTGGCTGGCTTAGTTGGTGGAGCATGTGACTCTTGATCATGAGTTCAAGCCCCACAGTGGGCGTAGAGATTATTTAAAAATAAAATTTAAAAAAAATCTTAAAAAATAAAAGGCTTTGGAACAGAAGGCAATATTAGGATGGACAGGTGAGGTGTTATTTTCTGAAGAAAGGGAGAAAAAATTCAAATAAGGCATTACTTTGAGCTGAGGTGGGGGGGGGGGGGTGGTTTACAAGGCCAGTTAGCGGAATTAGGTATGTGATAAAGATGAGAGAGAAGATGAAAGGAGAAAATAGGCTGCTTTAGTATTTTAAAGGACCCTCATGGTAAGGCTGAGGAGTCTTGACCTGATTTTGGCATTGAGGACCTTCTGAAGGCCCTTGAGCAAAGGCAGAATGGGCTGAAGCCCAGACATAGGAATGGAGAATTTGGCTGCAGCAAGCAGGATAGAAGGGAGGTGAGACCAGTTGGAATTTTGCCTTCTTCCCAGATAGGCAGTACTGAAGACTTGAATTGGAACAATGATTATGGGAACTCAAAGTGGGTGGTGGTAGTGGTGGAAGGGAGACCCATGAAGGGGCAGTATTCCTCAGAACTTGAAAGCAGTCTTGCTGTGAGGAGCAAAGAAAAGAAAGTAAGATAATTGTTTAACCACAAGGTTTCTACAGTGAGTTGAGTATCTTAGGAATGTAATTTTGTTTTCATCACCAAGACTGAGGTAACTGGAAAGAGAAGATTTGACAGAGATTGGGATGATGTCTGGGAGATGTTGAATTTGAGATGCCAGTGGAGCATAGAGTGGAGGTGTATCAGGAGTTTTAGAACAGGGACTGGGTCAGAGAAAGATTTGGGAATGACATTTCATAAAAGTAGTTTTTGAAGAATTGAGATCCCCGGAGAATAAAGTATAAGGAGAATGAGGGAAAAACCCAGTCTTGGGGGAGTGATTAGGCGTGGAGGCTGTAGCTAAGGAGACAGACAGCAGAGATCATATTTTGTTAGGGAGGTAAGTTACAACAAAAAATATCAAGGAGAATGCAGACTGGATTTTGTGAAGGTAGGTCATTGGTGATTTCTGAGAAAGTTTCAGGAGAAGTTTGGGCAGAAAGCAGATGGGAGGAATTTTAGGCAAGCCAGTATGAAGCTGCAGAAATGTATACCTTTTCTTTGAACAGGCCAGAGAGAGAAAGGTAACCAGAAGTAAGCATGGATGTGGGAAGATTTATTATTTTAAAATAGGGGCATTCTGCACTTTATTGTAGACTGAGAGAAGGAAGCCATTAGAGAGGGAGAGATGAAGGAGGTGTGTGATACCACAAGTGGCAATACTCTATAAATTAAAAAGAGGACATGAGGTTAAAGCTGGCAGCGGGGGAGACCTTAGTAGTAGGAGTTGTTATTCACTGAGTGCCTCTGGTGATGCCAGACCCCATAAGAGATGCTTGTTGAGATACCTCACCCCCTCGGGTGCTGCCCTGTAGGCCTCAGGTGTGGCTCCTGAGAGTGAGTGAGCTGTCTGCCCTTGTGTCTTTTGAGTATGAAGCATGGGATCACACGGGATACTGCATGTAGCCCTTCTCTTGCTTTTCTTGGACACCCGTTTCTATTTGCATATGGGTGAGAAATATGTTAAAATATTGGTTGTTTTTGTTAACAGTAACTGCTTAATGTAATTTGCCAAAGTTTAGTCCACAACCAAAACACAGTTTTTTGAGATTGTGGGAGAGACTGGTCTTGTAATGGCAGATAACATAAATTGGAGTAGGTATTTTCTGTGCCCTCTCAGCACCATCAGAGATCTCCTTTTGTCATTTCTTTTTCCTTTCAACTTTTGTGAGGGCGGCACAGTAACCTACATAAAGATTTTGAACCAATGAAAGAAATTTACAGTCCTTTACATATTGTTACAGGTGACTTAAATAGATATGTTATAGCTGACGGTTACTGAAAAAATAAACCTTTACTCAAAGCTCTTAAGAATTATTTCTGAGACCGTATTCAGCCTAGAAAATGACACATCTGGCAGAGAGACTGCAGAGAGCTCAGCGTGATTTCCTTTCAAGCTGGCAAGCCATGTACTTGAAAAAGATGCTAGATTATAGCAAAGTTAAAGGAAAGACTAGAGTAAATTTTCCTGGGTCATTTCAGGAAATAACCTGATGTTTGTACTTTTCACTTCTTGTCAACAACTTTGGTTGTATGGCCAGACTCCCATAAATCATCTTGTAATTCGAGGCTTTCATTTTCATTTTGTCCCGTAATCACTTGTAATTTCTGTCTTCCTCAGCAGTAGGGGCTGATTGGTTTTACACTTCTCCTGGGCCACATGTTCCATAAGGAAAAAGTTCCAGAGCCTTTTTGGTTCTCCCTGGCATTTTCATTTTGTGTCTTTAACCACATTAGATTGAGAGAGATTATTTCTTGAGAATTGAGTGCCTTCTAGGAAGGATGTATTCAAAGCTGGCAGCCTTTTTTTGAGCCAGGGATTTCCTGATGAATTTTGTGTCCTGTGAAGCTCTGGTTGTTTGACTTTGGGCACAAACCGATACAAACTAGGCCTGAAGAAATCTATAGAGTATATAAAATCTTGAAGTGATTTTGAGAGCATGAGAAAAACAGAAAATGATATATGAATCCTATCAAGATGTTTGCAGTCAGACTAAACATGGAGGAACAATTTTTAAGAGAGAAATCCATTAATGTCTGTGCCCTGGATTCTGAAAATGAGGTAATCTATCTCCTTTCTCATTCAAAGAAATGTTTTTTGATTTTTTTTATTTTCTTCTATTTAATACTTACTACATGCCCACTAAAGTACCAAACCACATAAAGCCGCAAAGAAATGTAAGATAGGTTATTTGCTCTGAGATGATTTGCAGTCTGCTTGGAAGACAAAACACACAGGAAACAAGTATAGGACCTTGAGGCAGGTCCCATATCCATTAGGAATCCAAAGCAAAAAGGGAAAGAGGGAGCTGAATGGGGTGGCCAGAGTGCCAGATTGTAGTTTAAAGTCTGGTCTCAACACTGTTTTCATTCCATGCTCCGATTGTTTGTTTTTTTAAATTAAGCTCCAAGCCCAGTGTGGGGCTTGAATTTACGAACCTGAGATAAGAATCACATGTTTTGGGGGTACCTGGATGGCTCAGTCGTTTGAGGGTCCGACTTCGGCTCAGGTCATGATCTCATGGCTTATGAGTTTGAGCCCCGCGTCGGGCCCTGGGCTGATAGCTCAGAGCCTGGAGCCTGTTTCAGATTCTGTGTCTCCCTCTCTCTGCCCCTCCCCTGTTCACACTCTGTCTCTGTCTCTCTCAAAAATAAATAAACATTTTTAAAAAAATTTGTTTTTAAAGAATCACATGTTTTATGCTCTACTGACTGAGTGAACCTGGTGCCCCTGCATACTCCTGTTATTTAAAGAATGATATTGAGCACATTTCCTGTTTACCTATATGCTTAGTGTCATGCTTTCATTATTAGTATTGTCCTCTATCTAATGCTTTTGTGTAAAAAAAAAAAAAAAAAAAAAAAATCCTTTAAAATCACTAGGTCATTTTATGGGTTTGATTAAAACTTTGTATTGCCTTTGTATATACTTAGCCAGGCACATATTCATTGCAGTATGTTAAGCATACCGTGATGTCACAAATCAGTGATGGCAGCACTGTGAGCCCTTTCCATTATGGAATCTTCTCCTAAGGAGTTTATGCAATTTAAATTTAAAAAAGTTTTTTTTAATGTGTATTCATTTTTTGAGAGAGAGAGTGTGTGTGAGCAGGGGAGGGGCAGAGAGAGGGGGACAGAGGATCTGAAGCAGGCTCTGTGCTGACAGCAGGAAGCCCGATGTGGGGCTCAAACCCACAAACTGTGAGATCATGACCTGAGCCGAATTCGGATGCTCAAAATGACTGAGCCACCCAGGCACCCCTGCGATTTAAATTTTAAAGCTAAATTTCTTATGTTTTCTGGACTTAGAAAATGTGTTTCTCTTGTTTCCCTCATGTATCCCAGTGGGTTGTTGAATCCACTCCAGTTTGGGAAACATTCGCTTTAGACAACCTGGTTTTGTGGGTTTGTATTGTTGAGGATTAGTTTGACTACAAGTAACAAAGACCTGAAAAATACCATTTTATTTTTTTTTATATAAAAAAAAAATTTTTTTTTTAAATGTTCATTTATTTTTGAGACAGAGAGAGACAGAGCATGAACGGGGGAGGGGCAGAGAGAGGGAGACACAGAATCGGAAACAGGCTCCAGGCTCTGAGCCATCAGCCCAGAGCCCGACGCGAGGCTCGAACTCCCGGACCGTGGGGTGGTGACCTGAGCTGAAGTCGGACGCTTAACCGACTGAGCCACCCAGGCGCCCCTGAAAAATACCATTTTAAACAAGACAATTATTTTTCACAGAAAAGAAGTGTAGAAGTAGGCAGTCTGAGGCTGAGATGGTGACTCCCAAGAACAACTGGGATCCAGGCTCTTTCTACCTGTTATGCCTCCAACTCCAGAATGTGGTATTCATGTTCTTCATCCACACTTCTACATCCTCACATTCCAGGATGGCTGTTCAGAAAGCAGTCCTGGTTCCAGGTTTAAGCAGCAGAAAGAAGGAAGGGGATGAAGAAGGGCATGTGACTTCACTTTAGGAAAGACTTTGTGGAAATCCCACAGGCACTGCTGATTACATCTCATGGGCTAGAACTTTGTACATGGCCACATCTAATTAAGGGAAGCTAAGAAATGTAGTCTTTTAGCTAGGCAACAAAGCACCCAGCTAGAAATTAGAATGCTGTTCTAAGAGGCAATGGTGGGAATTTGAGTGGCTGACTATTCGTCTCTGGCAAATGGAGGGATTCTGCAGGTTGTTTTGTTTTGTTTTGTTTTATTTTGTAACAATAGCTTTATTAAAATACAACCCGTATATGTTACAATTCAACCATTTAAAGTATACAATTCAGTGTCATATATTCATAGTATACAGTATATTCATAGAGACGTGCTCCATCTCCTAACAATTTGATCATCCTAAAAAGAAACCCCACCATTCCCTTAGTAATCATTTCCTTTCCTTTCTTTTCCAACTCCCTTTCTTAAGCAAACACCAGTTGACTTTGTATTTTCCTATTCTGGACATTTTATATAAAGGGAGTCATTTATTTTTTTTTATTTTTTTTTTTTTAATTTTTTTTTTTTTTCTTTTTCAATGTTTTTTATTTATTTTTGGGACAGAGAGAGACAGAGCATGAACGGGGAAGGGGCAGAGAGAGAGGGAGACACAGAATCGGAAACAGGCTCCAGGCTCCGAGCCATCAGCCCAGAGCCCGACGCGGGGCTCGAACTCACGGACCGCGAGATCGTGACCTGGCTGAAGTCGGACGCTTAACCGACTGCGCCACCCAGGCGCCCCTAAAGGGAGTCATTTAATATGTGGTTCTTTGTGGCCACCTTCTTTCACATATGTAATGTTTTCAGATTTCATCCATATTGTAGGATGTATTAGTACTTTTCTCTTTTTATTGCCTAATATTCCATTGTTTGGATATATATACTACATTTTATCTGTTCATTAGTTGTTGGATGTTTGGTTTGTTTCCACTTTTTGAATATGATGAGTATTTTCAATGCTGCTGTGAACATTTGTCCACAAGTTTTTGTATGGACATAGGTTTTTGTTTTTCTCCGATGTATGTCTAGGAATGGAATTGCTGGGTCATGTCTATTCAGATCCCTTGCCCATTTTTAAAGTGGATTCTTTGATTTTTTTTTTTTAACGTTTATTTATTTTTGAGACAGAGACAGCATGAACAGGGGAGGGTCAGAGAGAGAGGGAGACACAGAATCTGAAACAGGCTCCAGGCTCCGAGCTGTCAGCACAGAGCCCGACGCGGGGCTCGAACTCACGGACCGCGAGATCATGACCTGAGCCGAAGTCGGACGCTTAACCGACCGAGCCACCCAGGCGCCCTGATTTTTTTTTTTTTAATGTTTATTTATTTTTGAGACAGAGACAGAGCATGAACAGGGGAGGGTCAGAGAGAGAGGAGACACAGAATCTGAAGCAGGCTCCAGGCTCTGAGCTGTCAGCACAGAGCCCGACGTGGGGCTCGAACTCACGGATCATGAGATCATGACCTGAGCCGAAGTCAGATGCTTAACCAACTGAGCCACCCAGGCGCCCCGGATTCTTTGATTTTTTTGTTATTGAGTTTGTAGTTCTTTATATATTCTGGATCCAAATCAACACCCCGAGCCAGACCATCCACCTAAGCTGCTCTTCTGTTGTATTTTAAGGTTCTTTATGTATTCTAGATACAAGTCCCTTATTAGATATGTTATTTGTAAACATTTGCCAGTATTCTGTGGGTTGTCCTCTCATTTTTATTTACTTATTTATTTATTTTAAAGTAGGGCCTACACCCAACGTGGGGCTTGAACTCAGGACCCTGAGATCAAGAGTCATGTGCTCACTGGGGCACCTAGGTGGCTCAGTCAGTTAAGCGTCTGACTTCAGCTCAGGACGTGATCTTGTGGTCCATGGGTTTGAGCCCCACGTCAGGCTCTGTGCGGACAGCTCAGCGCCTGGAGCCTGCTTCAGATTCTGTGTCTACCTCTCTCTCTCTGCCCCTCTCCCACTCACACTCTGTCTCTCTCTCTCTCAAAAATAAATAAACATTAAAAAAAAAAAAGAGAGAGTCATGTGCTCAGGGCACCTGGGTGGCTCAGCGGGTTAAGCATCTGACTCTTGATTTTGGTTCAGGTCATGATCTCACAGTTTGTGAGTTTGAGCCCCATGTCAGGCTCTGTGCACCGCCCCCAGCCCCTGACTCTCTGAAATAAACTTACAAAAAAAAAGAGTCACATGCCTTACCAGCTGAGCCAGCACATGCCTTACCAACTGAGCCAGCCAGGTGCCCCATGTCTTCTTGTTTTCTTTCTGTCTTTTTTAACTTTATTTATTTTGAAAGCGAGAGTGCACATACATGAGCAGGGCTTGTGGGCTCGAACCCACAAACTATGAGATCATGCCCTGAGATCATGATCAAGGGCTGACCATTAAACTGACAGAGCCACCCAGGCACCCCTTGATGGTATCTCTTGAAGCACAAAAGTTGGTTGCTAATGATGAATATATTCTTTGTGTGTGTGTGTGTGTGTGTGTGTGTGTTTGTGTGTGTGTGTGTGTGTCTGAGAGAGAGAGAGAAGAAGAGAGAAGAGAGAGACTTAAGCAGGCTCCACACTCAGCACAGAGCCTGACTCTGGGCTTCATCCCAAGATCCCAGGATCATGACCTGAGTTGAAATCAAGAGTCAGTGGCTCAGTCGGTTGAGCATCTAACTTCGACTCAGGTCATCATCTCACGGTTCATGAGTTTGAGCCCCGTATCAGGCTCACTGCTGTTAGTGCAGAGCCTGCTTCGGATCCTCTGACTCACTCACTCTCTCTCTCTCTCTCTCTCTCTCTCTCTCTCTCTCTCTCTCTCTCTCTCTCTGCCCTTCTCCCAGTTGCACTCTCTCTCAAAAATAAACCATCAATCGATCAATCACAGTGGCCAGGAGCTGGAAGCTACCTGGTATCTATCCATGGATCAAAGGGCAGTGTAGTATATACATACAATGGAATGTTATTCAGCCTTAAAAAGAAGTAAAGGAAGTAAATTCTGACACATGATACAACATGTATGAACCTTGAAGACATTATGTTGAGTAAAATAAGCCAGTCACAAAAGGACAAATAGTGCTGATTCCACTTCCAAATGAGGTAGCATGAGACAGAAAGTAGAACGGTGGTTGTCAGGGGTGAGTAGGGAGAAAAGGGAGATAGGGAGTTAAATATTTTATGGTGTTAACTCTTACATTTGGGCTTATCCATTTTGAGTTGATTTTTGTATATGATTTGAGGTGTAGCATTCTGACTTTATTCTTTTGTATGGATCTATTCAGTTGTCTCAACACCATCTGTTGAAAATGGACTTTTTCCTCTAAAGACTGTCTTTCCTCCATCAAATTGTTTTGGCCTCCTTGTTGAAAATCACTTTGACCCTAGGGGCACTTTGGTGGTTCAGCTGGTTAAGCATCAGACTCAGGTCATGATCTCACAGTTTGAGTTTGAGCTCTGCATCATGCTCTCTGCTATCAGCTCCAAGCCTGCTTTGATCCTCTGCCTCCCTCTCTCTTTGCCCCTCCCCCTCACTTGCACACATTCCCTCCCCCCCCCCCCCCCCCCGCTCAAAAATGAATAAACATTAAAAAAAAAAAAAACACTTGACTCTAAATGTGGGGGGTTATTTCTGGACTCTCAATTGATCACAGTGTCTGTCTTTATGACAGTGCAACACTATCTTGATTACTGTATCTTTGCAGTAAGTTTTGAAATCAGGAAGTGTGAGTCTTGCAACTTTGTTCTTCTTTTTCACTATTGTTTTAGCCATTCTGGGTCCATTGAATTTCTGTGTGAATTTTCCGTTCAGTTAGTCAATTTCTGCAAAGAAGCCAACTGGTATTTTGATAAGGATTGTCTTAAATCTGTAGAGTAATTTGGAGGATGTTGTCATTTAACAGTATTGTCTTCCAATCTGGAAACATGAATGTCTTTTCATTTATTTAGATCTTTCTTTCAACAGTGTTTCAGAGTTTTCAGAGTATGTTTTGTACTTTTGTTAAATTTATCCCTATTCATTTTGAAGCTATTATAAGTGAAATTGTCTTAATTTCATTTTCAGTTTGTTCATTGCAAGGTTATAGAAATACAATTGATTTTTATATGTTCATCCTGTATCCTTCCACCTTGCTAAATTTGTTCTAATAATTTAATGGATTCCTTAGGATTTTCTATATATAAGATCATGTCATCTGCAAATTAGGATAGTATTACTTATTCATTTCCAACCTGGATGTTTTATTTCATTTTCTTGCTTAATTACTCTGGATAGAATCTCCAGTATCATGTTGGATAGAAGTGTTAAGAGTGGCCATTCTTGTCTTGTTCCTGATTTTGGGGGAAAGCTTTCAGTCTTTTTACCATTAAGTATAACCTTAGTTGTGGGGTTTTGGTATGACCTTTTGGTGTCAAGTGGAAAGGGGTACTAACATTTTGTATTTGGGTGTGCTAATAGAGGCTTGTTCCCTATGGTCAGAACAGTGTGTGTCATAGCCTGAGGCTATTAATAGCTTCTTGTTCATTTTAGATAACACCTTTGTCTCCTGTTTCAGCATGGCTGCCATCCGGAAGAAACTGGTGATTGTTGGTGATGGAGCCTGTGGCAAGACTTGCTTGCTCATCGTCTTTAGCAAGGACCAGTTCCCAGAGGTGTATGTACCCACAGTGTTTGAGAACTATGTGGCAGATATTGAAGTTGATGGAAAGCAGGTGAGTATACTTTTCTTAACAACTAGTATTGTTTTGCCTGTTAGACTATTCATAGAGCCTGTAGAGAATTAGGCCTTTTTGTCTCTTCAGTATACAATATAATAACGAACATGTTTGAATGAGAAATTCATTCTGTTCTGGCATCTTAGCCCAACTTTATTCATTTTTAATTGCTATCATCTAGACTTTGCTCAATTCATATGTATTTTAAATGAAAAGCCTTAGTATATGTGGTCCTCGCAGCTTTATTTATATTTGAAATTTAGTTTGTTGCCAGACAGATAATGCTAAAATGAACCTCTTTGTATGGATGGACTTTTTTTTCCTCCCAGTCTGTCAATATTTCCTTAAGTGCTGAAGAATGAGATTACTACGTCAAGAGGTCCTTATTTTGTGTCTCAAAGGGGGGTGTATTGATCTGTACCACCAGCAGTATGACATTTAAACAACATACTCACATTTAAATTTTTTTTTTAAATGTTCATCTATTTTTGAGAGACAGAGTATGAGCAGGGGAGGGACAGAGAGGGAGATACAGAATCCAAAGCAGGCTCTCCAGGCTCCGAGCTGTCAGCACAGAGCCATATGCAGGGCTTGAACCCACAAACCGTGACGCGAAATCATGACCCAAGCTGAAGTTGGACACTCAACCAACTGAGCCACCCAGGCACCCCCTCACATTTAATTTTTTTAAATGTTTTTGACTTTAACATAAATAGGCTGCTACAGTTGCTTCAACTGCCTGTCATTGGCAATGAGGACAGTGTTTCTTCATGTCTATCTTGAAAGTCCACTAGCAAGACTGGAGCAAAACTCTTCTGGAATTAGAGTGTATGTTTTTTGGTTTGTTTTTTTTTTTTTTTAAGATTTTTTTTTTTAAGTTTATTTATTTATTTTGAGAGAGAGGGAGAGAAAGAAAGCATGAGCAGGGGAGTGGCAGAAAGAGAAAAGATCCCAGGCAGGATCTGCACTGTCATTGGGGAGCCTGACATGGGGTTCAAACTCACAAACCATGAGATCATGACCTGAGCTGAAGTCAGATGCTCAACTGACTGAGCCAGGCACCTCAGTATATGTTTGTGGTTTGTTTTTTTTTGTTTTGTTTTGTTTTTTAAATCTTCTTCCTTTCATTGTCAAAATAATTTCTTACACAGCTCTCTGTGCATCTTTTGAAAAGGAATGAAATTCCCACTGCAGATAGGTATGCTGAAAAGAAAACTAGAACAAAGGGCTCTTTGCCAATAGTTTGTGGCACATTAAGCCAGCTGCTCAGAATTCTTGGGTCCCCGAAATAAAAGTGCTTGATAGCAACTCGGTAACCTCCAAGTTGGGAGAGGGTGCTGCCTAGGAATGTTCATGTAAGAGTGTACAGTAATAGAACCTAGGAAACCATCCAAGATTCTAGGTGATTGTGGTTCCAGGAACAGACATACCAAAGACGGAAAGGCCCATTCTGATAAGAGACAAGGTCCAACACCTGAACCGTTTATCATGAGACAGTCATGGTTGGATGTATCTGACTAAACACACATGAGGCATGGAGGGGTCAAGGTAGTGTGATTTGGCAGAGAGTGAAGGAGCTGTATCATTCTGAGGGCAGGTCTATTGTGATAATAGATATATTATCACAAAGATTATATTGATAATCAATATTGATTGATATTGATATCAATATATTATAAATATACATACCAGAGGCGCCTGCCTGGCTCATTTGGTTGAATGTGTTATTCTTGGTTTCATCTCAGGTCATGCATGATGCCAGGGTTGTGGAATCAAGCCCCACATTGAGCTCTGCACTAAGCATGGAGCCTGCTTGGGATTCCCTCTCTTTCCCTTTGCATGTGCACGCAGTTGCGCTCTCTCTCATAAAAGATAAATGAGAAAAATTTTTTAATAAGTAAATACACATACCCAACTAATGGTGTATGTACGTGACAAGTGCAATGGGCCTAGTGGAGGTTGTGAGTGATGCATCCTAGGGCAAAGGTTGAGGGTGGAAGAGATAATTAGCCATCAACTTTAAGGAAAGAATGATATGTAGAAACTCTGAAATACAGGCAGTGGGACTTCTGGGTGGCTCAGTCGGTTAAGACTCTGACTTTGGCTTGGGTCATGATCTCTTGGTTCATGAGTTAGGGCCCTGCATCGGGCTCTCTGCTGTCAGTGCAGAGCCCACTTCAGATCTTCTGTCTCCCTCTCTCTCTGCCCCTCCCCTGCGTGCTCGCTCTCTCTCTCTCTCTCTCTCTCTCTCTGTCTCTCAAACATAAAATAAACATTAAAAATTTTTTAAATACAGGCTGTGAAGGTTCTAGGAGAAAAAAAGTATTCCACATGTTAGAGGGAGAGCTCCTTGGGCCCCAACGTGTTCCTGAGCAGAAGATATTAAAGTCCCACTCTGGTTGTGGGAAATCACAGGGCTGCCTGCAGTGCTGGACAACATGGAAAGGGACCTATGTCCAGAGCCCAATCATCAGTTTGCCCTCCTATCACGTGAAGGTGTGCAGGTTCCCAAGTGCGAAAGGAGTACTCTGCTACCTTAGTGATGCTTTCATTCAAACATTTTTTGAGGAGAAAACGCACAGCCAGAGACCTTTCCTGTCCGCTCAGACCTTGCCTAACAGCATGGTGTCTTTTCTTACCCATCAACTCAAATACAGTCTTCTCTCCGTGTTTCCACATTTGAGCAGAATGAGGAGACAAAACAAGGAAGTGGTTGAGTTAGAATGTATTAGCAAAAGTTACTCAGGTCTGGTGTTTCCCTGTCTTGCCGTATACACCTGGTGGGATATTATTTACAGTTTGATTTCCCTTCTTGTTCATCTGCTTTTCTATGTAGAATGTTGTTTATAATTAAATACTATACTTCTCACAAAGTTATTTTTGACTTCACATTTTGAATTATGTAAGTATAGTATTTTGAGAAATTTCAGCCTAAAACTACTACTACTATTACTATTATTATTATTTAAATGTTTGTTTTGCGTGTACAAGCTGGGGAGGGACACAGAGAGAGGGAGGCAAAGGCTCTGTGCCATCAGCACGGAGCCTGACGCCGGGCTCAAACTCACAAACTGTGAGATCATGACCTGAGCCAAAACCAGGAGTTGGACATTCAACTGACTAAGCCACTCAGATGCCCCTCAACCTGAAACAATTTAATCATACCCTCCACCTCAGGCTTGATGCTTAATAAAAGTGAACATTCTTCTGTTTTATTATTTGGGATAGTTTGCCATTTGAATGTACTTTGGTAAGTACCACTTCTGAAAATGGGTAGGATTAACCTTGCACTCACGTGTTTTTCTTATCACAGGTAGAGTTGGCTTTGTGGGATACAGCTGGGCAGGAAGATTATGATCGCTTGAGGCCTCTCTCCTATCCGGACACCGATGTTATACTGATGTGTTTCTCCATTGACAGCCCTGATAGTTTAGGTGAGTAGCCCTGCAGCCTGATGTTTGTCACTGCCTGTGTGCCTGGCCAGCACCTGGTTTCTCAGGTCCTTTCTGGGCATCAAGTGGTTGAAAAGCAAACATGATCTTCATAGAAGGAATCATCAGTGGCCAGAATCCTAGAGCCTTGGGACTATACAGCCTGGGCCTGGGTGGCTTTTCAGCCTAGTTCTCCCATAGCTGCCATGTGTCTACTTTGTAAAGTAGCTGGGTTCCAAATATAAACCCATCTTTTAGACTAAGATTTGGGGAAGTTTTTGTGGGTGCCTACACCTTTTTTCAATACTTCATATTGAGCTTGTTGCCTTCTAATATCTTCTGATTTGCTCTTTCCTAGTAGTGTTTTCAAAGCTCCATTTTAGCTCTTTTCTAAAGTGTCTTAGCTAATAAAGAGAGACTTGAACTTCACTTTTCCACTAGCTCAGTTGGTGACTTGTCTCAGTAGCTACTTTCCTTCAGAAAAAGACTGAATAACACTGACCTCACACTCTGCTAAACAAGGCACCAAGGCCTGAAACAGAACTTACTTTCAGTTTGTACTTACTTGAAGACGACAAAATATCTCTCTTGATAATGCAGTGCTCTATATCGACAGAGTAGCATGTGGGCCAAGAATATTGTCATTAACAAACAACCTTGGAGAGCCTGTTGGTGGTGTGGGGTGGTGTGGGCTTGTGCTGGCCAGTTAGGGTTATGTGACTTTTTTTTTTTTTTGTCATGGATGTACTCATTTTAATGACAATATACTGGGGCCTTCCAAGATTTTGAACCACTTGATCAAAGTTATGCATCCCAAGGAGTCAACCTGAGATTGAGCCTCTGGGCAGTATCTCCTAGGACTGAAACAGAGCAAGTACTCTCTGCCATTGGTTCACTTTGGTCATTTTCAATAGTTGTTTTAGTTTTGGTTTTTCAAACAAATCTGGCTTCCTTTGGGGGGCCGTTGGAAGGCCCTAGAGGGTGGGGCAGAGCTTTAGACCACAGAAAAATAGAGCCATATGAAACCCTCCCCTCATGTACACATCATGGACTTTGTCTAAGTCCTATAGGAATGAAGAGGAATGTGTGCCCTGTAGCTCATCATCCAAGGTATAGTCCTCTAGGGACAAAAACACCTTCAGAGCAGAAAGTTACTCTTTAGTCTCACTTTTAAAGAACATGTCTCCTGTCTCAAAGGAGGTTCTTCAGCTTTTGACCTCTGTCTGTTTACTGGCCATGACTTATTTCCTACTGGCCCTTCCCCCCAGAGGGTAGGCTCTGGGGAGGAGAGCAGAGGTAGAAAGTAAAGAGGCAGAGAGATGGATCTCTGAAGTACAGACACACCTGGGGAGAGAGGCTCTGATGTTGGAGGACAGATACTCTGCCTTCCCTGGAAGTCACTGCAGGAGTGTGGTAGGTAGGTGGAGCTCCTTTAAAAAAAAACAACAAAAAAATAAAGGGCGCCTGGGTGGCTCAGTCATTAAGCTTCTGACTTTGGCTCAGATGACTGAACTAGCTTCATTTTGCCAAAGCCCTTTATTTTATTTTATTTTTTTTAACGGTTTTTATTTATTTTTGAGACAGGGAGAGACAGAGCATGAACAGGGGAGGGTCAGAGAGAGGGAGACACAGAATCTGAAACAGGCTCCAGGCTCTGAGCTGTCAGCACAGAGCCCGATGCGGGGCTCGAACTCACGGACCGCGAGATCATGACCTGAGCCGAAGTTGGCCGCTTAATCAACTGAGCCACCCAGGCGCCCCGGCCAAAGCCCTTTAAAAATTTGTTTTGGCTTGGGTGTAGGGGAGAATCCCACCAGTAGTTTGCCTAAGTAAAATGTGTTAAGGAAACACAAAAGCTGGATCAAGGGATGCCTGGCTGACTCAGTCTGTAGACCCTGTGACTTTTGATCTTGGGGTTGTGAGTTCGATCCCCACATTGGGCATAGAGATTACTTAATTAGAAAAAAAAAAAGTCTGGGGCACCTGAATGTCTCAGTCAGTTAAGCGTCTGACTTCGGTTCAGGTCATGATCTCACGGTTCATGAGTTCGAGCCCCGCATCGGGCTCCGGGCTGACAGCTTAGAGCCTGGAGCCCACTTCAGATTCTGTGTCTCCCTCTGTCTGCCCCTCCGCTGCTTGCACTCTGTTTCTCGCATTGTCTCAAAAATAAATACACATTTAAAAAAATGTTTTGTTTTTTTAAGAAAAAAAAGTCTGGATCGAGAAAATGAAAAGCTAATGTCAACCTAATGCTGGACTTGATTTATTTGATTGGATGTTAGACCATGGCCCTGCATCTAGGTGTAGGATGGCAAGTTTGATCAGGAATCAGAATTTCGGTGTGAGAGTTTCAGTCCTGCTGCCAGCCAGTCCTATGATAATTTACTTTTTAGAGCCTATGCTGTCTATGACCATGCCAGACCATGACTGGCAATTGGTCTCTAGTCTGTATTCTAGTTGAGACCTGGGGTAGCAAACTTGTAAAAGACCAAATAGTAAAAACTTCATCTTTGTTGGCCATATGTTTTCTGTTGCAACTATTCAACTCTGTTGTTGTATCACAAAAGCAGCCATAGAAAATATATAAATGAATGAACTTGGCTGTATTCCAGTAAAACTTTACTTATAAAAATAGACTCCAGGGGCACCTGAATGGCTTAGTTGGTTAAACATCTGACCTTGGCTCGGGTCATGATCTCACGGTTTATGGATTCAAGTCCCTCTTTCTCTGCCCCTCCCCTGCTCATGTGCTTTCTCTCAAAAATGAATAAAATTAAAAAATTAAAAAAGACTCCAGACAAGATTTTATTTGCCGATCTCTGTTGATGATAAGAATTCATTCTCTTTATTTATGAAAAGTGGCAAAGGTAAGACAGAGGCAATTCATTTTAATTTTAATTTATGTTTCTTGAGTTCCAGGGGTAGGGAGACCATTGGAGTAATAATTTCTCTTTTTGTTTTGTTTTGTTTAAGAGAGAGAGAAGGCGCAAGTGAGTGAGGGGCAGAGAGAGAGAGAAGCGGGACTCACCCAGGGCTCCTGTGTTTACCTGAAGCAGGGCTCATGCTCACCTGATGTGGAACTCGAACTCACGAACTGTGAGATCATGACCTGAACCAAAGTCAGATACTTAATGACTGAGCCACCCAAGCACCCCCCTCTTTTTTATGTCTATTATTTATTTTGAGAGAGAGAGCATGAGCAGGGGAGGAGCAGAGAGAAGGAATCCCAAGCTGGATCTGCTGTGTCACACAGTCCAACGTGGGGCTCGAACCCATGAACCATAAGATCATGACCTAGGCTGAAATCAAGAGTCGACGCTCAACTAGCTGAGCCACCCTGGTGCCCCTGGAGTAGTAATTTCATATATTCACCAAATATTATTGACCACCTATTTGTAGAAGAAACTTCTTCTAGATTAAGGGAGACAAAAGCAAGAACAACTGTAAACCCAAAAAACTTAATGGTAAATCTGATAGCAAGAAATTTCAGAAATAACTTTCGTGGAGGGGTGCCTGGGTGGCTCAGTTGGTTAGGCAGCTGACTTCAGCTCAGGTCATGATCTCATGGCTCGTGAGTTCAAGCCCTGCATCGGGCTCTGTACTGACAGCTCAGAGCCTGGAGCCTGCTTCTGATTCTGTGTCTCCCCCCCCCCCCCCCCCCCACCTCTCTCTACCTCTCCCCTGCTCATGCTCTGTCTCTCTCTGTCTCAAAAATAAATAAACATCAAAAAATTTTTTTTTAATTTTTTTTTTTAATGTTTATTTATTTTTGAGACAGAGCATGAACAGGGGAGGGTCAGAGAGAGAGGGAGACACAGAATCCGAAGCAGGCTCCAGGCTCTGATCTGTCAGCACAGAGCCTGACGCAGGGCTCGAACTCAATGGACCGTGAGATCATGACCTGAGCCGAAGTTGGACATTTAACCGACTGAGCCACCCAGGCGCCCCAAAAATTTTTTTTAAAAAAAAGGAAAAATAACATTCGTGGAGGTGGTATGGAGTGGTCCATGGTAATATTCTGTTTCAGAGGATGACCATGGGATGGATGGTCAGCAACCCAACTAAAAAGGTGACTTCTGAGAGACACCTAAATTAACTGAGGGAAGCCAATACAGATACCCAACAAAACAGCCTTCTAGGTAGAGAGAACAGCAGGTGCAAAGTCACTGAGGCAAGAAGAGGAGGGAAGGAATCCAGTGTAGCAGCAGGGGTGGCAGTGAGGGTTGTAGAGCAATGTGGTTAATGGTGTGGACCTTTCCTTTTTCCTCATGAGATTGGAGCTCTTGGAAGGTTTGAACAAGGGAGTGATGTCTCACTTACCTTTTAAAGTGATTACTGTTGGGGCACCTGGGTGGCTCAGTTGGTTAAGCGTCCACCTTCAGCTCAGGTCATGATCTCATGGTTTGTGAGCCCAGGCCCCGCATCAGGCTCTGGGCTGACAGCTCAGAGTCTGTAGCCTGCTTCAGATTCTGTGTTCTCCCTCTCTCTCTGCCCCGCCCCCGCTCATGCTCTGTCTCTCTCTCTCTCTCAAAACTGAATAAACGGCAAACAAATTTTTTTAAAAAGTGATCACTGTTGTAGCTGAACTGAAAACTGACCACAGGTGCACAGGTGAGAGCAGAGTTTGCGGCTGAGGCTGTTTGGCTTTGTTGTTAGATGTGCTGGCCCTTTACTCTTTATTGTTCTGAGGACTGAAACACTGCATTTCTTTGAGAAACTCTTTGTTTCAGAATAAAGCTTTGAGTATCAAGTTATGACATTAGTGATACAGTCAACTCTGTGGCTGCTATAACAAAGGAAGAAGGAAGCATTCAAGTGTCAATCTTGTGTGCTGAAGAGTGGAGCATTGAATTACAGGAGTTTCCTGACCTCCCTCATGTAGTTTCTTTACCTGATTTGGTCTTTCAGCCAGAAGACAGAGCATCTTTCTGTATTCTAAGTAACTCTTGTCTTTTTGGTAATTTGTCTTGAAGTCATGGAGCAAACAGTTTACTTCTAAAATATAGACTCAAATTACAAGCAGACCATTTAAATGATTGTCATACTAAGTACTTTGTATGTGTGGACTCAGAATAATCCTATGTAAGGTAGGTATTACTGTTATCCCCCTTTTATAAAATCATGCCTGACACTGAGATGCCCAAGGCAGTGATTATGGGAGGTTGAACCCAGGCCACTCACACTCCATGATGTATGTCCAACCTTTCTCAATTAGCAGAGTATTGGCAAGAAGCTACAGCTGGTTATCACTCATTTTCAGAAGTCATTCTTGAGCCATTTGAAATACCAATAACCTACACGATGGGGGTCATGCTAAAGGTCCATAAGCTAGGTGTAGAGAGAACATGTAGACCCTGGCTGGGCCAGCTGCAACCCTAGAATGGAGACCTTTTCTGTAAGATGTGGTCAGAGTTACTAGCCAGCAGTGACAGAGATGGTCCATGGATAGCTTCCCTCCTTCAGTCAGGTTGTATCATTGTGGAGCCACCCTGTGTTCTGGAACCTTTCCTCCTCCAGAGACTTTAACTGGGTCCCACTTCCACAGGAGGTGAGCTCTTTAGTGGGAACTGAGAAAAAGCTGATGATTCTGTGCCTAAGGGAAGGGGGTTGGATTTTGCCTTTTACTGTGGTTTTGAAACTAGTGAGATTCCATTAAATATCCAGCATGCTTTTTAAATAGTTTCTTTGCAGTTTAGCTAGGGCTCTTGGAGATTCTTCAAAATAGAATTACTTGTATCTTGTATGTATTTTGCTTCTTTCAGAAAACATCCCAGAAAAATGGACTCCGGAAGTCAAGCACTTCTGTCCCAATGTGCCCATCATTCTGGTTGGAAACAAGAAGGATCTTCGGAATGATGAGCACACAAGGCGGGAGCTGGCCAAGATGAAGCAGGCATGATCTGGGGCAGGGCTCTGTTCTCCTATAACATTCTTGAACCCAAGGTTGGATGTTCAGGAGGCCCAGTAGAAATAGCCAGGCTGTTTCAAAGAGGGACCCAGAAGTCTATCTTTCTCCATCTGTCCCTCATTCACTGGGGCCCGCACAGAGGGTCCCTAAGACTCCCTACTCATATGAGATGGGAACCTCTCCTGTGGGATAGCGCTGTGCCTCCAAGGATTGCCTGCCTGAGAAGGGACCATCAGCAGTAGTCAGTGCTCCAAATGCAGGAACTCTATCAGACTTTTGATTTCCCTCTCCAGTTATTACCTTGGTATATGTGAGGCCAAAGATTAAATTGGTGGCAACCAAAGGGTTCGGAAATCCTGAGGACAGGGAGTCCAGACAGAGCCCTGATGCCTTTATAAAATTGATGATGGAGTTGACATCTTGGCTTCTGAGAAGCCAGGTGGCCCAATGGCAGGGCTTCCACCATGCAGGACAAGAGCCTTGAGGTCTTTAGTCTAGGTTTTCCCACTGAGGTTTCTCTGTCTGAAAGTCAAGGTCAGGATCTGTTTACTTCCTTGGGCATTCAGTCCTCTGTGAAGCTAACTACAGGAACCCCAGTGCTTACCCTGGATCAATAGCTTGAATAATTTTTCCCTTGATTCCCTGCTTAACCCTGCAGGGCTTCTCAGGTCTCTCCCTCCTTTCTCTCAACTTCTCAGAGAAGAGCTTGTTTAATAGGGATTTTATATTAGAGCTGGGGAGGGTCACTGCATATGAGTTTCATAAGACAGAATTCAAATCTGGGTTTGGCAGCACTTATTTTTTATTTTTTTATTATAATTATTACTGGCAGCTTTTAAAAGAAGCCTTTAAAGCTGAATTTGAGTACTCTATGCTTCATATATGTGACGCTTAACTGAAACTGCTCTTTTCTCTTTGCTAGGAGCCAGTGAAACCAGAAGAAGGCAGAGATATGGCAAACAGGATTGGTGCTTTTGGGTACATGGAGTGTTCAGCAAAGACCAAAGATGGAGTGAGGGAGGTTTTTGAAATGGCCACGAGAGCCGCTCTGCAAGCCAGACGTGGGAAGAAAAAATCTGGGTGCCTTGTCTTGTGAAACCCTGCTGCAAGCACAGCCCTCATGCGGTTAATTTTGAAGTGCTGTTTATTAATCTTAGTGTATGATTACTGGCCTTTTTCATTTATCTATAATTTACCTAAGATTACAAATCAGAAGTCATCTTGCTACCAGTATTTAGAAGCCAACCATGATTATTAATGATGTCCAACCCACCTGACCACCGGGGTCCTTCTGACACCGCTCTTTAACAGCCCTCCTCTGCACTCCCACCTGACACACCAGGCGCTAATTCAAGGAATTTCTTAACTTCTTGCTTCTTTCTAGAAAGAGAAACAGTTGGTAACTTTTGTGAATTAGGCTGTAACTACTTTATAACTAACATGTCCTGCCTGTCATCTGTCAGCTGCAAGGTACTCTGGTGAGTCACTACTTCAGAGCTTTACTCCTTAACAGATTATATTGGCATAACTCTGTGATGGGCATCCAATTTTTTTTGAAAATGTGCTCATCCAGAAAGGTCCAAGTCCATGCAGCTGTGGCAGAGTTACAGTTCCGTGGTTTCATGTTAGTTACCTTATAGTTACTGTGTAATTAGTGCCACTTAATGTATGTTACCAAAAAATAAATATATCTACCCCAGACTAGATGTAGTATTTTTTGTATAATTGGATTTCCTAATACTGATATTTGTCATCCCTGCAGAAAGTGTATTGGTTTTTTAAAAAAGAAAGTGTATTTGAAAATAAAGTCAGATGGAAAATTCATTTTTAAAATTCCCGTTTTGTCAGTTTCTCTGATAAAAGATGGCCATATCACCTGTTTTCGGCCCCACATATCCTAGTACCCCCTCCCAAGAGCTGGGCTAAAGAAATAGGAATTTGGTTTCATGCCTGAGGCATTTAGACACTTCAGAAGGTGGCATAGCCTGTTTCACCTGGACTGCAGGCTCTGGCTCTAGTTCACAGGCTCCCTTTCCTCACTGTATCCAGGTTCCCTCCCAGAGGAGCCGCCAGTTCTCTTAGGCGGCACTCGGTTTCTCACTTCTCTCCAGCTGACTAAACTTTTTTTCTGTACCAGTTAATTTTTCCAACTACTAATAGAATAAAGGCAGTTTTCTAAACTTCCTGTATCCTCGTGTTTGTGTTGCTCTCTGCAGGGCTGGGAGTGGGAGGATATACCCAGCCTAGCTGTCCTTGGAAGGTTCCTTCAGACTGTGAAATAGGCTACGTTTGCCCCCCCGCCCCACCCCCACCCCCCAATCTGGCACTAACCTGGCTCCTCCTAAGAAGGTGGAAACAATTATTTTGTGTCATATTCAAGTTCTTAAGTGGCTTAGTGTGGGGAATGCAGTGTATTGAGGAGAGTGAGGGGCACTCCAAGCAGTCACTCCTCTGGACAAATCTTAGTGTGACATTTTTCACTTCCTGCCCATTTTCAGTGTCTAATACTTACAGGCCTGAGTCTGGGGTTAAGGTGATTAGGTATGGAGGATGGCCTGAAGTCGATTGGGTCCACTCCAGAAGGCTGGTGCTGGGCCTAAGTGACTCCTTGGGAAAACCAGTGTTAAGGGCAGTGTCACACTGGAGGTGTGGACAAGAATATGCTCCAGGCAGCCCCAGAAAGCAGGGAAATGAGTTACAGCTGGAATTTGGAGCCGGAGCCTGAGCGAGTCCCGGGCGTTGACCACTTTCCTCCAATTTGACCTTATTAGAGCCACAGCGCCTCATTGCAGAGAGAACTTACCTTGGCAGCCACTGCCAACTGCACCAACACCGCAAGTTACAACTTGCTCTGTGCGCCTGGAGACAATAGGGCACAGACTGCAAGACGCGGCACTCACTGCTATTGCTGGCCAGTCCCCTTGGGCTCTGCCCTAACCCTTTACTAAAAGCCTTTGAGAAATAATCGGAGCTCTCTTGGACGCGAGCTCTGGGCGGGGTAACTCGCGCGAATGCCGCAGCGTCGCTTAGACTTGACCTAGCCTGCCTGCGGCTCTGCACTGCCTGGGCGGTGCCCGCATCCGGCCTGGCCGCACCCTCCCGCCCGGCTGGAGAGGGAGAAGGCCGGATGAGGCGGGGCCGAGGGTGGAGGAGCTGCCGGAAAGTGCCTTTGCCACGTGACCCCACAGTCAGCACTGTCCCAAGCCGAAGCTCCGCACTATTGTGCACTGCACTCTTGTCCGACAGTCCGCCATGTGCGCTGCTCCGCTCGCGGCCGCCGCCCTCGCCGCAGCGGCCCCGCGCTCCGTGTATTCCTTCTCTGCACGCCCGTTGGCCGGCGGGGAGCCCATGAGCCTGGGTTCCCTGCGGGGCAAGGTGCTGCTCATCGAGAATGTGGCGTCGCTCTGAGGCACAACGGTCCGGGACTACACCCAGATGAACGAGCTGCAGCGGCGCCTCGGGCCCCGGGGCCTGGTCGTGCTCGGCTTCCCATGCAACCAGTTCGGGCATCAGGTGCGCCGCGCGGGGCAGAGCGGGGTGGGCGTGCAACCCGGGCTGGGAGCACCAGCGGGCGCGCGGGCCGCACAGCCGCAGGCCCTGGCAGCAGAGAGGCGGGCCACTTGCTTTTGTCCCGTCTGGGTTTCAGGTCCGCCTAGGGATTGTAACTCACCGAGGAACTTCTGGTTTGCGGTCCGAACGTTTCCCCTCCCCTCGCGGCCCCGGTTCTAGCTGCTCTTCCCTCACGCAGGAGAACGCTAAAAACGAAGAGATCCTGAATTCCCTTAAGTACGTCCGACCTGGCGGCGGGTTCGAGCCCAACTTCACGCTTTTTGAGAAGTGCGAGGTAAATGGCGCGCAGGCGCACCCCCTCTTCGCCTTCCTGCGCCAGGCTCTGCCTGCCCCCAGTGACGACGCCACTGCGCTCATGACCGACCCGAAGTTCATCACCTGGTCTCCAGTGTGTCGCAACGACGTCGCCTGGAACTTTGAGAAGTTCCTGGTGGGCCCAGATGGTGTGCCTGTGCGCAGGTACAGCCGCCGCTTTCCAACCATCGACATTGAGCCTGACATCGAAGCCCTGCTGTCCCAGGGGCCCAGCTGTGCCTAGGGCAACCTTCCTATCCCTGCTGCTTGGCAGCCACAGCACTGCCCTCTGGGGATTTCATCCATGAGGGCATTTCCTCGAAATTTGCATAGAGGAACGCCTGATTTCCAGAAGAATCCCCTGAGTTGGGCGCTTATCCATCCCAGCACTCCTTTCCCAAACCAAGGCTTTTCGCTAATAAAGTGTTACATATGAGCAGAACTGAGTGTATGTCCTTTGTTAGTTGGGGACACCTTCCTAGTAATCTCATTGTTATAGGGCTGTGAGCTTTAAGCCTTCACTCCTTTGGCCTTTGTTTTAGCCAAGCCTGAATTTCCTATGCTTTTGTTTGCAGTGTGTGGAATCCACTCTTTCCTGTGTAGGAAGCCTGACTCCTGTCCCAGTGTTTTTCCCTCTGCCAGGATATTCAGTAGGGCCTCTCCTTGTATTTGCTAGGCATGAAATGACATTTGCAAAAAAATAACACTGGATTCACACTCACATTCAGAATTTGTGGCCTCTCTCAGGTGTCAGGCCCACCCATTTTACACAGTTGTAAGCCCATGCACTTTTACAAAGTTCTTTTCCATTACTTTGTCAGATCTTTGCATGTTGCAACCCAGGCTTATTTATGTCTGCTTTGATGCTGCCTTTACTGGTTGTTACCTCTCCTGTATTCAGAGTGAGAAAAGAGTGTACAACTGGCCCTTCTGACCATGTGCTGCATGGTACTTAACAGTTGGAATTGTGTCCTTGGTCAGGCTCAGGGTAGGGGCTTATCTCACAGGCCAGCTGCTGCTTCTCAGGTGTGGTTTGGGTCTAATCTCTCCCATCTGTTGGCTCTGCTTGTCAATCTTTTGAGACTGATCTGGAGCACATCCTATCACCAGTACAGGGGATTCTGTAGGGCTTGGATGCAGGTTCTCCTTGGATAGACAAAGATGCAGAAACATGTTAGCAGGGTCACCCAGTCCAGAATGTGGGCTCATCATTCAGTCCAAGGCCATGTGTTCTGTTAGCTTTCAGGAATGCAGTCCTCAGGAAGCCAGAAAGAGACAGTATAGAATTACTAAAAGCTCTGAGGTAGTACAGGGTACTTTGAGAACAGGAGAGCCAGGCCCATTAGGGGGGATCATGCTTCCCTCCTGGAGGAAATGAGTGTGAAGCTGAAAAGGTCAAGAAGCAGTCAGCTGAGGAATGAGCTGATGGAGGGTGGACAGACAGGGAGGACGGTGTGCAAGAGTCTGAGGTGAAAAGGTGGCATCACTGACTAAGTTGGACAACACAAGGGCAAGGAAGTTTGGGGAGGAGAGTGTTCAGATTCAGACATCTTGCATGAGACATGCAGATGGAGTATCTGGAGCAGGTGGTTACAAGAGGCTTAGAAAAGGAGTATGGCTTGGAAACAAAGGTCTAGCCAAGGGGACAGTAAATAGCCATCAGAGAGTATGAGATCACCTGGGGACAGTAGCAAGAAAAAAGTCAGGCAGTGGGGGCTAGGCCTGAGGTCTGGATTCAAAACCCTGGGTCAGGTAACAGGCAAGCTGGGACAACAAGAATGGAGTCAAGGAGCCATGAGAAGGGATATTTCATGAAGAATGGTTACTGGGGCAAGTGATTATGGATTGAGTATTCCTCATCAAGTACAGTTTCAGGGGGAGAGCAG
This sequence comes from Panthera leo, assembly GCF_018350215.1. NCBI lineage: Eukaryota > Metazoa > Chordata > Mammalia > Carnivora > Felidae > Panthera > Panthera leo. Next base: position 18,255,196 of record NC_056680.1, on the reverse strand, counting down.
GAGCTGAAGCCAGATAACCAAGTGCCCAAGATAGGCCAGGTCCTGTTCTAGGAGCTAAACATAGCCCCCTCCCCCAAGAATCACCATGTTCCATGGCCCACATCCAGAGATAACCGCTTTGGAAAGTCTGGGGACTTAGGACCTATAAGTCCTACTCGGCTACCTGTAAGTTGGATCTGAGCACAGACTTTCTGCTCCAACTCTCCCCTTTCCTGTAAAGGCTCAGTCAGTGTGGCCCAGGCCACGTTCTCTGGTTGGCTCCTACAAGAGAACTCAGGGCTTTCTGCACTGACTTCAACCTCTTCCCCCCAAGCTGCCTGGTGACTCACTCCTACTTGCCCACTTTTTTTTCCCTCTCAGTTTATGCCTAGGGCTGCCAAGGATGGGAATTTATGAGCTCTCAGTGTGGCTGACCCTGGCTGGCATATCCTCCTAGGACTTCAAGCTGCCTGCCTCCCATAATTGAAAATCCTTTCCAACTCTCTCCTTCAGGAAGAATCAGAATAAAGCCAGTTAACACCACCTCTTCCTCCCCAAGAAACCAGACATCTTCCCCCCAACACACAGAAACACACACTCCTACACATACACATTCCTTATCATTCCACCATGAAACCGACCATGAAACCGCTACTGGCTCTGACCTACACCCACCCCACCCTGTCATGAATCAGCAGCTTAAAAGAACAAGTAAAAGTAAGCGAAGGAATCCCAGTGAGCCTTCCTGAGGTCCTAGCCTTTAGTTAAAATGGCTGCAGAACACTGATCTGGGAGCAGGCAATAGCATTTAGGCCACAGACCTTTTGAGAAGGGAATGGACCCTGCTGTTACTCAAATTCAGAAGCTTCCATTTTAGCAGTTTTTCCAGAAATATTCGTTTTGTTTTGTTTTGTTTTTAAAGCATTAAACCTGATAAGCTTATGTAGATGTACATCAAGCCACCATGATGTACACCTTAAATATTTTACAATTTTATTGGTCAATTAAACCTCAATAAAACTGAGAGGTGGGGCACCTGGGTGGCTCAGTCTTTTAAGTGTCTGACTTCGGCTCAGGTCATGAGCTCACAGTTCCTGGGTTCAAGCCCCATGTTGGGCTCTGTGCTGACAATTCAGAGCCTGGAGCCTGCTTCAGATTCTGAGTCCCTCTCTCTTTCTGCCCCTCCCCTGTTTGTGCACACCCTCTCTCTCTAAATAAACATTAAAAAAAAAAAAAACACCAATAAAATTGAAAAAAAATCTGATAAAATTCAGTTAGACACTTCTTGCAGTTAGCCCTTTATGAGATGACTTCCTCATTCTGTCTCAATGTAGTTCCACAAACAACATTTAATACTAGCTTAATTTATTTTTAAGGCATTTTTTAAAAATTTATTTCTTGGAGGGGGGGACAGGGGCAGAGAGAGAGGGAAGAAAGAGAATTCCAAGCAAGCTCTGCACTATCAGTGCATGGGGCTCTAATTCATGAATCGCAAGATCATGACCTGAGCTGAAGTCACTTAGCCGACTGAGCCACCCAGGCACCCAAAAACTAGCTTCTTCTTAAAAATTTAAAATGTGGGCACCTGGGTGGCTCAGTTAGTTAAGCGTCTGACTTTGGCTCAGGTCATGATCTCATGGCTCGTGAGTTCAAGCCCTGCATCGGGCTCTGTGCTGACAGCTCAGAGCCTGGAGCCTGCTTCAGATTCTGAGTCTCCCTCTCTCTCTGCCCCTCCCCCACTTGCACTCTGTCTCTCTCTGTCTCAAAAATAAATATTAAAGAAAAATTTTTATTAAAAATAAAAAAATGAGTAAGTAAAACAAGTTTATTTTCAGAGAAACATTCCTGTCCCTATCAGTTCAATAAATCTCTTAAGCTTAAACTTTTGGATAATACTAAGTGAAAACACTGCCTAAAGATTTCCCTAAGAGAACCCAGCATGGACCTATAAAGAATGGACAGTGATCCCTGCCAAAGAACCCTGAACTTGGCAAATTTTTATTATATTACAATCACCAAATAGGCTAGAAGAGCAAATAGACTAGCTCCAGCTAGTCACACAAGTTACCAGATACATGCTTTGCATCAGTAACTATGAATTGGGAGCTGGGAGCACAAATAGGAGTTCTAGCCTAAGGAGTAAGGGCTCATGGGCCCAGCCCCTAACCCTAGGAGTAATAGAGAAGCAAACTCTGAGCCCCGAGATCCTTCAGCTTTGACCTCCCCAAGAACTGAACTCCAGATTTGTCATGTGAGAAAGCAAAACTAAGATCATCAACTAGGTAGGCAGCTTGCTGATGGCTATTCTAGCTGCATTCAGAGCTAAGACTGACATAACAGTGATGTGCTAAGCAGAAGCCCAGCAGTCTTTCCATTATTCATCTCACAGACAGACACCCCATCTCCAGTGCCCCTGCCCCCAGTCCTAGTATTAGTTGCAGCCAGATAGGCCAGAGTATGAGACCACAAAACACTCCCATGTCATCCAAATGCCTAAAGTCCAAGCAGTAGCCAGGAGAATGTGTAGCCCACCTTGGGTGGTGCTGAAGAGTCCTACAGGCCACCTAGCTCCACAGGGAGGTAAATGGAAGCAATCCAAGTCTCCCTGCAGAGGAAGCACCTGTTACCCCAGCCTCCTCTGTCCCCAGAATGTAACTATGCCTGTGTACATATGTGGGTGAATCTAAAGGAACCCTGGTCCCCTGAGCATCCCTTGCAGACTCATCATACGTGCCCATAGGCCAAGGGAAATGTCAGCATGACTTGGTTCCCTATCTATACTAGTTGTTTAGTTTTCCTTCCCAGCAATGTGCCTGTACCATCACCCTCCATGTTCCTGGAGCACTTTGTCACACAACACACAAAGTGTAATTACATGTGACAACATCTTCCCCAACCATGCTGGCTGTGAACCCCTGGAGGATAGGGGCTGTGAGTACTTGTATGTAATAGATTATTAGAGAAATGAAAAAAATGGCTGTATCTGATATTCTTCCATTCATTTCATCCAAGAAATGCCTATTGAGAATTTGCTCTGTATAAAGGGCAAACAACACGATTAACAGCTAAATACTTGTGTATGGCTAAGACATCAATGGTAATAGAGGAGGAAGAGGTGGGCCTGGCTGGCTCAGTTGGTAGGGCATCTGACTCTTGATCTCAGGGTCCTCAATTCAAGCCCCACGTTGAGTGTGGAACCTACTTAAAAAAAAAAAAAAAAGAATTAGAGGAGGAAGACAGGACACTGGCCACACCTGGGCTCAGGGTGCCATACCCTCCATGCCCAATCAGGGCTGGTCACCAATAGTGGCATAACCAGAATGGAATCCATCCAATAGCATGAGTCTTCAATGTAGGAAAGGTGATTCCTAGTTCCTCTCTGAGATTCCTTCAGGTCTTTGCCTCTGTCACCTTCCCCAGTAATATAATCCTTCTATAACAGAGGTTATAATGTCACTGATAAGGTATTTAATTCTTCTAAAATGTATTTGTAGAATCTTTTATTGTTTCACGGTCCTCTGGGCAGGTTAAATAAGCACAGACAAGAAGGAAACAAAAATATTTCTCCCAGGGCACGTGGGTGGCTCAGTGGGTTAAGTGTCCAACTTTGGCTCAGGTCATGATCTCACAGTTTGTTAGTTGGAGCCCCACATCGGGCTCTGTGCTGACAGCTCAGCCTGGAGCCTGCTTCAGATTCTGTCTCCCTCTCTCTCTCTGCCCCTCTCCTGCTTGTGCTCTGTCTCTCAAAAATAAGTAAATGGTAAATACCTACATATACTAAGTTAGACAACATATATATATATGTGTGTGTGTGTGTGTATATACATATACTAAGTTGAACAACACATATACATATATATATGTATGTATTTCTCCCCGAAGAGACCTGTAACCAAAAGCTGCCCAATATATTTGTGAATACTGCCACACGTCTCTGTCATTGCTGGCCAAGTGTGGACCAAGTCTAAGCTGGGAGGGCCAACTGCAGTTAGGTGTAGAGCAAGCCATACTGCCAGCCAAGGCAAGAACTTTTTGATTTGGAATCAGATAAAGCTTGAAGTTCGCACACTCAGACATTACAAACTCTCAGTTGGATCATCACAGTCCAATACAAGCCTGTTTGTTCCCTCTAGCTGACTTCCTGCTTGCCTTCCTATTCTTGCAGTCCAAGCTTCCATGGCAATGGGTGTGTCCTTCAGTTCTGGGATTTGGTTATGAGGCCAAGTGAGTGCCCTACTAGGCCTAAACCTCTCCCTAGGGTAAGAGACCCAACAGAGAACACAGCCCTGGTGCCTGGGTGTCTCCTGAGCTGAATCATGCACTTCCTACCAAATCCACAGGTCACCCACAACAGCAGGAGCACATGGGCAGATGTTGATAGTTTCCAGTTCACAATTTTTAACATTTTAATTAAAAAAATGTTTTAATTTTTTAAATGTTTATTTTTGAGAGAGAGGCAGAAAGAGAGGGAGACATAGAATCCAAAGCAGGCTCCAGGCTCCAAGCTGTCAGCACGGAGCCCGATGTAGGGCTTGAACCCACCAACCATGAGATCATGACCTGAGCTGAAGTTGGATGCTTAACTGACTGAACCACCCAGGTGCCCCTGCAATCTTTAACATTTTAATCAAACTCACTAAAAACATTTAATAACTTTGGAGATAATGATTTTCTGACTGTGAAGTTTCACTTTATTCCTTGCATTTTAACTATTAGCATTTTATAATCTTAGTATAAGGAACCATCCATAATTAGTGTATGGTTTTTACAGCCATTTAATAGCACTGAAGAGATCCTGCCTTAAAAAGGTTTTCCAAAGTTTTCATATTTATAATTAGGTTTTGTCCCCTTTTCTAGTGGTGCTGAGGACTTGTCCTACTTCCTTAAGACTCTGACCCAGACCATAAATGGTACAGGAGAAACTGCTAAAAAAAGAAGAGAGAAGCAGACACCCTCTAGTGTAGGTTCTGATAACCCAACTTTCTTTTTCCATAAATAACAGTTGTTCCAAAAACAACATTTTTAACAATTTCAAAGAACTTTCACAGGAGGGCACTCAAGGTTGTCAGGGTTGACTCCCAGATGTAGAATTATCATGTCGTGGTAACTCTTATCTGCAGGGGATTAACTGCCATGTGGTTATTCAAGGCAGTTTTAATTCCAAATTTACTTTCCCCTCCTATCTACCCAACTGCCAAGAGGCCTGTGTTACCAGATGATACGTGAAAGCTGTCCCAGCTAGTGCAAATTGAATTCATGCTAATTTCAATTAGCCAAAACCCAACATAAAAATACTATGTCTGTTCAAATGACTTACCACACCTTCACCAAGCCTGTCCTCCCTCCTCCGTCCCCAACACTAAACATGGCTCATCTGTTTCTCCTCCCTCATTGCCATCTCTACAGTGAAAGGTTCTTAACAGTTCTCTGGGCTGCTATTTCATCTCTGCTCTGAAACCTTTTATAATATCTGTGGGCCATTTAAGGCAGAGCATGTGGCCCTTCTGGCCTCTGTTTTAGCTTTAGATTGAAGGTTCTTTCCAGCTTAATTGGTCTAATCCTCACTCTTTGATACTGCCCTGCGTGTTCCAGAAATTGACTCCTGTAGTTTCACTTCCTGTAACATGCACCATCATTTCTATGCTTAAGACCACACTCAAATGTTACACAAGCCAAAGGCTGCCTTTCACAGCTCAGGGTTCTACAGTCTTTGCTTCCTATCCCCCCCCCCTTTTTTTTTTTATTCATACTCTAATGGCACTTACCACACACAGTGTGACGCTGGGTCTGTGTAAGATCTGTTCTCCAGTAGATTGTATGAAGTCAGGCACTGTGTCTTATTTTGGAGGACAGAACTGCTCGACACCAGCTGCCTGGCTTCCTCGCGGGCTTACTTCCCACTCTACGAGGAGGGCTGTACTTTTTGTATGCAGGGTCGAGTGGAAAACATAGTGTTCAGGACACTGCTTCTTGTTGCAGCAAAAAACTAAGAAACAGCTTGGGCACCTAATGTGGAGAACACATCTGGACCTCTGCTTCCCCCAGGTGCTATCGCCCCTCAGCGGCTGCTTGTCTCCCTGACTAGCTCAGTGAGGTGGGCTTGGGGAATTCTGTTGTGGGCCATGATTCTGGCATCTAGATTGTTTGAGACGAGTGTTCATGACTACACCACACCTTTGAGTCCTGGTCCCAAGGCGCTGGTGCACCCGGCAGTCCCCAAATCCCTGTAGGGTCTCCAGGGCAGGGACCCCGATCCCAAGTCTGGGCGGCTAAGGACTGGCCTAAGGTCTCCAGCGGAAAGCAAGAAAAGCTAGGAGCAGGCTAACAGCGCAGGCCCTGGTGGTGTGCCCGGGGTGGGGGAGGGAGTGCCTTCCGTCAGTCAGCTAGAAACGGCCGGGCAAGACAGAGAAAAGGGTGCGGAACAGGCATCCCGCGGAGCTGCCCGCAGGGCGGGAGAAAAGTGCAGCTAGCTTCCCTCCGCCCGCCTCCTCTTCCGGCCTCCTCCAGGATCCGCCGCGCTTCAGTGGGAGTGGAGCTGCGCGTGAGAGGCGGGCCGAAAAGGCAAAGGCCAGCGGGTAGTCGAGGCCGCGGCCCGAGGTGGGGTTAGGCCGCGCGCGCGCGTGTGCGTGCGTGCGTGCATGCGTGCGTGGGCGCGGTCCACAGCACGCCGTGCGCGAGGCGGATGTCCGGGCCGGCTGGGCCGGGGCCGCGGACGAGATGGCGGAAGGTGGAGGGTGCCGTGAGCGACCGGATGCGGAGACCCAGAAATCGGAGCTCGGGGCCTTGATGAGGACCACGCTCCAACGAGGGGCGCAGTGGTGAGCGCCAGGCCCGCCGTGCCGCCCTCAAGGCCAGGGGCAGGGGCTCTGGCCCTAAGGCCGGACCCCTCTTTCCCGGCTTGGGTAGGGGCCGGGCGGGGGCGATGTTAGTGACCCTTGCAGGGTGTCCTGAGCCCTGTCCCTCAGGAGAGGAAAGCAGGATCACCTCTGGGAAAGAGTGAAGGTCGTCCCGGCCCATTCAGAGCCCCAGAGAGTGGACCCGGTGGGGGCGAGGGCTGCAGGATGCGGGGAAGGGGGGGGGGGTGCTCACGGGGACCTTCAGGATGTGAAGAGCCCTTTACCTTCGAGGAATTGCAGTGTGACCTTGAGCGAAGGCGACCACACCTCCCAGACCCTGGTTCCTTACTGTTAAAGCCAGGGTAACCAGTATTTGGCACCCCCGCCTTTTGGGTTGAGAAGAATATCAGAAGTAGATACTTTTGTTACTTGTAAACTGCCGTGCGGGTGCCAAGGTTAGAAGCTGAACAAATGTTTGAGAGCTCCAGGTTACTTTGGTAGTAAATGTCAAAAATAATTGTGGCGGCAGCATTTCGGAGTGGGAGAGGAGGATAGCTTGGAGCCTAGATAAAAAGATTAAAAGTTCAGGGTTTAGAAGAGCAAGTCTGAGACCAGAGGTTTCTTAAATTGTTTAGTAGAAGAGAAGATACTTCGACTAGTTAGATTTCTTGGTAGTCTTATCGTGTGAGAGTAGAAAGCTAGGGCTTGGCTTTGCATTGAACTTGATTGAACGAACATCCGTCTTTAAGAAACTGTGGCTGTGTTGATAATGCCGTTTACAGTAACCGAGAAATTGAGCAGGGAAGGGAAACCTTGGGATTAGGAGGAGTTCAGATAGGGCTTTACAGTGTTCTTCAGCTGGCCAAGCTGTGAAATGCAGGGCAAGCAGAGGAAATTATCCTGCATAGGGGTGATATATGAAGGACACTCAGCAGAACCAGAGGAAATTTGAGATAGACTAAGAACACGCACTAAAAGTGTTTGGAGGGTGCTGTTCAAGGGGTTTGGAGGGAAAAGAGCATTGTAGAGATTTGGATATATTTATGGATCTTTGCGGCCTCTGGGAAGCTGCCTGATCTCTGAGGTTTGTTGGCTATAAAACTTAAAGGACTCACCAATATGATTGTGCTCCCCCCCGCCCCCCGCCGCCCTGAGATTTCCCCCTCCTTCTTAGTTGTAAAACAGCATAGTGATACTTTTTTTTTTTTAGCTTATTTATTTTGAGAGAGAGGGAAAGAGAATATGAGCAGGGGAGAGGCAGAGAGAGAGGGAGAAACAGGATTGATCCCAAGCAGGCTCCACAGTGTCAACACATAGCTGGACTTGGGGCTTGAACTCATGAACCGTGAGATCATGATAGCCTAAACCAAGAGTCAGATGCTTAACTGACAGCCACCCCCACACCCCAACAGCATAGTGATACTTTTTAAATATAACCAGAGCAACTTAATAACTAGAGACTAGAAACTATTATATGTCACACCTAGACACTGTTGTATATGCATGTATATGTATACACACACACTTGTTTTAAACACGTAACTTTTATAAAAAAAGTTATGAATTGATTTTTTTATTACAAAGTGCCATATTTACAGTTTTAAAATAAAGCCTTTTTCTTAGAAATGTTACAAACATTAATATAGTTTTACAAACTACAACAGTGTGGGGGAATGGCCTGGTTGCTTGACTTCAAATGAAGTTTTTTTGAATCTTAAAAAGGCCTGAGTCTGGGAAAAAATGTATATGCCTATATTTGATAAGAGATTAGTATTCCTTTGTCAGATTACAAAACAGAAGACAGATTTTTACTGATTGGGATATTTTTCTTTTTATGTTTTAGTCTTAGTCAAATATTTATCAAGTGCCTTGATAAATGCAGGGAGCTAACTCTCTGTGCCTAGATGTCTATAGATACGAAACACATGCATTTTTTAAATATTTTCTTTGGTACTCACAGGAAGTCTGAAGTGTGTGGTGTTATCGCATTTTCAGAAAGAAAATTAACTTAATGCTCTACATGTCAAATAGTGTACCCAAACTGTCTTGGACAAGGACCTCTATAAAGATCATTATGAAATTAATGACTTGCTTATTAGCAAACAAGATTTTATTCATAGGAGGACATCATTTATTTATTTATTTATTAAGTGAGTAGTAGATATTTTTCTTTTTAATGTTTATTTATTTTTGAGACAGTGCAAGCAGGGGAGGGGCAGAGAGAGAGGGAGATACAGAATCTGAAGCAAGCTCCAGGCTCTGAGCTGTCAGCAGAGAGCTTGAAGTGCGGCTTGAACCCACGAACCGTGAGATCATGACCTGAGCCTAAGTCGGACGCTTAACCAACTGAACCACCCAGGCACCCCAGAAGGACATCATTTAAAAAAGCCTTTTGAGGTGTGCTTCGGTGGTTCAGTCAGTTAAGCATCCAACCCTTGATTTTGTCTCGGGTCATGATCTCATGGTTTGTGAGTTTGAGCCCTGCGTCAGGCTCTGTGTTAACAGTGTGGAATCAGCTTGGGAATCTCTCAATCTCTCTCTTTTCCCTGCTCCTCCCCTGCTCACTGTCTCTTTCTCTCTCAAATAAATAAGTAAATAAATAAATAAACATTTATTTAAAAAGGCCTTTTGAAGCCAATCATTTCCTTTTATTTATTCATTAGTTATTTATAAATTATAATATAAATATAAATTATTTATATTTATTTATTTATTTATTTATTTATTTTTAAGTAAGCTCTACACTCAACGTGGGGCTTGAACTCACGACCCGGAGATCAAGAGTCACACACTCCACTGACTGAGCCAGCCAGCTGCCCCTATTCATTTTTTCAAAAATCATTTCAGTTTATGGATTTTTTACCTTTGCCAGACCGTGTCTGCCATGTGGGGCCTATTCCAGCTTTTGTTCTTAAGAGTGTGTTTCTGAGTGGGGACTGTGTATTGCTCAGGTGGGAAGACCATAAAAAAAAAAATTAAGAGAGCAGTTGCAGAAACTTACAACCTCAGCTTTTCTGGTATAGTAAATTTTTGTCTGTCTCTAGGTATCTTATTGACAGCCGGTGGTTCAAGCAGTGGAAGAAGTATGTGGGCTTCGACAGCTGGGATATGTACAATGTGGGTGAACACAATCTGTTTCCTGGCCCAATAGATAACTCTGGACTCTTTTCAGGTATAGTATCCCATTGCTTTTCTTTTGTTTTAAAAAATTTTTTTAAAATTCTATTTATTTTGGAGAGAGAGAGAGACAGAGTGTGAGCAGGGGAGGGGCAGAGAGAGAAAGGGAGACACAGAATCCAAAGCAGGCTCCAGGTTCTGAGCTGTCAGCACAGAGCCCGATGCAGGTCTCGAACCCACAAACCGTGAGATCATGACCTGAGCCAAAGTCAGACACTTAACTGACCGAGCCACCTAGGTGCCCCCCCCCCCCCGTCATTGCTTTTCTAACTGAAATATTCCAGGCACGCAGTGGTCTGAAGTGGTGTTTATCAGTAACATGGACATGACAAACCTAACTTTGCTACTATGAGGGGATAGAAACAAGTATCCTTGATTTGTATCTATCAAAGAAGGCTTTGTAGACACTCAGGGAGAGGTTAAGTTACTCTTTTCCTAAACTGCTTCTAAAGAGCAGCTTCCAGTATTTTTCTTTTTGCAAATTAGTTCTGCTAGAGATGTCAGATTTTAGATTAGCATGTGGAATGGAAAGAATAGGATATCATTTTGAAATTGCATCTGGAATCTGAAATTTGGGCACCAGAATGTTCTGTGTTAACCTTTGCAGTTGAACAAACTGTAGACCTGTCTCATCCATCAAACATTCCTGTGATGGTTGTTTGTCACAGAAGTGGTGTGAGGAGAAGTGGAAGGTAGAGCTACCATCACGATCAGCTCCCAGTGGAAGAAGTGACTGAAAAAGTGATGTGTGACCTACCAGAGCTGGGCTTGTACCTGTAGATGCATTGAGATGACAGTTGGGCTTTCTCAGGCTCTTTTCTGCCTAGCTTTAGACTCAACTTGCAAGCAGGACACAGGTGATCTGTTGATTTTGCCCCAAATCAGAGCAGTAGGAAGATAGACAATACATGAAGCTTGATCCAAGTACCTAACACCAAGCTGGGTGTTTTTAAAAATGAGCAGTGCTTCGGGCTCCTGGGTGGTTTAGTTGGTTGAGTGTCTCTTTTTCGACTCAGGTCATGATCCCAGGGTTGTGGGATCAAGCCCCACATTGGGGTCCATGCTCAGCATGGAGCCTGCTTGAGATTCTCCCTTCTCTCTCTCTCTCTCTCTCTCTCTCTCTCTCTCTCTCTCACTCCTCCCTCTCCCCCTCTCTCTCTCTCACTCCTCTCTCTCTCTCTCTCTCTCTCTCTCAAAAATGCCCAGACTTGTTTTAGTGGAGGTCTAATGACATAATGAATAATTCATGTACTTTGTTTCCTGATGTAGGTCACAGATGGTGGCATCATACCATGAAGTTGCCCTAAGGGAGCACAGCAGTGTATTTGCACTTTTCTTCCCCATGCCCCGCTCTTTTTTATTTTATTTTTTCCAGTAATCTCTAACCCCAACGTGGGACTCAATCTTATGACCCTGAGATCAGGAGTTGCATGCTGTACTGACTGAGGGGGAGACAGAGGATCCAAAGCGGGCTCTGCACTGACAGCAGAGAACCCAACGCAGGGCTTAAAGTAGGACGCTCAACCGACTGAGTCACCCAGGTCCCCATTCTTTTTTTTTTTGAATAGATTTTTTTTTTTTAATGTTTATTTTTGAGAGAGGGAGAAACAGCACAAGCGGGGGAGGGGCAGAGACACAGAATCCGAAACAGGCTCCAGGCTCTGAGCTGTCAGCACAGAGTCTGACGTGGGGCTCAAACTCATGAATGGTGAGATCATGACCTGAGCTGAAGTTGAACTATCAACCAACTAAGTCACCCAAGCGCCCTATGAATAGGAGATTTCTTAATGCTTTTAAAAGTACTAGTGATAAGAATCCTAGGGCTAGAGGGGCTCTCTGAAGTCATTTTGCATGATTTTCAGCTAAGGGCAGGCATTTCTTCCATGGTCCCCCAATTTGATGTCATCTGGTTTTGGCTTGAAACATTTGCTGTGTGCTTAGGAAGTGAGAAGTACATTCTGTTCAGACCCTGCTTCCTTGGAACATTGACAGTGCAGGAATGACCTATCTCATGATTGAGGGTCACCCCTTAGTCCCCAGGCTTTCAGTCACCTGCCAGTCCCAGTCGGGCTGCCTTTCATCTAGGGTCACAGGAGTGGCTGGACGGGGCTCTTGAAAGTGGGGAGGGATGGGGTACAACATGTCCTTGTTTATGTTGTCCACAGAGCACCCCTTTTCTCATTGCCACCTCTGCCCCTACTGTCTATCAGATGGAATATCTGTGCTTAGGCCAACCAGTGCTCTCATTTCCCCCCTTTATTTGCCACTCTGTTGAAGAAATTTGCAGACTAAATCCCCAATTCAAAACCCCTGTGTGATTTTTTAGCATGATGCCAGTTTTAGGTGAAATTTGAAATTTCCAGTTAAGTGAAATTGAAATCCCAGTTGTATTTATCCCATTTGCACTGTTGTGTCTAAGAATGACATGTTTGGGAAAATCATCACTGAGCCTTAGATGGGAAAATGCCCTGTGGAAGTGTTGGGCTTGGGGATGGTGCTGCTGAAAGCTGTGTGTTCTTTTCCCACATTTAAAGGCTTCTGGCTGTTGCTAGGCACAGTATGGATGGCCAGATCTGTGTAGTACTTAGTGTTGGAAATGAAGAAGGGATATCTCCCCAAGTAAGACAATAAGCGAATAACTTCTGTGAGTTTTAATTTATAAATCAGAGAAAAGTTTGGAATTTAGGTTGTCAGTTTTGGGGGGAAGCATTTGTCTCAAGCAGGCTGATACCAGTGGGTCATCCTTCTGAACAGAAAAGGCCTGGTTTGTCATTGTTAATAATCATGCCAGAGCTGCTGTGGAAAGTGGGTGGCTCTGGGGAGGGGCAGAGAGAGAGGGAGACACAGAATCCGAAGCAGGCTCCAGGCTCTGAGCTGTCAGCACAGAACCCGACGCGGGGCTCAAACTCACGACTGTGAGATCATGACCTGAGCCGAAGTCAGACGCCCAACCGACTGAGCCACCCAGGTGCCCCTTAATTATAATAAAATACACATAACATAAAACTTATCACCTTGACCATTTTTAAGTGTACAGTACAGTAGTATTAAGCATATTTACATTGTTTTGCAGCCTATCTCCAGAACTTTTTCACCTTGGAAAACTGAAACCCCATACCTATTAAGCAGTAACTCCTAGCCTCTTTTCCTCCAAGCCCCTGGAAACCCCCATTCTACTTTCTGTATCTGAATCTGGCTACTCTAGATACCTCATTTAAGTAGAATCATTCAGTATTTGTTTTCCTGTGACTGCCTTATTTTATTTAGTATATTAGTATAGTATTCTCGGGTTCATCCTCATAGCGAGGTCAGAATTTCTTTCCCTTTTAAAGGTTGAATAATATTCTGCTATAGGTATATACCACATCATGTTTATCCATTCATCCATCTCCCCTTGGTATTCTTGTCCTCCACCGCTGTTTAATTCCTTTCCTATTTCCTTGGAGATGAAATTTCAAGGCAGAGGTGGATCAGATCTGAATTTTGCTCTAAGGAGGGGCAGAAGAGCTGATTGGATAGGGTATAAATTGGTGTTGAGGGGGTGGGTGATGACAAGCCCTGGTCACCTTGTGAATGCTGCTTATGGTTTTAGTTTTTTGTTTTTAACATCGTCTGCCTTGAGTTACGGATGAGTTGCACCATTGTGGGTACTTCTGCTTTCCCAGTTTTGTGGCTTGCGCTACCACAGGAGTGGGTGTTGAAGAGCACAGAGGCTCCCTTCTTGGGAGGGGATCAGTCTTTCCTTGATCCAGTTCCTTGGTCCTCAATTGAGGGAGTAGGTTTCAGATCATGAACTTCCACTTCTGACCCCCAATCATGTTGCCTGCCTGTGGTAGGTGCGAGGTGGACGTTTAGCATGTTGGAGTATTACATATTTTCTTCCTTCACAGGGGGTTATCTAGCTAGGTTTTGACTTGGACTGTTGAAAACTAAGAATACCAAATGACTCTTGGTAAAATAAAGTTAACTTCAATGACGTGTTTGTTGCTTTCTTAGTAAATCAGGAGAAGGGTTGCCTGGGTGGCTCAGTTGGTTGAGTGTCTGACTTCAGCTCAGGTCATGAACTCGTGGTTCGTGAGTTCGAGCCCCGCATTGGCTCTGTGCTGACAGGTGGAGCCTGGAGCCTGCGTCAGATACTGTCTGTCTCTCTCTCTCTCTCTCTCTCTCTCTCTGCCCCTTGCCCACTCACACTCTGTCTCTTTCTCTCTCAAAAATAAACAAACATTAAAAAATTATTCGTATTTCAGGAGAAGACGATGTATATATTTTTAGGTGTTTGTTTTATGTATTTTGAGAGTGAGAGAGAACATGTGTGCACAGTGAGCAGGAGATGGGCAGAGAAAGAGGGAGAGAGGATCCAAAGCAGGCTTTGCAATGTTAGCATGCAGCCCAGTGTGGGGCACGAACTCATGAACTGTGAGATCATGACCTGAGCCGAAATCAAGAGTCAGACTCAACCAACTGAGCCACGCCCAGGCACCCCGAGGAGAAGATGGTATTTGACCTCAGTGAAATTTCACTAAGCAGAATGTTATGTTAAATATTCATAATTAACAATTTTAATTGTGGACTCTGGAAGCACTTTGAAAATGTAAATTGGAGGTTTTCTCTTTTATTCTTCCTTCTCCATTCAATTACAGGAGAAGTACACATTTCTCATAAAATGTTCTGAAAGCATGGCTAAAGACGGCTTTCAGGTCTGCTCTGTGTTATGGCCAGAGACAGAATTTTGGAATTTTGTCCTGTTATTATAAATAATTTTCTTGTTTCTGAAAACTACGTAAGAATCCTGTAAAACAAACATTTCTGAGAGAAGAGCAGTGAGTTATGAGCTGTTTTCTTTTTTCAGATCCGGAGAGTCAGACCTTAAAAGAACATTTAATTGATGAATTGGATTATGTATTGGTCCCAACCGAGGCCTGGAATAAATTACTCAACTGGTATGGCTGTGTAGAAGGCCAGCAGCCCATTGTCAGAAAAGTGAGTACATGAATTGTCACAGCTGTTGGTCAGTGTCTGTGAGTGCTCCTTGGGGGACACTGACTAGAGTTGGTTTCCTGGGGTACTGGATGTGCCTAAGTGGTCGAGTAGAGGTGTTTGAGGCCTTGTTTCTGGTTCTCTTTAGGGAATTGTGATCGTGAGTGGTGGTGAGTGAGGCTGCTCACTTGGGGTGTTATAGTGAGTGGCCTCCAAACATCAGAGCTGCCCAATGGCTTGGGGTGTGTCCAGCAGTGCCATGAGAGCACTTTCTGGAAGGCTGTATGAGAGAAAGTTTACTTGGGGTCATAGGGACCTACGGTAATGTACCGCTTCCTGTTTATCTTAAAACTTTTCTGAAACTGCTTTTGCTTCTGTGTTTAAGAGTCTTTGGCCACATTGTTGAATGTCTCAAAAAGCAGGTGTTTATAAGCCAGAGAATAGCCTCTTGAGGGAAACAGGCTATGGGATAGACACCTGGATTCCTAACCCCTCTGGTAGATGGGACTCATGAGAAGACTGCCCACCCTGACTCCCATAGTTGTTTGCTTGTCCTACCAGAGGGAAAATCACAAGATCCCACATGCCTGCTGATAGGTAGCCATTGAGTAAATTTCTCACTGTCTGGTTTGTAGTTCCCCTTCTTAGAGTAGGAAAGAACTGCAATCCTGAGGCCATGCTTCTAAGGATCACTGTTTGGGGCCAGAGCTACCTTCTTTTCCAGCTAGAAACCTGGGCCCCTGAGAGGGGTTAGGGATCAAAAAGTTGGGGGCATGCCAGTGTCCTGCAGATGTCTCCTAATGCTCACAGTGTTGCCATATGGTGAGTGTTCGGCTGCCTCAGGGATTTAACTATATTCTCTAGTCCTCTCATTTGACAAACCTTGAAAAGGAGACATCATGATCCTGATTTAGAGATGAACAATGGCTTCCCTGTTGTGCAGTGTTGTTCCATCCGGACGCTTTTCCTCATGAGTGGGAAAAAGATTTTTAAACTCCTAGGACAGATGCCAGTGGCTTTAAAAATCTAATCACTTAGGGAAACTGATAACTGTGTGAATTCTGCCTTTTACCACTGACAAAACCTATTGCTTCCAAGACTGCCGGTGTGGAACCCCTGCTCCTTCACCTGTGCCTCTTACTTGCAGGTTGTGGAGCACGGCCTGTTTGTCAAACACTGCAAAGTGGAGGTGTATTTGCTGGAACTGAAGCTCTGTGAGAATAGTGACCCCACCAATGTGCTGAGTTGCCATTTCAGCAAGGCAGACACCATTGGTGAGTAGCTGGGCTGGGGTCCCAGGTGTCCATTGGGAGAGTGCAGGGCATTGTGGCTAATGGGAGGGAAGCCAGGCACCCCCTTCAGAATTGTTACCCATATAGTCTCAGGTTGTGGTTACCAGTCCTGACGTGGGAGCCTGCTCTCATAGAGAGCCAAGCCTGGGATCGTGTTCTGTGAAACACCTGGCATGGCCCCTGCCCATTTGACATACGGTGGTAAAGATGAGGAAATGCAGATTCAGAGAGGTCAAAGTAACTTAAAAAATCTTTGTGAGAAAGTGGCAGGGCTAGTATTTGAAACCACATGGGTCTTAACTTCAAAGATAAGTTTTCTCACCTTTCTGTATTGTTGATATGCTATGTAAATGGGACCCACATCCTCAAAGAAGGAGGAGCATAGAGAAAGTTTCTAGGTATATGAGTGCGAGAAGATGCCAGTGGAAGATGTGTGGCCTTAGGAGTCGCCATGGGGCTGAGGTCAGTCAGAACTTTTGGTCCAAAGCACCCTGTGACCCTCTGAACAGGAAGGAGGATGAGCAATTGCCCGGTATGGGTACCTTTAGCCTTGCATCTGGAGAAGGCCTTGAGTGATCTTTCTGCTTGTCCCTAGCAACCATCGAGAAGGAGATGCGGAAGCTGTTCAACATCCCTGCTGAGCGTGAAACACGGCTGTGGAACAAATACATGAGCAACACTTATGAGCAGCTGAGCAAGCTAGACAACACTGTCCAGGATGCGGGGCTGTACCAGGGTCAGGTAGGAGGGCTCAGGCCATGCCCCAGCAGGCAGCTCTGCCAGATACCTGCCAGACATCTGGTTCTGAGCACATTAGCAGTGAGGTGCTTTGCATATTCCTTATATGGTTTTCCCTTTCACTCAGGTGCTAGTAATTGAGCCCCAAAATGAAGATGGCACATGGCCGAGGCAGACCTTGCAGTCAAAGTAAGTGAACTCTTTCTCCCTTGTGGGTGGGCACACAGGTGTAAGAGAGACGCTGTTTCCTAAAGCAGTTATTGTGCTAAGAAAAATTTTTGGGGAGTCAGATGAAGAAACATGCTATTTCATATCCAGAGTCTGTAATCCTGGCCTTGGGTGAGCAGTGTGCTGGGCAGCCGTCTGAGGAAAGCTGTCAAGGTGTGTGAACAAGATGGTGAGCCTCTCCTTGTTGAGAATGAGAGAAGGAATAGAAGGGGCCCAGATCTGGGAATGCTTTTCTGCCAAGAGGTCGCTTTGTTTTTGTCAAGGCCATTCATTTTCTCCACCTGTGGTGAGAGGCTTAGATGGGAAAGAAGAGGGCTCAGGCATGGGATCTTGTATGACTTAAAGGTAGTAGTTTGATCCCACCCCGCTTTTTAACCATGGGCCTGTTAGTCATTGTTGCTTACTCGGGGAATGTTGCTAAACTGGGACCCCAGGCATCTCTGTCTCAGGAGAGGTTTGTGGGTGGTGTGGAATTATGCATGTCCTGAGAAGGGGACAGAAAGGAAACATGAGTTTTTCTTTTTTTTTTTTTTTTTTTTAGTTTATTTATTTGTTTTGTTTTGGTTTTTTTACTTAAAAAAAAAATTTTTTTTTTTACGTTTATTCATTTTTGAGACAGAGAGAGACAGAGCATGAACGGGGGAGGGTCAGAGAGAGGGAGACACAGAATCCGAAATAGGCTCCAGGCTCCGAGCTGTCAGCACAGAGCCCAACGCAGGGCTTGAACTCACGGACTGCGAGATCGTGACCTGAGCCAAAGTCGGCCGCTCAACCGACTGAGCCACCCAGGCGCCCCGTATTTATTTATTTTGAGAGAGAGACAGTACGAGTTGGGGAGGGGCAGAGAGAGAGAGAGAGAGAATATGAATGAATGAATCCCAGACAGGCTCCACACCTTCAGCATGGAGCCCGACGCAGGGCCCAAACCCACAAACCCACAAGATCATGACCTGAGCCGAAACCAAAAGTCGGATGCTTAACCAACTGAGCCACCCAGGTGCCCCATGTTTTTTTATGGTAGCAGGTGGGGGGATTGTGTCTGTGGTCTGATAGTTATGGGGACAGTGTAGGTCTTTACTCTCTTCCTTCAGTTAGGTCTTGGACAGGGACTATTTCATAGTGATGGGCTCGTAGCTCCTTTGAGAGTCATGAAAGCTACCTGCTCTCTCTTGAGAAACACTCAAGAAGACACAGCGTTTTGCCAACAATCTCAAGGGTTTTACAGATACTCTAGCCATGGACTCCAGTTTTAGAAACCCTGGTCACCAGTTCCTGACAAATTGACAAAATAGCTGTGGTAGGCAGGATAATACCACCCTCCATGTCCACGTCCTAATCCCCTAGAACCTTTGAATATGTTAGGTTACATGGCAAAAGTGATTAAGATGTGATTAAGGGTCTTGAGATGGGCAGATTATCCTGGATTATCTGGATGGGCCCCATGTAATCACAGGATGGACGAGGGAGATGAGAGTCAGAGAAGGAGATGTGGGGACAGAGCAGAGTCCAACTGATGAAATGGGAGAAAGACTTCACTGGCCATGAGCCAGGGAATGTGGGCAGCCTTAAGAAGTCCCTAGAGCTTCCACAAAGGAATACAGCTCTTGATTTTAGCTCAGTGAGAGTCATTTTGGATTTCTGACCTGCAAAATTGTTAAGATAATAAATTTGCATTGCGTGTGTGGTTTTTTTTTTTTTTTAATATAAATTCAGTTTATTCATAAATTTGTGTTGTTTTAAGCCAGTAAATTTTTGGTAATTTGGACAACAGTAATTGGAAGGCTAGCCTTGGCTGCTGACTCCCTTCTTGGAACTGGAAATGCCACAGAACTGAGAGAAAATAACATTAAAAACTGTGAGGAACCCCTGGGGAGACAGAAGGTGATTGGATTCCAGTCTGTGAGGTAGGGTTGACAGTTTGGAGCAGAAGAGGCTGGATATACTGGTCAAGGGAGACTGTTAGAGTTCTGCCTTTTTCTCTTCCCAGTGCTGCTTCTCCCCATCCCTTCCACACCCTAGGGTCCCAGATTCCAGTCAAGGGAGATGGCTTTTGGAAAAGAACAGTGTCTCCTTGTATTTGCCTAAAGGTTAGAGTTTCTCTGCAAAGTGTGGCCAGTGGCCAGTGGGCCCAGAGTGGGATTCCTGAGGTACATTCCCTTCCCCACTCCCCTAATGGCACCAGGTACTGTTCTAGATACTGAGGATGTAGCAGTAAATAAAGTCTCCATCCTCAAAGAGAAGTAAATGACAAATAAGAAAAATCCACATGGGGAAAAATCAGGGAAGAAAATCAGCAGGTATAGGCTTTGGGAAGAGGCAGATTTAAATAGGATAATGGGGAGGCCCCACTGAGGTGCCATTTGAACACAGTTATGAAGGAGGTGAAGGAATCAGCAGTGAGTGGAGTGCTTATTAAGAATAACATTGTGAGGCAAAGGCGCCAGCAGCAGTGGAAGTTCTGAGGCAGAAGCAGGCTTTGTTGAAGACCAACAGGAGTTTGTTGTGGCTGTGGTGCCAGGAGTGATGGCAGGAGCTTTTGGGGGAAGGTGGTAGGCCCCGTTGACGGTTCTAGCTGTGCCTCTGGGGGAGGTAAGGAGCTCCTTGGAGGAGGTGTGGTAAGGGGAGAGATCTCACCTGGTGGGATCTCACCTGGTGAACAGCTCAGAGGGAGCCATAATGAGAAGCTGACCAGTATAGTTGGAATGAAAGGAAAATGGCAGATTGACAGCCTGTGCTAGTGGGAGCATAATTCATGTTCCCAGCCTCATAGGAGGATGGAGTAAGCATAAAGAATACCATCAAGGAAAGGAGGAGGTGGGTACGTGAAACAGGAACAGGGTGGCATTCTTGGGAACAAAGAATTCAGGAGATGGGTTGAGTAGCAGAATGGATGTAACTGAAGCTGAATAAACAAGTTGGAAGGTCAAGTTGAAGAATTCTAGAAAGCATTAGGAGGGATGAAGAGATGAAAGATAGGAGAAGCAAAATGCTATAGGATGAGGGTAGAAGTGGCAGTATTCGTATCTCAGAAGCAGAGAGGAAATGACTGGAGCAAGGGGAAGAAAATGTTTGAGGATAAAATGACCAAGAGTTTCTCAGAGATCACAAAAGAGGAAAGATCTGAAATTTAAAGAATGCTAAACACTGATGGAAGGAAGAAAGCCCACCCCTAGACACACTAGAGTAAAAATTTAACAATGGAGATGTAGAGAAAATTCCACATCTTATTGAAAGAAAAAGTCACAAAGGCATAAGAAGCAGATTAGTATCAAACTTCTCAGTAGCACCAGTAGATCTGAGAGCTACTTTGTCAGTGTCAAAATAACTTTCTTAAAATATATATGTGTGTGCGTGTGTGTACATATATACATGTATGTATATATATGAATATATTTTATATATACAAATATGTATATAATGCATGTATATTATATATATATTCTATATATATGTATAATATATAATATATATAAAATGCTTATTTGAGAGACAGAGAGTGTGCATGGGGTGGGGGGGGAGGGAGGGAGGGAGGGGGAGAGAGAGAGAGAGAGAGAGAGAGAGAGAGAATCTCAAGCAGGCTCCACACTGTCAGTGCAGAGCCTGACACGGCTGAAACCCACAGCCAAAATTAAGAGTCGGACGCTTAATCTACTGAGCCACACAGGTGCCCCAAAAGTAAAATTTTAAAAGCAGAATTTTATATCCTACAAAACTATTACTTAAATGTAAAGATGAAATAATTTTTTTCTTTAGCGTAGATGACCTTGGAAGATTTTCCACACAGAGCTCCTATGTGGAAGCTACTGTTAGAACTCAGGCGCTTGCAGTAAAATCCATAACGTGTGAGAGAGAGCACATACCTAGGAAAATATTCTGTTGGCCAGAAAAGCAAGGGCTTTGTGATTTTGGAGTAAGCAAAGATTTTTGACACAAGAGAGAAGACACGGCACCACAAACCACGGAGGAGGAAATGGATAAAGGGGGTGACTTTTAAGTTAAGAACTTCTGTTCATCAAAGCGTAAAAAGGCTAGCCACAGGGTGAGAAAAGGTACCTGCAATACATATGTCTGACAAATTGCTTTTATCCAGAAGTTTGAAGAAATGCCTTAAGTCAGTAAGAAAAAGACAACTCCATTAGTAGAAGGGGCAAAAAATCTTTAACAGTTACTTTATAAAAGAGGATGTCCAATGGCTTGTGAGCTTATGGAGAGGTGTCAACCTCAGCAGTCATCCAGAGATGGCAAATTAAAACCACAACACAGTGCTTCTGCACACCCACCAGAATGGATTAGTGAAAAAGATGGACAGTACCAAGTGATGTTGAGGTGTAGAGCACCCCAAATTGTTGACCCTGCCGATGGGGCATATAAATTGGTGTGATTTTAGAAGACTTGGCAACCCATGCTAAATGAAGAATTCTGTGTATTTATTCTGTAACTCAACGATCCACTCCTAGGCATACTGCCAACAGAAATACATCTCATGTTCACTTAAAGATAAGTTCAAAGATGTTCACAACAGCACTGCTTATCATACTCACTGGAGTTAACCCAGATGTCCATCCACCAAAATAGAGTGGATAGGTTAATTGAGGCATAGTCACACAGTGGAATTCTGTAGGGCCTCGACAACATTGAGTGTCATGACCAATGCTGAATGAGAGAAGCCAGACATAAAGCAGCATACTGTATTCTCTTGATAGGAAGTTTAAGAACAGGCAAAGCTCATCTAGGGGGCTCAAGGTCATGGTAGTGGTTAGCTGTGGGAAGAATCGTAACTAAAGGGAGTATGAAGAGGACACCAGAGGTTTAGTGCTGTCCTGCTTCAGAGTCAGGGTTCTGGTTATATAGATGTATTCACTTGATGAAAATTTCTTGATTTTTTACTTAGGTGGTTTATGCATTCTCTATGTAATTCTTTGCTAAAAAGTTTAATAAGAAGAAAAATTTAAGAAAGCAATCCATAGCAAAAGCAGTCCAGAAGTAAATTCTGGGTAATCCCAACATGGAAGGCAAGTGAGGAAATGGGAGGCAGTAAAAAGCAGAGAGAGATGGGAATGTCATCCGCCCTTTCTCTTGTGGAGAAATGTAGATAAAGTTTAAGTAATTGATAGGGAAAAATAAAAATAGTTACAGGTCCTAATAAGTTAATGGAGTAACTGCCAGAAATCTAAAATAGAATGTATATCTTTGAAATACACTGTGTCGATTAGGAAAGGTTTGCTGGCAGTTAAGAAAGACTAGACGATCAGTTTGTGAAGAAAGATGCTGAGGTCTTTCCAAAAAGAACTTTTGAGATGGGTAGTCCAGTGCTGGTATCATTAGTAACCCAGCCGCTCTATTGTGTTGCCCTACCGTGTGCAGCTTCTACTTCAAGGGTAGCCCCCTGTGGGTCCAGGATCCTGGAGCTGCAGTGGTTACACCTGCATTCAAGTAGCAAGGAGGAAGAAGCAGGAGGGACATAACCCTTCCTTTTAAGGAAATTTCCCAGAAGTCACACATCCTTTTGCATCTTTTTGGTCAATAATAAGACCATAGCTGGCTTCAAGGGAGGCTGGAAAATGCTGTTTAGCAAAGATGCAAGGTGTCTAACTAAAAATTGGGGATCAAAAACTAAGGAAGAAGAGCAGAATAGCTTATTGGGAGGCAAAAGGGGAAAATAAATCCCTCTTTTTCTTGTCTACTCTACCAATTCCTATGGTCACCAAATGTGTGTGGGTTTTCTCCCCACACCATCCAGTTCTCTGACACCAGCTGGGTGTTCTGGAATTTCACTAAATTCTGACACTATCTACCTGGAGGTAGCATCAGATCCCACAGGTTAAGGGCTCAGTCCAATCAGACTGGCCCATTTTAGATCCCAGTTCTAAGTCCAGGTTGTTACCTGTGCTTGGGTCACTGGCTATAAATCACAGGTTCCCATGATCCCTCCTTGGGCTCAGTAGTTTGCTAGAATAGTTTACAGAACTCAGGGAAACAGTTTATTCACTAGATGACCAGTTTGTTACAAATGGCTATAACCTGGGAACGGTGAGATGGAAGAAGAACCAGGTGGTTATAGGGAAGGGGTGAAGAGCTGCTATGCCCTGTTCAGGCATGCCATCCTTCTATTACCTCCACATGTTCACCAACCTGGAAGCTCTCCAAAATTCCCATACTTCAGGGATTTTTGTGGAGGTCTCAGTAAGTAGGCATGATTGATTAAATCATTTGGCCGTTGGTAACTGAATTCAGATTGCCAACCCTTATTGCCTCCTCAAGGGTGGGGGTGTGTGGCTGTAAGTTCCAACCCTCTAATCACATGGTTAGATCTCCTGGCAACTGGCCCCCATTCTTTGTGATTTTCCAAAAGTGATTAATAAAAACTGAGGTGTGGTTGAAAAGTGCTTGTTGGAAATAACATGACAACTCCTTTCACTTTTATCACCTTGAAACTATTTCAGGAACCAAGGACAAAAAAACACAAATATAACAAAAGATGCTTCCATTGCTCTTATCACTGAGGAAATTACAAGTGTTTAGGGGCTGTGTACCAGGAATTTTGAACAAGATCAAAAATATATTTATTATTGGGGCGCCTGGGTGGCTCGGTCGGTTAAGCGTCTGACTTCGGCTCAGGTCATGATCTCGCGGTCCATGAGTTCGAGCCCCGCGTCGGGCTCTGTGCTGACAGCTCAGAGCCTGGAGCCCGTTTCAGATTCTGTGTCTCCCTCTCTCTGACCCTCCCCCATTCATGCTCGCTCTCTGTCTCAAAAATAAATAAACGTTAAAAAAAATTAAAAAAAAAATGTATATATATTTATTATAAACCACAGCACCCTAGGATACAACTAGGAAACTGTCACACCTAAGAAGGGAAATTGAGGGCAAAAAAAGGAAAAGAAAGAACTGAAAAGTTTGGTAATTAGAAAACATGAGATGAGAAGGCTGAATTAAGGCCATGTAGAATAGTGATTAAAACAACTATAAATGAGTTAAACTCACTAATCAAAACTCTCAGACCAGCCATATTAAGTAATACATCATCTGTCAAGCAGACCCAGGGTTAACCTGGAGAGAATGGGAAAATACATCAAGTGAATGTGTCATTCAGGGGAAGTCATTGATTGGCCTAATCCTTTTTTTTTTTTTTTTTTTTTTTTAACCTACCTATAGAGTCAGCTTGACATGTATTGTGGCAGGAAAACTTCCTAAATTGTTTCTGTTCAGCTCTTTATTAGAGAGGGCCACCTAGTAAATTTTGAACACTTTAAGATCATTTTCTCATGCTTCAAAGATTTTCTGTAGAGCTGGCCTCCTATCTCTCTCTTTCTCTCTCTAATTCCCTCTGACTTACCTTGCCTGAGGTTGCTAAGGCCTGATTAGCTCTCCACCATGACCCCTTTTCAAGGCTGCCTGCCCAGAACTAGAAGAGGCCAGTGTTCCTGAAGTGGAGATGTGGGCGCACACAGATGAGAGTTAACAGCATTGGTGTGGGGTGAGCCCAGCTAAGGTTGTTGTGAAGGCAGTGAGGATTCTGCCTAAGAATTCATTGTTACCTTAATGATAATACCAGGTGCTAGACTCTGGCTACTTGAGGTCACCCCTAAAGGGTGGGCTCATCCCCAGAGCAGCCCTCAGCTTGGAGAACAACTGAGAAGCATGCAGAGCATGGTCGAGCAAGGAGGGCGGGCATGGGTGTGCTACAGGGCCTCAGTCATGGGTTCAGAGCAGGTTCTAGTCATGATTGGTAAGGACTGGATGTGCCTAGGAGCAGGAAATACCTCAACAGAAAGGTACTGGGAGACCAGAGACTTGGCCAGCATCTTTTAAAGGAGCAGAGGGATCCTTATTTGGAGCTGTAGTCTCTGTTTTCAGAGTGTTTGTGGCATGGGACCCAGTGGGGTCTTGCTTCACCTAATATGTACACTTGAGAGTCAGATGTTTCCCACCAGTTCCCTATTTGCCAGCCTTCAGTGTCCCAGGTTGTGCTCTAAAGCTGCCTAATGACAAGTGACAAGTGCCCAGGCAGTTCCCAAATAGTCACTCTTCAGAGGTCTTGCTTTTGTCTGTCAAGGGTGGAGTTTAAGAACAACTTTGTCGGGGCGCCTGGGTGGCTCAGTCGGTTAAGCGTCCGACTTCGGCTCAGGTCATGATCTCACGGTCCGTGGGTTCGAGCCCCGCGTCGGGCTCTGTGCTGACAGCTCAGAGCCTGGAGCCTGTTTCAGATTCTGTGTCTCCCTCTCTCTGTGACCCTCCCCCATTCATGCTCTGTCTCTCTCTGTCTCAAAAATAAATGTTTAAAAAAAAAAAAAAAAGAACAACTTTGTCATATGTAAATTTTCAAGCATATAAAAAGAAATCCTGGGGTGTCTGGGTGGCTCAGTCGACTGAGCTTCTGACTTCGCCTGATTTCGGCTCAGGTCATGATCTGAGTTTTGTGAGTTTGAGCGCGGTTTGTGAGTTGGAGCCCTACATCAGGCTCTGTGCTGAAAGCTCAGAGCCTGGAGCCTGCTTTGGATTTGGTGTTTCCCTCTCTCTCTGCCCCTCCCCTGCTCACGCTCTGTCTCTCCCTCTCTCTCAAAAGTAAATAAAAATTAAAAAAAAAAGAAATCTTACATATTCATCATTAGATTTTTTTTCCAACTGAATTTATTCTGAAAATACAGCATTTTCTAGAACATTTTAAATGTCAATTTTTTTGTTTGTTTGTTTTGTTTTCTTTCATTTTAGGGAGAAATGTTCTGTTTAAGAAATTGACAGGTCTTGGTTATGGCTTCTGTGGATTTTTGCCCTTTTAAGTTCAAAGAAATAGCATAAGTTACCAGTAAATAGTTACTAAAAAGGGAAGTGTGACACTATATGCCTTTAGGTTCTGCACATCAGATTTTGAATTTCACCATCCTATAGTACCTGTCAACAGAACTGAGATAACAGTATGCCACATTAGACCAACCGTGGGTAGTGACTTTCCTCCCTACATAGTAGGCTGGGAATACCTGCATCACATTGGACAGGCTTCAGATATGTGCTAAAGTTACCTGTCTGGTGGAAGAGAGTGTCCCTTGGCCCTGCCCGTTCTCGTTTAATGAGCTACCTGAGTTCTTGGACTTCTTGGCAGCATGAGGATGAAGCTCTGTGAAGCAAATGCTCTTCAGCATTAGAGAAGGTACATTTCTCAATGGGAAGATGAGAGGCTGGGGAGTTCTCTTTCCCTCTCCCTCACTGTGACCTCAGTGTGGAGCAGAACTCAGTTCCTGATTCCCCTTTAGGCCCCTCGATAGTTTCCTAATGTCTCTGCACTGTAGGTGTGGGTACAGGATCACTCCTTATCTCTGCTGCCATGTTTCACTTTCTTCTTGCAGAGAACCCTGGTTGAGATCAGATCTCATGAGGTTGGGCTCTTTGCTGGGGCATATTATAATCATTTTCTGTAGTCTAAAAATAACCCCAAGCCTAGAAGGAAAAATCACATTTGTACATACTCAAAACGATTCAGAATGATTCACTTTCTTCTACAAGTTCTTATACAGATTTTAGTAGAAGATTGATAAAACTCATACCAGTTTAATATTTGGGGCATTTAGCCCCTGAATTAATTATTCTGAAAGTTGGTATAAATTTAAAATAAGATGCTGTGAAAAATATTGAAACATATTAGGCCAGCCTTTGAAACAGAGAGATTACTCACATTTGGTAAATTTGAGGAAGCAAAAGTAATTTTCCTTGAATAGCGTAGTGAAACCAAATTACCATTTTCCTGTTCATATTTGTTTATATATGTGTTTATATATATATATATATATATTTACATTGTAAATTTACATATGTAAATTTTATTTGCATATGTATTTTTAGCCAGCTGTTCATTTTGGGTCAGGTATTCTTGGATATTTATCTCTTATTGCCATTTTTCTGTGTCTTTCACTGGTAACTCTTAAAGTTCAGGGAAGCTTATGATTTATAAATCAAACCAGGATGCCCTAAAGATCAACCTTGTGGTTTATCCTCCTGAGAGATTCAGTGGGTGACCATGCAGATGAATGAGACCAGGAAGGCCAATTAATCTCTTGACTCTCACTTAAATAAAATTTATCTTGAAGTAGTATGAAAGTAGGCCTTTTGTAGTTTATTTTAAATAACTGAATGTGGAGAACATTTATTTCTTAAGAAGAGACCTAAGGCATTCATTCGGGCTTGCTTTTGCAGAAAGTCAGTAGCATTGTCTCTGCTTCTCTCTCCCAGATCAAGCACTGCACCTAGCAGAAATTTTCCTACCTCTCCAACATCATCAGCAAGTCCCTATTCCTCAGTGTCTGCCTCTTCCATTGCAAATGGTGATAGCACTAACACCTCTGGGATGCACAGTTCCGGTGTCAGCAGGGGGTAAGAGCAGGCCCTTTCACTTCACTTCCCTCCCTCTGGGTCCTTTCCCAGGCTGTACCTGGAGAGCTCTGTTGCCACACTAAGCATAGTGGGATTGGGGTTCCCAATGGGGACGTGGTGCATGTGGTTTCTTGCTCTGGTTCCTACCCACCGTAGAGTGTGCCTCCTCATTCTCACTTACATTGCTTGTTCTTCTATGAGCTGGTGTTTTGCCCACAGCCTAAGTCACTGGTGGTTCTGGGGAGTCACTGCTTTTGTCTATGAAGGGATGGGTTGGCCATATGGCAAAAGAGCTGTGAGGGAATGGTTCTTTGCTGTGGGAGAGCCCTGCCTGTATCCCCCTCTGGATGGCTGTGATTCTTTGTGCAAGCATCTCAGGAGTGCCTGCCACACAGCAGGGATAGAGTGGAGGAGGAGGGTGAGGTGAGACAGTGTGCATGAATACTCAGGCACAGTCAGGACTTAGTGTGGCCTGGTGGGTGGTGGCAAGTGTGAGCCCTTGATCTTGGCAACCACATGTTCTTTCCTGGAGTCACATGGCAGTTAGCCTTCTAGAGGGATACACAGTTAGCATTCGCCAAAAGCCTGAGACAACTCAGATAGCGTTTCTCCCCTTAAGGATGTAGCAGGTGGTAACCTGCCATTATGTCACATCAAGGGCAGGGGTGGGCGAAGGCGTGTGGCCTGAGGGCTGACGAGGGGAGTAGAAAGAACTTGTATCATGAGGTTATTTCCAGATAAGAATTCTAGAAGCCCTGGAGGAGCCCAAAAAGGCATCCTGAGGGCATGTGTACAGCACTCGCTTTTATTGCTATTGTGGATTGTGTTTTCCAGTGGATCTGCCTTCTCTGCTTCGTATAATTGTCAGGAGTCCCCATCGTCTCACATACAGCCTGGGCTCTGCGGACTTGGAAACCTGGGGAACACTTGCTTCATGAACTCTGCTTTACAGGTAGAGGGGAACTACCATCTAAATAACACTGCTTCTTCACAGGACTGTGGCTTGGTTAAGAAAGGCATGCTAAAATGTTGGGAGGATCCTTTCCCAGGGGTCCCTGCCTACCCTTTGTTAATACTTCAAGGATCCCTGTCAGGGCACCTCCCACCTGTTAGTACAGAAGGGCCTCATCAGTGTTAATGACCCCAAAATGTCTTCCTAATCAGTTCTGGGTTTGGTTTTGCATTAAAATATTTTGACCATTAGGGAATGGTCAGAAAATATTGGAGTATTTGCCTGGTTGGTTTCTGATAGAATGAGAACTCCCAGCAGCTCATGCCATCT
This sequence comes from Panthera leo, assembly GCF_018350215.1. Lineage (NCBI taxonomy): Eukaryota > Metazoa > Chordata > Mammalia > Carnivora > Felidae > Panthera > Panthera leo. Next base: position 18,226,322 of record NC_056680.1, on the reverse strand, counting down.
TTTCACCAAAGATAGCTTATATCATGCCCCTGATTGTGCTGAATCCCCATATCCTCCCTTTGATACTTCATTTGTTCATTGATCAAATATTTATTGGGACAGTGGTGCCTGGGGGGCTCAGTTGGTTAAGTGTCTGACTCTTGATCTCAGCTCAGATTTTGTTCCCAGGGTCATGAGTTCAAGCTCTGCATTGGGCTCCATGCTGGGTAAAGCCTACTTCGAGAAAAAAAAATTATTTGGGCATACTATGTGACAGTACTGTGGTGGACATGGGCTGGAGTTAGGGTCCAGTTAGAAAGTTAGGAGAGCACAGTTCCCAAGACTGCTTTCACTTCTGACACCAACTGCAAGTTTGGGAGTCCCCAAGACCACCTTCAGTTTCGATAATTTGCTAGAAGGACTCACAGACTCACTTAAAACTATTATACTCACAGTTGGGGTTTATTATAGGAAAAGTATACAAGTTAAAATTAGCCATGGAAAGGAGCAAATAGGAGTCTTGGAGGGTCCCCAGTGCAGAGCTTCTGTTGTTGTCTGTCTGTTGAGTCAGAACGTATAACTCTTCTAGCATTGACTTGTAACATTAAGCATGGGGTGTTGCCAAATATGTAAACTCACCTGAGCTTTGGTGTCCAGAATTTTTATCAGTACTTTATTTTCATGGCTTGATTGATTGATTGAGTGCCCAGGTTGACTATTGATAAGATGTGACCCAAGCCTCCCCACCCCTGCCCCACCAAGTCACATTGTTGGTCTTTCCAGAGTGGCTGGCTCTCTACCCTAAGATGACTGTATAAGTGTGGCCACCACCACCCTAAATCACAGTGTTAGATTCTATATTAGGACTAACTAAAGACCTCCAGGCAAACAAAGATACTCCTGTCAGGGATAATATTCCAAGGATCAACAGAATACTTCCCCAGAAGCCAAGGGCAAAGGCCAGACTTTCTCTTTGGACAAGGCCAGATTCTTTACTATACACAGAGACTCAGTGGTGAGCAAATCAGACATGGTTTTTGTACCCACAGGACTTACAATCTAACTTGGAAGTTTCTTGGAGTATAAAGGAAAAGATTAAAAAATACGTTAAAAAGTAGGTGACTCTTGGGTTTTGAAGTTGTTTTTCTCCACTGTGGTGAGATGGGAAGAGCTGAGTACTAAAGAAAAGAACCTTGAGATTTGGCCTTTCATGGGTAGGTTTTCTCAACTCTTTTGTATCCTCAATTTTCCTCGACTATTGGATGAAGATAACAACGAGGAGATTTATAGCTCCAGATGTAAATATCAGGAAAAAGAAGAAAGGGTAAATTCTGTAATTTAAGTTTCTATCTCCTAATGCTAGGAAAAGAACGAATGAAACCCAGAGAAAGTGGGAAGAGGGAAATAATAGAAGAACAGAAATCAGTGAAATACAAAGCTGATTAAAAGTACAACTAAATGTGATTCTTTGGGGAAAAAACAAAAAAACAAAAACTTAAATTGACAGAAATGCTCAGAGAAACTGATCGGGAATAAAAGAATAGACATGACTAAAGCTGGGAATGAAAAAGGACTATCACTACAGATCCTATAGCCATTAAAAAGATGAGACGATAGTGGAACAACTTTATGCCATTAAATTAGACAATTTAGCTGACAAATTTAAGATTTTATTTATTTATTTCATTTATTTTAAAACATTTATTTTCGAGAGAAGGAATGCACGTGTATGCGTGAGTGGGGAAGGGGCAGAGAGAGAAAGGGAATCTCAAGCAGTCTCCATACTGTCAGCACAGAGCCCCATGTGGGGCTTGAACTCATGAACCTAGAGATCATGACCTGAGCCAATATCTAGACTCAGACATTTAACTGACTGAGCCACCCAGATGTCCCTTAAAGATTTTTTTAAGTAGTCTCTATACCCAACATGGGACTCGAACTCACAACCCTGAGATCAAGAGTTGCGTGCTTCACCCACTAAGCCAGCCAGGCGCCCTGACTAGGAATTTTGAAAAAAAGGAAAATTTTAGACGATCATATCTCATAACTATAGACACAAATAATGTAAATGAAATTTTAGCAAATCAAATTCAACAATATAGATGAAAGTGGTTGAACAAGTGGGGTTTGTAACGGCAGAACTAGGTTGGTTTGACACCTGAAAAATTAATTTCTCACATAAAGGAGAAAGCCCTATGATCATCTCAATAGATGTAGGAAAAAACCTTTGATCAAACTCAATTTTTGAGTTTGAAGAGTTATAATTAGTATGTACACATGTACAGTGATAGTGTTTTATGTTTTTTCTACTATCTCGTTATCCTGATCTTTCCTCTGTAATGTTTCAGCTCTAGTAAAACATTTTGCCTTCAGCTTATTTATATTTTATCTTCCCATGAGACAGTGGAATGTCCTAATCAATTCTTGTTTTTTTTTTAATGTTTATTTTTGAGGGAGGGAGAGAGAGAGAGCAAGCGAGCGTGAGTGGGGGAGGGGCAGAGAGAGAGGGAGACACAGAACCCAGAGCAGGCTCCAGGCTCTGAGCTGTTAGCACAGAGCCTGATGCAGGGCTCAAACTCCTGAACCATGAGATCATGACCTGAGCTGAAATTGGATGCTTAACTGACTGAGCCACCCAGGTGCCCTTCCAAATCAATTCTAATTTAAAAAAATTATCATCTTAAAATTATTATGTTAAAACTTATCATCCTTCATTGAATAGAAGATTATTCTATGTCAGGCACTTGGGTGCACAGCTTTTACCCTTGGGTAGTTATTTCAGAGAGAGTTCTTAGGCAGTGAGTGAGCTCCCAACTATATCCTTGGGAGGTTAGCTGCAAGGCAGACCACCAGCAAGAATTCTGGAAGGCTGTGCCTTACTATTGTGAGCCTTGCAGAGAATCTACTGAGAACTTCATTTTGTTGGAGTTGACCCTCATTGGCCCTTGAGAACTTGGTTTATCTTTATCTCTGTGTGTTGTCCATAAGGGGTGTGAGCTCTGATTGTGTTCTCTTTCAGTGCTTGAGCAACACCGCACCACTGACTGACTACTTTCTCAAAGATGAGTATGAGGCTGAGATCAACAGAGACAATCCTCTGGGAATGAAAGGGGAAATTGCAGAAGCCTATGCAGAGCTCATTAAACAGATGTGGTCTGGAAGGGATGCTCACGTGGCACCTCGCATGTTCAAAGTAGGTTGCTGTATATGTTTCCTTTTTTTCCGTTTTGGGGAGAGTGATTTAGTTTTCAAATGAGGCATTCCAGTTGCATTTTGGGGTTAAGATGGGGTCTGGGACTAAAAGCCTCACACGTTGAGAGCCGCCTTTCCTGTTGTTGAGTCATTCAGCGCACAGGTACTTTAAGTGACCTCAGCCCGCACCTCTGGGCAGGGGATACTTCAGAAGTCATTTGTGCTGTATTCTGTGGTGCCAGCCTTTAAATAGGCAACATTCTAATAAGCCAGACCGTAACAATTCAGTTTAATTTCCAGCACTATCTGAAGGGTATTCCCAGGTTCTCTGAGCTGAGAACCTATACCCGCTGTGGTTTGAGTTGGGCCCCCTAAGTCAGGTTGATATTCGTGGAATGTGGTTGAGAGGCAGTTCTCACTTAGATCCCTCAGCAAGGGAGATCAGGTGAACTGTAGTGGGCTCTTGGATCATCTTGGGCCTTCCCTCACCTTAAATGTTTTTTCCTGTTGAGGGGAGGGCCCTTGCTTCATATTTTTAAATCTGAGAAATCCTACTTAGCCTGCACCACCAGGGTTCAAGGAGCCTTCATGAAGCACATGGTAGAAAAAGATAGGCATGTTTTTTATGCAAAGAGAGGAGCAAAGTAGCACCGTAGCTCAATGAGAAAATTTAAATCTTAGACAGTTTATTGAAATGGAAAACTAATTCTTTTTACCCCCATAGTCACATTAATCTCTGGGAAATACATGTAAATTACTATTCACATGCCATAAAGTCATAAAGAGATGGAATCGGGTGACAACACATTAGGCTCAAGCTCTTATAAATAAACAATTGACAGATCGTATTTAGGGATATTAGAAGTAGTGTAGAGTTTCCTTGATGACGGACATTTTCTCTGCACTGTCTGTTGTGGTAGCCACTAGCCATTTGAAGTGTGGGTAGTGTGAACAAGAAATTGGATTTTTTAATTGTGTTTAATTTTATTATTATTATTTTTTTTTATTTTTTTTTTCAACGTTTTTTATTTATTTTTGGGACAGAGAGAGACAGAGCATGAACGGGGGAGGGGCAGAGAGAGAGGGAGACACAGAATCGGAAACAGGCTCCAGGCTCCGAGCCATCAGCCCAGAGCCTGACGCGGGGGCTCGAACTCACAGACCGCGAGATCGTGACCTGGCTGAAGTCGGACGCTTAACCGACTGCGCCACCCAGGCGCCCCAATTGTGTTTAATTTTAATTTAAATAGTCACATGTGCCCAGTGGCTATGGTATTGGGCAACACAGGTAGAGAGCATTGGTTCTCCAACTACAGGATTCATCGGAACCTCTGGAAGGGCTTGTTAAAATACAGAATACTGGGGTGCCTGAGTGACTCAGTTGGTTAAGTGTTAAGCGTCTGACTCTTGGTTTTGGCTCAGCTCATGAGCTCGTGGCTTTGTCGGTTTGAGCCCCACGTTGGGCTCAGTGCTGGCAGTGTGGAGCCTGCGTGGGACTCTCTCTCTCTTTCTCTGCCCCTCCCCACTAGCCCCCTCCCCACTTGCACTGTCTCTGTCTCTCTCAAAATAAATAAATAAACTTAAGTAAATAAATAAAAATAAATAAAATATAGACCATTGGACCTATCCTGAGAGTTTCTCATTCTGTAGACCTGGGTTGGGCCCAAGAATGTGCATTTTTTTTTCTTTTTCTTTTCCTTTTTTTTTAACTTTTAAAAGTTAAAACTGATTTATTTAGTTTGTTCATTTCTTGTATTTATTAGTGGTCTTGACATCAACAAAATTGGAATTATTATTAGGTTCTACCAGAAAAAAATAATAAATGCAATAGAAAAGAGTTGTATTTCTAGGAATTTGAATTTTGAACCAAGAGGACCAAGAGATAAACTTTCAGGGTTATTCATTTCCTTTGCTAGCACTGTCAAATGTTCAGGTACTTTAGTCTGTAATGAACATACTAAGGTATAATTATGTGTACTCAAAGAGCATCTTTTGCTGAGCTCATGTCCAGTGAACCAAAAATTAAATTTCAGTGTTTAGTTATTCTTTGAGATTACAATAGTTCCAGGTTACCAAAAGGTAGTTTAAAAGTTCACTGGAAACACTTAAGTTGTTTGCTAGAATAAATTGCTATTGGCAGATTTTTGATGGAAGGAGTCCTGAATCTGATGTCCTCAGTTTTTTATTATTTTTGTTTTATTTATTTTTTTTAATTTTATTTTTTTTAATTTACATCCAAATTAGTTAGCATATAGTGCAGCAGTGATTTCAGGAGTAGATTCCTTAATGCCCCTTACCTATTTAGCCCATCCCCCCTCCCACAACCCCTCCAGTAACCCTCTGTTTGTTCTCCATATTTATGAGTCTCTTCTGTTTTGTCCCCTCCCTGTTTTTATATTATTTTCGTTTCCTTTCCCTTATGTTCATCTGTTTTTGTCTCTTAAAGTCTTCATATGAGTGAAGTCGTATGATTTTTGTCTTTCTCTAATTTCACTTAGCATAATGCCCTCCAGTTCCATCCACGTAGTTGCAAATGGCAAGGTTTCATTCTTTTTGATTGCCGAGTAATACTCCATTGTATGTATGTGTGTATATAGATATATGTGTGTATATATATATATATATGTATGTATACACATATATCTATATACCACATCTTCTTTACCCATTCATCCATCGATGGACATTTGGACTCTTTCCATACTTTGGCTATTGTTGATCGTGCTGCTATGAACATTGGGATGTATGTGTCCCTTCGAAACAGCACCCCTGTATCCCTTGGATAAATACCTAGTAGTGCAATTGCTGGGTTGTAAGGTAGTTCTATTTTTAATTTTTTGAGGAACCTCCATACTGTTTTCCAGAGTGGCTGTACCAGCTTTCATTCCCAAGGAATGTGCATTTCTGACAAGCTCCCAGGGGATGCTGGTGGTGCTAGTCGGGGACCACACTCTTGAAGATCATGGGTGTAAAGCGATACAAGGCAGACAGTTTATTTAAGGATAGGAGGGCTGTTAGGTACAGGAGGCTTCCTCTGACTGATACAGATATTTATAAAGTTCTCATGGAGACTCTGAACCAAAGAAGCAAGTAAGAGGGGGATTCGTGTCAGTATTTAGGAGATGTGGCTGCTCAGGATGCCACTCTTCACTTTTCTTTTAGGATAGTGCCCAGGTGTCAAGTCTGCTGTTCTCCTGGCTTTTGATCTGAGCCCTCTCTCTCTGGTGAGAACTACTGGCCTCCTTTAGGCTCCTGATGAATTAATTGGGCCACTCAACCAGATGGTATTCTCCCTTACTGTCCCAGGTGACCCTGCAAAGTTTTTGTTTTTTTTTTTTTTTCAAGTTTATTTATTTTGAGAACAAAGAGGGTGGGGCACACATGCAAGTCAGGGAGGGGCAAAGAGAGAGGGAGAGAGAATCCCAAGCTGTCTCTGCACATCAGCATGGAGCTGGATGTGGGGCTTAGCCTCATGAACCAGGAGATCGGTGACCCAAGCCGAAGTTGGATGCTCAGCCACCGGAGCCATCCAGGTGCCCCTGCAGAGTTATTTTTGATGGCAATTTCCCATCTGACTTCACTGGTTTAAATCTTATACTTTCTGATGTGATTGCTTTTGTTGTAGACCCAAGTGGGACGTTTCGCCCCTCAGTTTTCTGGCTACCAGCAACAAGACTCTCAGGAGTTGTTAGCCTTTCTTCTAGATGGATTGCATGAAGATCTGAACCGTGTAAAGAAGAAGCCCTACCTGGAGCTGAAGGATGCCAATGGGCGGCCAGATGCGGTAGGATATTGAAGATTGAGGATTTTGAGCAGTAGTATTTCATAGAAGTTGCCTCCTTCCGAAAGTTGCAGGAAAATTCTTTTGGTCTTTGAGTATTGGCACCAGGACCCTGGTTGCCTCTTGCTGTTGATGACATGGACACATGTTGTGGTAGAGTAATGTGCTCCAGGTCAGGAAGAGACTACCCCTAGTTACTCCTAATTCTCTGGCTTGGGCTTCTTTAATTGAGAGTCAATTTGTTAGTATAATTTCATTGCTGAACCAGAGACTAGGGCATTCTGTAAAGTGTCTGTAGTATGGGCCGTCATTAAAATACTTACACGATCATTAAAATAGTTTGTTACTAACATTATTAGGGCACTGACTTTTTGCCTCGATTTTCTGATCTACGAAAAGGCAATTTAGTATTTAAGTTACCTTATCACATTGGGATTCATTATACGAAAACTTTAAAGTAGCATTTATATCTTGATGGAAAAACCATGAGTTAGCTGAACTGTAGTATGAATTAAAACCTCACTGAAGGAACTTTGGCTCATTGAAAACCTTATAGGAGGCAGTCCTTGCTCTGGTCAGGCCCATTTACCCACGGTGTTCTCAGGGCTGTCTATCTCCTATCAGAGGATACACAGATACTGGTGTGTCCATCGATCCTAAGTGAAGACTGTTAAATGTGGGATTGGGCATAAAGCTGGCATGTGGCTGTATGGTACACCAAGAGCAGTCCACACCCTGGCTGGCCTGGACCAAGTTCTTTGCTATAGAGACTGCCTCATGGTCCATCTCAGATTCTGCTGTGGATCATTCTGGATGATGGGATAAATGACTCAAGTGTGTTGAGAATGTCTTCTTTATCTTTCTCCTTCTAGGTGGTGGCAAAGGAAGCCTGGGAGAATCACAGGTTGAGGAATGACTCTGTGATTGTGGACACATTCCATGGCCTCTTCAAATCTACTTTGGTTTGCCCAGAATGTGCTAAGGTTTCTGTGACCTTTGACCCGTTTTGCTATCTAACTCTCCCACTGCCCCTGAAGAAAGATAGAGTTATGGAGGTCTTCCTGGTTCCTGCTGACCCTTGCTGCAGACCTACTCAGGTAAGAGAATCTGCACCCTCACAGCGCCCCTCACCGTGGGACCCAGAGCGGGGCTTCTCCCACCGACTGCTTCTGAATCCCTGTGGCACTTGCCTGAGTGTGTCCCCCCAGCCTCCATCAGACCTCTGTAATCCTGTATCATTCAGAGAAGATTGTGAAGGTGCTCTGGGCTTCTCTGTCACTTTTCCCCCATGCTTCATTCATGCAGCTAAGGTAGTACGAATGATCTGCTAAGTGGTCCTTGTATCAGAACGCTGGGAAGCAGCAGCAGGGTCTTCTGGGCCAGTCAGCCAAGAGAGCCTGGCTAGAACAGAAGGCTGTGTGAATGGAGTGACGAGCGGGTCTTAGCGTCCCACCCCGCTGATGGCTCACTGAGTGACTATACTGCTTAGTCTTCTGTCTCTGGTTTCTTCACCTCTTAGAGATGACATGACATGGCAGTCTGTATAGTTTTTAACAATTCCTTAAAGGAAGCAAACTTTAGGAATGAAACAAAGTAGTATTTAGGAGGGAAAGAGATGGGTGGGCCCTGGGCTGCCTCCTGAGTAGAGAGGCAAGTGCTGAGGCAGAAGACTTGCCTGTTGGCTCTTCTGATGACTCATGTGGACCCTGACCTCATGTACACTGTTTCTGGGAGGTTATCTTAGGTGACCTGCGTTGCCTGCTCCTCCCAGCTCATCTCCCACCCTTTGCTGAGTGCCTTTGTCACCCCTCCCATCTATCTTTTTGCAGTACCGCGTGGTTGTGCCGCTGATGGGGGCTGTGTCTGACCTGTGCGAGGCTCTCTCCAGGCTGTCTGGCATTGCTGCAGAAAACGTAAGGCAGGGTGGTCGGTGGCACTCACTACTTCATAGTCCTTTGGAGTGTATTTTCAAACTTGTAGCCATTTTTAGGGGGTAGTTTTTATTGGCCAGCACAAATGTGATTATATCTGGATGCCTCTGGCCTCCTGTCCCTCGCTCACTGTGCACACTGTGGCTGAGACTCCCTTCAGCCACGGGAACACTGTCCTTGCTCCAGTGAGGTCACACTAGCCACGGTCAGAGGGCCAGGAGTAGGGCTCTGCTCTCAGCTTTGCTGCCCTTGCCTACATGACCTCTTCTGTAGTATGAGAAGCTGCAATTTCTTTCCTACACTAAACTCTGTGAGTCTGGAGTGACTTTGTGATGTTCTTGATAGAAATCTTTATTTAGAAGCAGCTGCCCATTCTGGGCTTTCTGCCGAGCCTGGCCCTGTGTGGTGGTGGGGAAAGTGAAAATCCCCTCCCCATCCTCCTGTATGCTCCAAGTACCTTCTTTGTCCCAGCCCTGCTCTTGCTCAGCCCCACTTCCCTCATAGCCCTGCTGGTTTTAGGCAGTTGCATAGTTGGGGTTTGGTGTGTTCAGCTATGTGCTGAGGATGGTTTGGAGACTTCTGGCCCTGGCAGACACCCCAGAGACGTCTGGATGACCACCAGTCTCTGATCAACACTCACTCCCCACCATTCCTGCCACTTGAGGTCAAATCCCATCGTAACCCTCAGGACAAATGTTAACCAGCAGGTTTTCTGCTGGTGGCAGTCATGCTGTTCTTCTCCCTTGGGCATTGGCCCCTGAACTCTGGGGCTGGTTGAGTGATGGTCTCTCTGGAGGTAACACTCCAGCAGCACATTGTTTTCATTTGCTTCTGGGGTTTTATGTAGAGGCCCTTATCCATCCTGTAATCTTTCTGTTACTGTTGATTCTTAGATGGTGGTCACAGATGTATATAATCACCGGTTCCACAAAATTTTCCAAATGGATGAAGGTTTAAACCACATCATGCCTCGGGATGACATTTTTGTGTGAGTACTCAGTGGTTTCTGCTGCAGGCTCAAAGGAAACATTCTAGAGGCTTTGCCTTGTAGGTGTCTCCAAAGCAGAAGATCTGGTAGTCCGTGCTCATGTGGATTTGCCCTGACTCCTTGTGCCAGGGGATGGGGGTTCAGGGAATTCTGACAGCCATCAATGCTAAGCACTTCATGGCACTTCAGAGCTAGATATTCCAGATAACTCTCTTTAGCATGGACATAGTCTCTTGTCACCAGTTGCTACCTATTAAGAGGGCCTATTTAGTAGTCCTATAGATGGTCCTGATGTCAGAAATGCCTTTCTCAAGAAGAGTCACAGCTGTACAAGGGGCCACAGGAAGATGAGGGAAGGGATGTGATGTAGGCCGTGGTTCCTTGGGCAGGCGATCTCAGAGTGACAGGAGGGTTGACAGAAACAACGTTTTTCTGCTCTGACATTCTGTAAGCTCTGAGACTATTTTCTCATCCATGTGGGGACAGTACAATGCCAGCTCCAGTGATCTCTTTAGCCTCTCCCAGGTCCTCTTACTTGAAGGCTGCTCCCTGTAATTTTGTGTGTGTCCCTCTCCCGGGTGGGGTGGAGTAGAATATGAGCTTGTCTGCACTCCCTGACAGTCACTTACTTGCTCAGGGAAGCTTGAATGTGGACCACACCCGTGCTGTTTCTTCCCCATTCCCTCTTGCTTGGAAACTTGCCTCTGCTGAGAAAGGTTTTCAGCATTTGTTTTGGTTTTTGTTTTGGTTGAGGATTGCAGTACACGAAGGAATCATTTCCTTCCCTTTAAGTTTTTGGGCCTGTGACTTCCAGATCACTCTAAAAGAAGTAGTTCTTGACCACACCCAAGATCCTAGTTCTGTTCACTTGCACAGGCTGCCTCCCCACTCAGCCATCTTTGCTTACTTGACAAAGTCAGCTCAGTGTCAGGCTAAGGCTGTCCATTTCTGACCCCAAGTCCTTAACAGCAAACATCTCCCCTCAATTCTGGAAACTAGTGTTTGTACACACCCAAGCTCAGAGGAACTGGGGTGTTGCCCTGTGGGAAGCTTAGCAAACCACCACCAACAAAGGAATTTGCAGAGGGCTTGAGTGCCAACCATCAGGAAGCAGATTGTTTTAAAGATTAATTGGTAATTATGAAAACACGCTGGTGGCACTAATACTACTTGAGTGTGTGGCGCACTCTGCCGCTGAGTCCTTGAATTCTCACCGCCACACTAGAAGGTAGACTTGTTCACTGAGTAAGCAGACTCAGAAGGGAGCACTTGGCCCCCTTATAGTGGCCAGAAGGTGACAGTGACAGACCTGGGCCAGCTTCACTCCAAGACCTCATTCTTGACACTAATGCTGGACCACAGGGCCCTTACCTAGAGCACACCTTAGACATTTTTGTGAGTTTTTCTTAGAACTCCTCTTGCACATATGTCATTTAGGACTATTTGCCAGGCATCTGGGGAGGGGTGTGTGTGTGTGTGTGTGTGTGTGTGTGTGTGTGTGTGTGTGTTTATAGTTTTCAAAAATTGAATCAGTAAGTTTGTGTCTCCCCCTATAGGAAGAGGGAAAGACTACAGTCGGTTGCCAGCAATTTTGGTAACATCTGTTCCAGGATAAAACATCTATAAATCTCCTCAATCCCATGTATTCACTAAGTAAGACACATTTTTCAAAATCATTGATTTATATTTAGCATTTTCTTTGGTTATCTCTAATTTTTAAAAAATTAAATATGGTTCTTTTACTTCAATGTTTTTGAACAAAGATAGCAAACAATTAGTTTTATAAATTTGCTTCCTCATTTGAAAGAAAGCATCTTTGCATAATATTCTAGGTATACATTCTTGTACAATATTTGATTTTATAACACTTCAAAAGTTGAGCTCCTTGGTGACAGAAGATGAACTTGGTGGCCAGGCCTCCCCCTTCCTGCGCCTTTATGTCTGCAATGATGGTCCCGATGACAGCTGTCATCTGTGTTGAGTCCCATTAAAGGACCACAGAATTGAGGCCACGGTTGGGGGAAGGAGAATCACATTATCCCCGACTCCCGGGTTGCATAGGTTCACATTTTGCTGATAGTGATCCTTGGGATTCCTGACCCAGCTTCCAGAATCTTCTTGGAAATGGCTTATCCACCTTTTATGCTAAAGTATGATTTGTCCCAGTAACCACAGTCCTGGCCACCATGTAGCTGCAGCTCAGATCTCCGTTGCTCATGATGGCCTGCTGCTGAAGGTGCCCTCTTGTGTGATTGACACAGGTACGAGGTCTGCAGCACCTCCGCTGATGGCTCTGAGTGTGTCACACTTCCAGTCTACTTCAGGGAAAGGAAGTCCAGGCCTTCGAGCACTTCTTCCGGGGCAGTGCTGTATGGACAGCCACTGCTGGTTTCTGTTCCCAAGCACAAGCTAACCCTTGAGTCTTTGTACCAGGCTGTTTGTGAGCGTATCAGGTTGGTGACAGAAATGCATTTTGCTTGTTATCTAAAATCAAGACGGGCCTGGTCATAGTGGTGACTCCCCATGCAGTGTCCCTGTGCTGGTCCCACGTGCTTAATCCTGTGAAAATGCAGTTGGGCCTGCCCCCAGAGGGCCAGGACAGGTGCTGTTGGGATGGGGCACCTGGCACATCTTTTTTTTTTTTTTTAAGGGGTCTTACATTGTTTTGTTTTTTGTTTTTTGTTTTTTTACAGCTTGTTTATTTTTGAGAGAGAGTACATGCGTGCATACACACAAGTGGGGGAGGGGCGGAGAGAGAGAGACAGAATTGGAAGCAGGCTCCAGGCTCTTAGCTATTAGCACAGAGCCCAACGTGGGCTTGAACTCATGAACCTTGAGATCATGACCTGAGCTGAAGTCGGGCACTCAACCCACTGAGCCACCCAGGTGCTCCCCATCTGGCACATCTTAAGCATCATGATACTGTCACTTAAGCCTTCTCTGGGGTTCCTAGAATCATGTCTGTCACATCTGTCAGTCACCGGGTGCAGGCAGTCTAGTGTTTTGAGGGCAGTTTGTGTCAGAATACAATTTCTGAAGTAGCTTCACGATCATTCTGAAGCTGGTAATTAATGTTCCTGGGAAATATTTTTCTAATGGTGATGCCATGTGACATTCATAGAAGACTTGAAACAAGCATTCATGGAAGACTCGGAGTCTTTGGCGACTTGGTACTTAGACATCTTATCTTTTGGGTTCCCCTCAATATCTAAAGTGTTGACAATCACATGCTTTTAAAGCCCCTTTATTTACCTGAATTGCTTTGTGAATAGCTGGGAGTATGTCAGTTGTGAACTACTTCTAGCTGAATAGTGGAGAAAAACAGGTAAATGTTATAGCTAACACATCATTCTTTTTCTTCCTTTTTTTCAAGCCGCTATATAAAACAGCCTTTGCCTGATGAGTCTGGCAGCTCGCCCTTGGAGCCGGGGGCCTGCAATGGCTCCAGGGGCAGCTGTGAAGGTGAGCGCTCGCCACGCTGTGGGGCTGTGACTGACCAAATCCCTCCTGACCTCCCTCTTCTTCCAAAGGTGTTGTACACACGGGAGAGGGAGGCTCTAAGGCTGGGTGGGGGCTCTGGCTAGAGAGCAGATCTGGGAGCCCCAATGCACCACTCCGTGCTGCCAGTGCATGTTATCCAACTTCAGCGCCTCATGGAATCTTCTTAGACATGTAGGCTGTGTTTCACCTCAGGCAGAGTGAGACTGACAGGACTCGGTGACTTGCCCAGGATCATGAGGTGTGTTGGGATTGCAGTGGGTGCTTATCTGGCACTTGACTGCCTCCATGACTTGGCTTCTGTCTGCAGAGCTATTAGGTTGGCTCTTGCCCACCACTCTGATGTGGCACTGCCTCTGGGGAGGACAGGAGTCCTGGCCAGCCAATCAGAGGGCAGAGAGTTTCTCTTGAGTGTTTCTTTCTGCCCAGGAAGCTACAGGTTAATAGCTGACTCTAGAGAGCTCCGTCTGTGGCAGCAAAGAGAGCCACAGTCTACAAAGCAGTAGGATAAGGCTCATTGCAGGAAACCCAGAGCCCTCGCCATTCTCTCATGTCCAAGTGCTCACAAGCTTATCCCTGACTGAGGAGCTGTGTCTGACCTGCATTGTGGTTGTTACCCTTTTGGGGCCTAGGCGACTTAGTGGGTTTATCACTATACAACCGCAAATGTTCTCCAAATTAGTGCCATAAATTTTCTATTGCAAATCCGAATGCCAAGATTTCTCCAAGATGTGCACAGTCTTCAAAAGTGAGACTTGACATTAAAAATAATGCTCACAAGGCTCTGTCCTCACCAGATACTGCACATTGTGAGTATTTTAGGTTTACTGTTTATTCTAGTCATACTCCTTTTTTTTTTTTTTGCCATTTTTTTTTTTATTAACTTAATTTTTAAATTTACATCCAAATTAGTTAGGATACAGTGCAACAATGATTTCAGGAGTAGATTCCTTAATTCCCCTTTCTCATTTAGCTCATCCCCCCTCCCACAACCCCTCCAGTAACCCTCTGTTTGTTCTCCATATTTAAGAGAATATGACCCCCTCCCTGTTTTTATTTTTGTTTCCCTTCCCTTATGTTCATCTGTTTTGTCTCTTAAAGTCCTCATATGAGTGAAGTCATATGATTTTTGTCTTTCTGTGACTAATTTCACTTAGCATAATACCCTCCAGTTCCATCCACGTAATTGCAAATGGCAAGATTTCATTCTTTTTGATTGCCGAGTAATACTCCATTGTATATACATACCACATCTTCTTTATCCATTCATCCATTGATGGACATTTGGACTCTTTCCATACTTTGGCTGTTGTTGATAGTGCTGCTATAAACATTGGGGTGCATGTGTCCCTTCGAAACAGCACATCTGTATCCCTTGGATGAATGCCTAGTAGTGCAATTGCTGGGTCGTAGGGTAGTTCTAGTTTTAATTTTTTGAGGAACCTCCATACTGTTTTCCAGAGTGGCTGCACCAGTTTGCATTCCCACCAGCAGTGCCAAAGAGATCCTCTTTCTCCACATCCTCGCCAACATCTGTTGTTGCTTGAGTTGTTAATGTCAGCCATTCTGACAGGTGTGAGGTGGTATCTCATTGTGGTTTTGATTTGTATTTCCCTGATAATGAGTGATGTTGAGTATTATATTCTGATTCTTGCCCAGAATATCATGTTCTTCCACTAGGGATGAACAAGAGGGTGTTTTGTGTCCAGGTCCCACAAGCAGAGAGGTCAGGGTGGTCATGACGGTCTCGAGCAGACCTTGGGAGACCCATAGGTTTTTGGTGCTCTGGCAGTTAAAGCACTGTGATTTCTAGCTCAAAGTGTGGGGGGACAAGTCACCTTCTTCCTCTGAACCTTGGTTCACCCATCTGCAGAATGGGATGATGACGTCTGCTTCACAGATTTGAGGTTACAGGTTTTTTGGTGGGTTTTTTTTTGTTTGTTTTTTGTTTTTTTTGAAGAGTGGGGATTGGCAGAGGGAGAGAGAGAATTTCAAGCAGGCTCCATGCCCAGCATAGAGCCTGATGTGGGGCTTCATTTCACAACTGTGAGATAATGACCTGAGCCAAATCAGGAGTTGGACACTTAACCAGCTGAGCCATCCAGGTGCCCCAAGGTTACAATTTATTAGATAATGTGGGTTAAAGTACCTGGCACATAATAGATGCACGATTAATAATAACACCATGTCAGTATTTGCTGTTGTTATATTTAGCCTAGCTTTTTAGATATTGCATTTGTCAGTCTCCTGTTCAGGGAGAATTACTGCCTTCTTTTGAATCCTTTAACTGAGTCTTGGCAAATAGACTTCAAACCCTATTTAATGTTGTGAAATACTTCTAATGTTTTTACTGCCATGGCTTCTTGTCAGGCCTATGGTGGCTGTCTCCTGATTCTCCTGATCTTGGGTAGTTGCTTTCAGTGGACTCTGTTTTCTATTCTCATCCTGTTATATACACTTCACTGTATTTAATTCTGACTGCATTAGCAGAAGTTTCCTGAGATTTTCCAAGGAGCTGATAGCCAGTAGTACAACCAGGGACGGAGTTCTTACAGTTTTAGGGCTCTGTTTGTTTACTGAGTGGGGTGGACGCAAGCTTTTCTGTGTCCCTGTCAGACAGGTAGCAGGTAGGGCAGGGTCTCACCTGCTGGTCTGGGAGCGGGGCAGGTTCACCTAGGTGTAAAAGGGGCAGTGCTAGTGCCTCAGGAGCCAAGTGGGCCGATTGGAAAAGGAAAGTCCATGAGGGCTGGGCTTGTGGTCTTGTGCCAGCTGGCTGTTTCGGAAGGGTGCCAGTAGGGGTGCGTGGCCCGCCCTCATCCATGGCTATGTTGTTCTTGTGGCCTGAGAGGAAACTGCTGCGTTGTCCTGGGCCTGACTTGTCTTTCCTTATGAACACTCTCATGGCAGACTGTCTAAGAAAAAGAGGATTTTTATGTACAACATCCTGTTTTCCTCGGAGTAGTCCATGTCGTACATGTCTACTATTTCCCCAGTATGTAAACTTCATATTTTATGTTATGTTATTTTCTTATTTTTTTTTTTAATTTTTATTTTTGACAGAGAGAGAGACAGAGCATGAGTGGGGGAGGTGCAGAGAGAGAGGGAGACACAGAATCCGAAACAGGCTCCAGGCTCCGAGCTGTCAGCACAGAACCTGACGCGGGGCTCGAACTCATGAACTGTGAGATCATGACCTGAGCCGAAGTCGGATGCTCAGCCGACTGAGCCACCCAGGCGCCCCATTATTTTCTTATTTTTAATGTTTATTTATTTTTGAGAGAGAGCGAGACAGAGCGTGAGTGGGGGAGGGACAGAATGAGAGGGAGACACAGAATCTGAAACAGGCTCCAGGCTCTGAGCTGTCAGCACAGAGCCCGACATGGGGCTCGAACTCACGGACCGCAAGATCGTGACCTGAGCCGAAGTCGGACGCCCAACCGACCGAGCCACCCAGGCACCCCTACAATGAATATGTTTATGGATCTTTTTATTGCAGCCCCATATACCAGTTCTCTGGAAATGCCTGGGAAATTTACTCATCAGCGTATGTCTGTAGAATGCCTTAAAACTCTTGAGTGGCGCCTGGCTGGCTCAGTAAAGAGCATGCAACTCTTGATCTTGGAGTCTGAGTTCAAGCCCCACATTAGGTGTAAAGATCTAAAAAAAAAAAAACTTAAAAAAAATTATTGAAGCTCAGCAATCTCCGATGAATAAAGAGAAAAAAAAAAAAAAGTGGGCAGGATCCTGTCTGCTGTGTTCACTGGGACCCACCAGCATGGCACCTGTACCTGAGAGACATTCATTCACTGACTACTTGTTGAAGGGACAGTCAGCCTGTTTCTTGTAGAGGAACTGAAGACTTTTGCTTAATATTTGTGATCATAATATTTTTTAATTGACTTTTATTTTGAGAGTGTGTGTGTGTGTGTGTGTGTGTGTGTGTGTGTGTGAGTGGGGGAGAGGTAGAGAAAGAGGGGGACAGAGGATCCAAAGCGGGCTCTTTGCTGACAGCAGACAGCCTGATGTGGGGCTCAAACTCACAAACTGAAATCATGACCTGAGCCAAAGTTGGGTGCTTAACCAACTGAGCCACCCAGGTGCCCCTTAATTGTCTTTTAAATTGTGTTTCTCAACCAAACTGTCTTCTTGGCTTCTCATTTTTTCCCTTTTCTCTCTGTGGGTCAAGTGATGAAGTTGAAAGAGTCAGAGGATGTGGGGCGAAGCCCAGTAAAGTACTCAAGGTTGAGGGGCCCAAATTTAGGACAGGTGGGCTTGCTGACCACATTGTGTACCTTCGGGAGCGTCACTGAGTCTTCCTAGGCCTGTGCTTCCTCATCACAGATTAGCAGTGCCCACTTTGCCTGTCTTAACCAGCTTGTGAGGGTCACACAGGAATTTTGCTACCTTGTGAAGGGCTAGGTGTAGTTTCACACAAACAGGACAAAATCTGGAAGGAAGCACTGTAGTTAAACATGAAGTAAAATTTTCAACATCAAAATGGTGGCAATTTATATACACATTGGTTTTCATTGTATGCCAGGAGAAGACGAAGAAGAAATGGAGCATCAGGACGAAGGCAGAGAGCAACTTTCAGACACAGAAGGCAGTGGGGAGGACGAGCTGGGAAATGACTGCGGGGAGACCACCCAAAAGAAGGTCAAAGGCCAGTCCCGCCCGAAAAGGCTTTTTACCTTCAGCCTCGTGAACTCCTACGGAACAGCTGATATAAATTCCCTTGCAACTGATGGAAAACTACTTAAACTCAATTGTAAGCACTTTCTTTGACTTTTCAAACTGGGCATTTGGGGGCTTAGGATCCATTTGAAAATCCCGTTTGCGCTCAGCACTCACTGCACTGGGCTTTTGCCATCTTCCTGTAGCTCCAGGAACAGATGTTTGTGTGGTTCTTGGCTTAAAGTTCCCTAGTTTCAGAGACCTCACGCCTCCTGCCCTGGCCATCTTGTCAGGCTTTTCTCTTTGGCCCTTGATGACTTTGGATGGAAGTGAGCTCTCCCTTCACTGCCACCACCCTCAGGACCTTCGCTCTGGGTTGCTAACACTTCTCGTACCTCTGGCAGCATTTCGCCAGAGCCATGTCACTTAACGAAGCTGGCTAAATGCTGATTTCTTTTGTTCCATAAGACTACTCGTGAAATGTGACCCATGGTCATGGGTTGTGTAGGCTGTTTGTTAGCTGGAGCCTGTAATGGGGGCTGATGTGCAGACAGAAGAGGCACCTACACGGGATGTACGGAGAGCACAAGAGGACGGTGAAGACCCCTGCCTAGAAGCATCTCCGTGTCTCCTTCATTGGCAAAGAAATGAGCACACTGTCCTTTCGCTCTCTTTCTTTTTTGTTACATTTCTTTAAAAAATTGGTTTCAAGAACAGCTTTACCAATGTGTTTCTGGGTCTCTGTGTCTATCTCTCTCTCTGTGTCCCTGCAGCTCCTTCCTCTCTGTGTGGCCGCCTCCTCTTGTACAAGGCCTTGCATATTCTAGCCAGCTTCTTGAATTCTAGTCTTTGACTCTCCCCTTCAATCCTTCCGTCTCCTTCCCCGTCTCTCGCAAGCTGTGGCCTGGAAAGTGCGGGCAGTGAGCTGGGCAGTGTAGGGATCATCTTTTTCCTTTTTTAAAAATTTTTTTTCTAATGTTTATTTATTTTTGAGAAAGAGAGAGAGAGAGAGCAACCAAGGGAGGGACAGAGACAGGGAGACACAGAATCCGAAGCAGGCTCCAGGCTCTGAGCTGTCAGCAAAGGGCCCAACGTGGGGCTCGAACTCGCGAACCGTGAGATCATGACCTGAGCCGAAGTCGGACGCTTAACCAACTGAGCCAGCCAGGGGCCCCTAGGCATCACCTTTTTTGTTTTTCTCCCCTTGGGGATAGCACGCCTGCTCTGCCTAATATCCCTCATTTCAAAACCACTTTATTATTTTGTCAGGTTTTCTCATGGGTTAAGGTGGAAGGGTAAATCTGGTTGCTGTAACTTCATCTTGATCTGTGTTCTTTCAGTATCCTTATATATTTAGAGCCTTTGGAACTTACTGTGACATTGAGGAAATCTTTGCCAAAGGTTTTGGGGGTCCCAGGGTTCAGAGTAGGCTGGCTCAAGGCAAAGCATTGCTCTTGGCAGTGGCTGGTGATAGGTGAGCAGGTGTTGATGATGAAGCCTGAGTGTTTTCTTGTCACTCCTGTCACCTGAAGAGCCTCTCCTGTTGCTGGCTATTCAGTTATAAGTGACACGTTGGTCCTCCTCCACAGCTCGATCCACACTGGCCATTGATTGGGACAGTGAGACCCGGAGCCTTTATTATGATGAGCAAGAATCTGAGGTAGGTGACTGGGGACTCCTGGTCAGTGGTACATGCTGGCTTCTGCTCTGGCTGTGTATTCAGGTCACTCACCCCAGTTCCCCAGCAATTTGACAAATTCTACTTCGGATGGAGAATGGAAAGCACTTAAAGATTTTGTCATTATATGTTCAGAGGCTCCAGAAAGTGCATTATATTCCAGGGATGGGAGCTTGGGAGGTTGTGGCTTAATGGGGTTAGGACTCCTATTTCCCAACAGAAGTCCGCACTTTGTCCCCCATAGGCCTATGAGAAGCACGTGAGCATGTTGCAGCCTCAGAAGAAGAAGAAGACCGCGGTGGCGCTGAGAGACTGTATTGAGCTCTTCACCACCATGGAGACCCTTGGGGAGCATGACCCCTGGTACGTGGCACCCCAGTCTGGGCAGGGACACCCTTGCACCCTGGACTGAGATCTGCTGGGGCCATCTGTACACAAAAACCCTTTTGGGAGGAGATGTGTCACTTCTTATCACACGGCTGTGATGTGGCTGTCCCTATATCACAGTCTTTCTGTGCAGATTGTGTTTTCCAGACTAAGAAAGCCATCTTCCTATTTAGGAAGGTGGCTTAGACACACACACACACGCCGCACTGAAGCAGCCCATGCTGAGTGCAAGAAAAGACATTAGGGGATTGTGGCTGTGCCTCCATGCTTGGGTGCCCAGGTGGCCCTGGCTCCCTGGCCCCCCCGCTAAGTGGAGATTTCTCTTTTCTCTGCAGGTACTGTCCCAACTGTAAGAAGCATCAGCAGGCCACAAAGAAGTTTGACCTGTGGTCCTTGCCGAAGATCCTGGTGGTCCACCTCAAACGTTTCTCCTACAATAGATACTGGAGGGATAAGCTCGACACCGTTGTGGAATTCCCCGTCAGGTGGGTCCTGAGTGTTCTTAGGAAAATTAAAAAGTAGGCGAGAAACCTAGGCACTGATTGGCTAAGGGTTTTGCCACCAAAGACTTTTCTGCATTAGGATGTTTGCTTGGGTCTGGGCCGTTAGACTTTGGCTCACCCCCTCTCCCCATCCTCCCCCGTTTGGGGAAAAGATTCTCCAACAGAAGCGCTTCCCAGGTTCAGGGTGATGCTGATCATTGCTGCCACCTGACTGAACTGGTCATCCCATCCGTCATTGGTCCCAGGGAGCCTGGGCTCAGCTGGACGGCACAAATGCAGTGCCGAGTCTCGTTAACAGGGCTACAGAGTAACTGGAGCGTAGTCTGCTGAGGAGAATTGGGCTGCAGGTGGGGACGCAGAGCCGCCTGTCCTGTCCCTGGGTGGAGAGTGGGACTGGCTGTCTACTAGTGTCCTCAGGTCCCAGGATGCAGAGCATAACTGACGCAGGAAAATAAGTCAACCAAATAAGAGTTTGTCCACAAAATGCAGATTTTAGAGTGTTTCCCGGGTAGTGGGACTAGAGGTAGATAGACAATGAAGTATAGACGTGTCAGTGGGAGAACCTAGGTGGTAGCTATATGAGTATTTGTTGTAAAGTTCGTTCAACTTTTCTTTATGTTTGAAATTTTCAAAAGAAAATATTGGGGGGAAAAGTTTTCTGGGACCTGTTTTGGCATTTAGCTTAAATTTTTATGGCACCAGCTAGAATTTGGATACTGACAGCCATTTCTACATAGTTGCTGCAGCCCTCCCGTCTGTGCCTAGAGCCCTTCCTCGCCTGGTCTGGGGCCAGAGTTAGCCACGCAACTTCTCTCCAGCCTGAACATCTTGGTGCTCAGAACAAGACCCTGGGTCCCCTGCCGCTGTGGCCTGTTCCCTTCCTTCCTTCTGCAGTTAGTTTTTGAGTGCTTTCCTATGTTCTAGCCTGTTGCATAAAAGGGATTGCTGGGTTACTCTGACTTCTTTCTCTGAGTTTAATGTATTAAAGGCCATTTTTGTGTTTTGTGCTCAGAGCTCTGAACATGTCCGAGTTTGTGTGTGACCTGTCAGCAAGGCCTTATGTGTACGACCTCATTGCCGTGTCTAATCATTATGGAGCCATGGGGGTTGGCCACTGTAAGTACTGGCATCTGCTTCCTCCGAGATGTTGAAATGCCCTCAGCCAGTCTCTCACCAGCCTCTTCCTGTGTGCCACGCACTGCCCTAAGTACTTTATTTACACAGCACCTCACGCCTCCAGTGTCAAGGTTTCAGGTTTGGTCCAAACTGCTGCTTCTCCATTCTGTCTTTTTTTTTCTTTTTCTTTTTTTGTCTTTGTATTCTTGAATCCGATAATCCCACCTCTGGGAATCTATCCTGAGGAAAGTACTTGACATTGGGAAAAAGCTTTATGCACAAAGATATTCACCTGTTTATAACAGTGAAAAATTCGTATCAGGATTGCTGACCCACAGTTGGCACTACTGTCCACACACTTGATGGAAGAGTGTACAGCCGTTGCAAAATAAAATTAATGATCACGGGGAAATGCCTGTGACGTGTTCAGCCTGCGTCATTGCAGGAACTAGTGCCACAATTACGTTAAAGCAAAACAAGGAAACCTTCCCTTTGCTCTACTTTATTTTCCAAAATGTCTGGAATGTGTAGGTTTACTTTTATAATGAAAAGACTTATATTTTGTTGTTTGTGGAAGGGTGTTAGTGATGTTGAAGTCAAGAGCTGGGTTTCCTCCTGTTTCTGCTGCATCTGCACCATGCCAACTGCCACTACACCCAACGTTAGGACCCTAGAGATGACACCATGGGAGATATCAGTTCCTTTTATATTCACAGCAGATTACAGAACTGCCCTAAGCCCCAGTCTTCTCCCCTGTACGGGTAAGCTTTTTCTGTTGGTCCAACAGTCTGCTTTCCTGCCCCTCCGTTTTTACTGTATAACCTCATGGCTGGGACGGCTGCTCAGTGTCCAGCCCTCATGTCTACATTCCAGGCCATCAGAAGAAGAGGAAAAGGGGCACAACCTTCCCCTTTAAGCCAGCTTCCCAGAAATCTCCCTTAACTCCTCTACGTACATCTCATTGGCTATAACTGGGCACATGGCTACATCTAGCTGTAGGAGAGGCTGGAAAATAAAAACTGCGCCTGTTTGAAAATTGGGGTTGACTGGAATGGCTATTGGTGACCTCTGATCACATCATACCTGCAACACTTCCTGCAACTTTTTTCCTCCCCAAATTAATTTTGGTATCTGTGTTCATAAATGTCAAATGAATTTACTTTAAAAAAATGAATTTACTTTTAAGTGCTATTTTAGTATATAAACATACCACTTGAGCAACTTTCTTAGCCTCTGTATCCTTCAGTGTTCTCATCCATAAGCTCAGGCTGGTGGTGTGTGAACCCACATTGGGTCCACAGTTGGAACTCCAGGATCGAGAACCGCCATTGTTGCTGTTATGCCAAGCATGGACAGTGGGAACAGGCCCTCGGCACCTTTTCCTTATGTTCTTCGCCCCCGCTTTGTGCAGGCACTCTGATAAGGAATAGCTAAACGGCTGGCCCAAAGTCACGCGGCAGTTGGAGACTAGTAACCAGTCCTCCGTTAGAGTCTGTCATTTCGTAGAGTCTGGGAATTGGTCATTGCTGCTGGGATTGATGTTGTAAACACATCCTGCTGGGGAATAGTATAAAATCAAGACAGGAAGTGTTGGCTGTGGTAAATGCTTAGATCACCATGAGGCATTGTTATCCAGCCACCAACTTGGACTCAGATTGATCTTTCTCTGAAACTGTGAGTCATCTTGTCCACATCCCAGCTCTGCAAACCCAGTGTCCCTCACTGGGATTACCCCAGAGGCTCTAAGAGGCCGGAAGAGGCAGTAGTAGCCATCTCCCTGAACCAAGTGGGGGAGAGTGATTTTTGCTTAAATCTTAAAAGTATCAGCTTCTTTTATGGGTCCCTTGGCTATGGTTTAACAGCCATCCTGAAGATTAATACTGGGTTTCTCTATTTTTTTGGATTAGTTTCCCCAAATTACAGGCTTAAAAAAAAAATTTTTTTTTTTTTACATTTATTTTTGAGAGACAAAGCATGAGGGGGAGAGGGGCAAAGAGAGAGGGAGACACAGAATCTAAAGCAGGCTCCAGGCTGTGAGCTGTCAGCAAAGGGCCCGACATGGAACTCAAACTCGTGAACCATGAGATCATGACCTGAGCCGAAGTCAGATGCTTAACTGACTGAGCCACCCAGACACCCCTATTATTATTTTTTTTAATAAAAAATTGCTTAATGTTTTAATTTTGAGCGAGAGTACAAGTAGTGTGGGGAGGGGGCGGGGTGGAGGAGAGAGAGAGAGAGACAGACAGACAGACAGACAGAAGCAGGCTCCAGGCTCTGAGCTGTCCACACTCAGCCTGATGCGGGGCTTGAACCCATCATGACCTGAGCTGAAGTCAGAAGCTTAACCAACTGAGCCACCCAGATACCCTCCAAAATTACAGTTTAAAGCCTTGGTCCCTGATGACTCCGTTTTTACCCTTTCAGAGCCTTTTTGAGAAAGAATAGATTTCAAAAAAAGTAGTTGACTTTTGGTTGTTACCTATATATTTAATTTCAGGGTCTTTGTTTTGTTTTATTCATTTTTTTTAAATACAATTTATTGTCAAGTTAGCTAACATACAGAGTATACAGTGTGCTCTCGGTTTCGGGGATAGATTCCCATGATTCATCACTTACATACAACACCCAGTGCTCATCCCAACAAGTGCCCTCCTTGATGCCCATCACCCATTTTCCCTCCCTCCCCCCCCCCCCACATACCCCATCAACCCTCAGTTTGTTGTTTATATTTAAGAGTCTCTTACGGTTTGCCTCTCTCTGTTTGTAACTTATTTTTTCCTTCCCTTCCCCCATGGTCTTCTGTTAAGTTTCTTAAATTCCACATATGAGTGAGAACATTGTTTCATTTTTTTAGAGTTTTATTGTTCAGTGCAATAAACTAGCCAGATTAGTTCTCTGGTGATTGCTAGAGGTATTTTCTTGTTGACTTGGCAGACACCGCATACGCGAAGAACAAACTGAACGGGAAATGGTATTATTTTGATGATAGCAATGTGTCCCTGGCCTCCGAGGATCAGATAGTGGTGAGTAGGCTCTAATACTTGGTTCCTCATCTTACCTTTATGGGTAGAGTCTCCTGGGCTGGTTGGTTATTTGGTCATTGTGATGTGACAGTGGGAGCTGGGTGTGGTGGAGAAAGAATTGACTGCCATTCCTTCTGGGACGCTTCCTAAATGAGAAGCTGGACTCTCATCTGGGTTCTATCATAGGGCACTGGCCTTTCCCCACTCTGGGCACAGTCACCTTCATAGTTGCCTCTGTGCATGGATGCATAGGGCACAATGGCAGATGCCTGAGAGTGGGTTTTGAACAGTGAGAGAAAAGCTGGGGAGAATGGGTGGTAATTCCAACCAGTGAATGAACTTTTCCCCTCTTGTGTTTTAGACAAAAGCAGCTTACGTGCTATTTTACCAACGTCGAGATGATGAATTTTATAAGACACCTTCACTCATCAGTTTTTCTGGATCCTCTGAGGGAGGGACGAGCCCAAGCAGCTCACAGCAGGGCATGGGGGACGATGAGGCTTGCAGCATGGACACCAACTGATGCTGTCTCCGTGACTCTGCCACCCCACAGCACCAGTGTAATCCCCCAGGAGAACAGCTTTGACACTCTGGAGACTTCTAGTCTAAAAACCAGATGAGGAAATTCCCTTTTATGAGCAGAAGAAAAAAAAAAAGAAAAGACCCTGTTTGCTCAGAAGGGTTATGTCAAGAGGCTGAATTATTTTTCTTTTTATGCAGGTGGTGAGAAATTTCTTGTAAGACCTGTGGAGCTGCAAAGTAGGGGGTGGGGGGTGCACAGTGGAGTAAGTCCTGTGAATTCCAAAGAATGGAGAGGAACGGTAATTGAGTATGGTGGCCGTGAAGACAGACATGCAGGAGGCTGCCCTGAGCTCCTGGATTTCTTATTCTGGTGCTGATTACTGGTCACCCCAGCAGTCTGCCCGCAGTAAACCAAGCCTCAAGTTCACTTGATATTGTCCCCTTCTCCCTTGCTGTGCACTGAGATGGGTTTGTAATTCCCTCAAAATTAGCCACTGAAGCCCGTTTCTGTGTCCCTTTGAGCCATCTTGGAATTTCCATCTTTCTTCCCCCTAATGAAATGAAAAGAATTGGTGTTGGGGTCTCCTGCCCTGCAATCTCGTGTGGAACCTAGTAGTTGTTATGTCCCTCACCGTCCTTGATGAATTGAGACCGTTGGATACGGTGTGGAGCTTTTATTAGATCTCACTTAAAAGAAGTCGGTTCACAAAACTGCTGGGTACGGTGGCCCATCCGGTTTCTCTCCGTGTCAGCTGGAGAACAGGAACCTTTTCCTTCTTGCCAACTTTGGTAAGAAATGAGATCGCCCCTGCAGCGGCTTCTGGGCGGTCCTTCCCCCGCCCCCCAACCCCAGGCCGTCCCGCCCGCAGTCCTCATTGGGCTCACTGGGTGGGGGAGGGAGGCAGGGATCCCGCTAGCTCGCTTCCCCTCTGGGCCCCATGGGTTTAAAGAACTAGGTGGTCGTCCCAGCATTCTTGTCTGACCTTTAACCTTGGAGAGGGAGCGCCGTTCTCGTGCACGCGCGGCGACCGTTGGCGGGGGTGGCGGTGTGGCGGAGTTGCTGGGTGAGGACGTATCTGCGGACCTTCGCCCAAGGGCCGGCTGCGGGCTGCTGGCGAGGGCCGAGGGGGCCGCGGAGATGACTGGACGGGCGGCAGGGGCGGGCGGGCCGGGAGCCGGGGGAGGCGGGTCCGGGCGTCCCCGGGGCTCCCGGCAGATTGCAGGTTCCTCCCGAGAATCAAGGGCCACACCCGCCGCACGGGAGGAAGGCCCCCCCCTTCCCGCCCCCCACACCTGGAGTGTGGGTTACTGTGGCCTCTGCCCTGTGGCGTGGATCAAGCTCCAGGAGATGCGCCTTTCGGGGGTGGTTTGCAACTTCATCTGTAACGTTATACTCATGATGCTCTGTGCATTTACAATGTATTACATAATAAAGACGTGGTCGCTTTTAGGGGAAATGTCTGAAAAACTGAGAAGATGCAGAAAGGAGCTGACTGCAGCCATTGACCGAGCCTTTGAAGGTGTCAGTCATTCCCAGGAGTGCTCAGGCCAGCAGAGGCTGGAGCAGAATACCGCGCCGCCGCTCTCCTTCCCCCTCCCTGTGCACCGGCTCCTCTGCAGGAGGCACCCGCTGGCAGCCTGCTCCTCCTCCCCTGCTCCTTTTGCTCCAGTCCCTTGTGCTTCTGAGACAGAGAGCCCTGCCTTTGCTCCAAACCATGCCCCAATGAATGCAAAGCCACATGCTTTATGCGCGAAAAGAAAACCTCTGACCAGTAAGGAAAACGTATTGATGCATTCCTCCATTTTGGCACCCGAAAGACAGTTTTGGAGAGCTGCGGGAGATGGGGAGAACTGGAGAAAAGACAGCCTAAGGTTATTCCAGTTTGCCAGTGTAAAAAGTTACAGTTAGGGGGATCGCATTTCTGAAAATGTCTGAAGTCCCTAAATCGAATTTGTAGCACTGCCTTTGCCTCCCCTCTAGGACCATCAGACTAGTCCTAGAAACTGCCTTGCAGGTCCCACAGGGATAGTGAATGTTAGAGAACCTGATTTCTAAAATGCTTTATTTTTTATGCTGCAGAAACAATGTCCATACTAGGGACAGGCTGAATGGATACTTCCAGCCTTCATCCTTGTTTTTGCTCCCTTCACCCACACCCCACCCCACCCCACCGGTTTTTTAGGCCATCACTGGGTTAAGATGTCCCCTAGACCTTTTTTTCTCCCTGGTAGTTTTAAAGTTTATTTATTTAAGTAATCTCTACACCCAACGTGGGGTTTGAACTCACCACCCTGAGACCAAGAGTCACATGCTCTTCTGACTGAGCCAGTCGGGCACCCTTCTCCCTGGTAGGTTTAAACTGCCTGGTTTTAGGCACCTTGCTTTGGAGAAAGGATGACCATATGGGATGAAACTTCAGGGTCCTGTCATCTTGGCTTCCATGGAGGCAGAGAAAGAAGAAGCCATTTAGTTGATTCAATTCTACAAATGTTATATGGGCATGCATACTCATTAATGCACTGTCTGTGATGCCTGTGAGTCATTAGGATGTTGTTATTAGTCAACTTCACTGATTTAGCAGTTTCCAGTTGTCCTGTATACACAGCACAGGAGCTGATTTAAAGTTGCCAGTGTATTTTTGTTTTTAAGATTATCTAACACTGAGTTCCCTACGATATTTTCTTGAAAGAGGCTCTAATCCTCCACCTTTTCTTCTTCTTCTTCTTCTTCTTCTTCTTCTTCTTCTTCTTCTTCTTCTTCTTTTTTTTTTTTTTCCTACCTGGGGGTTGCAGGAAAGATATGGAGAAAGATTTGAAGGTTGACTCAAACATGCCACTCAGCAATTCTAACCAAGAGGTCACAAAGGATCTGCTTGATATGATCGGTGAGTACAGAGGGCAGGTCTGTCCTCTCCTCAGGATAGGTCCTCCTTGCAGGCTCCTGAGTCAGCAGGTGTCTTTAAAACAAAACAAAACAAAGCAAAAAACCACTGTCTTAGTTCTCATTCATCTACATGGTAGATTTGTTTTGCCAGGGCAGGCTCTATGCATAGAGCCCTCATGGAGCCGATAGCCTGATGGGTCATTTCATAAATGTCTGGTTACAGTGAAACCCTGGACATAAGGGACAGTGGCTCCCCAGGACTTGGTGGTTGAGCTTAGATCTGGAGACAAGGACATAGGCAAAGATGGGTCAGGGTGGAGTGGGTAGATAACATAAGATTAGAAGGAAAGATCTCCAAAGCTCCCCTGTAATTCCAGTACCCAAAGAAAGCTACTGTTAACATAGTGCTATACATCCGGTCAGAGGTTTTTTTTCTACACACACGTGTACATTGTGTGAACTGTGCATGACCTAATTTATTTATTTATTTTGGTATGTCCTATTTCTAAATGACTGACACTGCACAGTGGACCAACAGCCCCTAATTAAGGCATGCATAGCCTTGGGGGCTGCCTGAAGCTCTTGTCTCTGGAAGGGTCTCCAGGTTGTGGGGATGAAAGGGAGGCCCAGTGGGAGGATACTCACTTTAGGCCACAGAGCAAGACCCCTGCCAGCCCACTATGTGAGAGGACGGAGTCTCCTCCAGTAGTCCCAGGAGGGGAGCTGAAGTCACCTGCCTCGGCTCACCAGCTTTCACACCCTTGCCAGCCCCGGGAAGCATTTGGATTCCCCAAAAGACTCGCATTTTTTTCACGCTATGTCTGGTCATGCCTGCAGGTCAGGGAGTTCCCTGAGATCCAAGACAAGCCTGTGCATCTCTGTGTCCTCCCACTTACACCTTCCTTGGGGACTGGCAGGTAGTTGGGCTTAATAAATGTGGAGCTGGGAGGGAGGGCATCAAGACCATCTAAAAATCAGGCACCTACTGTAGCAGCCTGCCCACCTCAGGGCGGGAATGCCAGGCTTGGCACAGTCCCTGAAGAGTGAGTGCCCATTTGTGGCTTTTAACTTGTGCCTGAAATGGCTTTGGGAGCCTCTCACTGGAATTGTAATGCTGGATGTTCTTATTTTTAAGACCATGCAAGCATCCGAGCTATTGAAGAACTGGCTGGGAAGCTAGAATTTGAAAATGCGCTGAGCCGTGTGTGTGGCCGCTGTGGAGGCTCGCCCTTCAGGGAGGAGGCCTGGGCTCTGCTCTCCGATGAGAGCCCTCAGAAGGCCTCAGATGCAGAGCCTGGCAGCCTCAAGCAGGCTTTTGATGATCACAGTATCGTCGAGACTGTGCTGGACTTGGAAGAGGACTACAATTTGATGGCCTCTTTTAAATACCAAATTGAGTAAGGACGGCTTTGGTTCTTTCCAGCAGGAGGCTGTCTCTCAGGCAGTGAGCAGTGTCACTGTGGGCCACTGTGGGCTGGCAGAATCTGGATTACCACACCCTCTTTAACTTCTAGTTGTGTCCCTTTTTGATCTGAAAGCCCAATTTTTTTTTTTTTCTGTTGCTTTGAAATGTTTCTTACTGTTGACTTGTTTTTCACTTTTCTTGACATCTCAAATGTGTCTTTGATTGACGTTGAATACATCCGGTACCCAAGGCGGGTATGGGTTGTGGGCCTCTGCTGTGTCTCCTGGTATTATTTTCCCATGGGCCCCTGAATAAGTAAGTACTGGGGCCACAACCAGGGTGAGCTTTGAGCATCCCCTGGGACCAGCCCTCAGGCCAGCACAGCCTACACAGACTTGTGACCCCAGGCCCTCTGCCACCCTTGCACACTTTGCACACAGGGCTGCCTGTTCTCTGCATGGGTTCCATGCTCTCCTTTTGTCTAGACCAACCTCTCATCAGTGCCCCCCAGCCCTGCCCCTGTTCAGCTTGAAAGCCTCTACAGGGACCTCATGGTTATGTTGGAGAGGCTGGTCCCCTCCCGACAGGACATTCCCATGAGGCCTCCCCACCACACTCTGCCCGTGGGCCCATGCCCCACCTTCATGCATCCCACTCCAGGCTTGGAGACCCTGGAGGCCACAGGGAATCCCTGTAGCAATGACCCTGCTAGGGCAAGATGGGCAGGGAGTGAAGGAGGAGCCAGCCCACTGCTCCCCTGAGGTCGGCATAGCAGCAAAGGCCTAACAGGGCTGGCACTAGCCACACTCCTGGAAAGAAAGGACAAGGACATCATCAGAAATTATTTTAGCAGATGTCTTAAAATCATGATGTTCTTTTGGGACACATAAGCTATTGGGCAAGATTTGATGCCCAGAAACTGAGTCTCAGGGAAGTGCCTGCCTTCTGGGCTCATATGGGGAGGATGGGGGTGAGGAGGCTGGCACAGGGGCTGTTGTAAGACCCAAAGCCCAAACAACCCAGAGAACCGGGAAGGAAGGCCCGTGGCCAAGGGCCCCCCTCTGACAGGCCATCTTTTAGGCTAGAGACCTCAGCATAGGGCAGGCTGCAGAGCTGGTGACAGGTCTGGTGATTCCTGCGAGCTCTCAGGTGGAGACTGCATGCCCACCCCTTAGCGGAGCAAATGGCACCACTAGCCTCTGGCCACTTCATGAGATGGGCCTCCCCTGCCAAGGCAGTCAACCACCACTGCCCCTCAGGGGGCAGAGGGCAGGACAAGGTTAACCAGAGGACATTCAGTCCCTGCAGGGAATGGCACCCTCAATAAGCACTCACCGTTTGTGGAGTTAGGGACCAGTTTCTTCTCCCTTAGCAAAAAGGACGGGAGCAAATGAAAATAATGCTCACAGCATCCTCAGCTGTACTGCTCAGGTGAAGAACAGCTGTGTGCATGGAGAGAGGTCTACTTGGGATCCAAAAAAGCCAGGGCTCAACACAGTGTAGTTCAAATATGAAGTGTTGGTGTGGATTGTCTCCCATAGAGAAGGTGGAGCTTAATCCACTCTGTGTCCCATCACTACCCCTTGAGGCCAGGCTAGACTCAGTGAGTCCCTTCCAAGGAACAGAGCAGGGAAAAAGAAAAACAGATTTCTGTGCAGAAGCCTGACAGCACTTAAGCACGTGATGAAGGTGACACCACCAGTGACGTCATGTGGCTGACCCTTCCACCCCCACAGGGAGCAATGAGAAGGGTGCTCCACCTCTACCGTGTTCTTACCAAAGCCCCTCATCCCCAGTCTAATCATACACTAAATGTCAGACAAACCCAGATTGGGGGACGTTCTGCAGGATGCCTGGCCAGCACTCCAGATTGTCAAGGTCATGAAGAACAAGGAAAGACTTGAAACCTGTCACAGATCAGTGAAGACACTCTGACTACAACACAGTGTGGTATCCTGGATTACATCCTGGAACAGAAAGAAGACATTAATGGAAAAACTGGGGAAGTCTAAATAAAGGCTGGAGTTCATGTATTAGTTTCTTAGCTTTGACAAATATGCCTCAGTTATGTAAGGTGTTAACATTAGGGGAAACTGGGTGAAGGGTAGATAGAAACTGTCTTTGCAACTTTCCTGTAAATCTAAAGTTATTCCAAAACTTAAAATGTATTTATTTTTTGAAAGTGCAGTTGATCCCAAGTTTGTACAAATGTGTGTATGAGCACAGCATATACAGGACATTGTTATGGAAGGCAAGGGGGTTTTGTCTTGTTTATTCTTGTCCATATTTTCTAATTTTTCTGCAGTGGACATGTATGTCTTCTTAAGACCCCCATCTCCACCAGCCAGCTGAGGGTATCCCTCACCAGCTAACTGCCCAGAGCTGACCTTCACAGTTCCCAGCAACTGGAGCAGAAACCAGACCCACAGTGGGAGGACTTACAGGGCCTTGGCAGGAGAGTTGCCTGATCCCCGGTACCAGAAGCTCTAGGTCTCCATTCACGCCCCCCCTGGGTCTTTGTACAGGGAGTGATTTCTGGGAATGGGGGCCTCGCCCCAACCTGAGAAGATTGCAGAGAGAGGACTTTCTGCCTGTGGAGGAGACTGTGGTCTTTGAGAACAAGGCTCAGCATGGGTGGGGGAGACGCAGCTCTCCATGCCCCCAGACAGATACACCACTGTTTTAGCTAAACCTTTCTGTAAAACTTCAAATTTGCCAGAGGGGTAATTCGCCCTGAATCCTTGGATGAGGAGCTTTTCCTCACTGTAGGAACACAGCTTGTTCAGTTAAAGCAGGTGAGCCCTGAGCCTCTGGCTCTCCAGTCCCAGATTAGCAGGAGCAGCCATATGGTCATTTCCCTTGTGACATGGACTCCTGTCTCTGCATCCCTGGCTTCCTGAGTGTCCTAAGGAGACCCTCCCGCCTTTGTCATCTGCTTTACTGGGCAGATGTGTGCTTATCTGCACACAGCAGGGGTTTGGGGAATGGTCTCTAGAGACTTAGCTAGAAGGGGAAAGGAGTCTAGAATATTTCCTTGGGTTTGCAGGGGGCTGGGACCAACAATTTCTTGAGACAATGATAGTCCTATTTGAGAAACTAAAAATGTTTTACGTCATTTGGTTCTCTCCCCCGCAGCTCATCTTGGCAAACTAAACAATCACTGAATTGTTTCCGTGGAAACACCAAACTGTGCTTTGGATTAGCAGAATCAAAATAGAAACAAGGCAACCTCAAGAATAAATAGGAGCTTTGGAACCTACTAGTTGCAAACTGCAAATTCAAGCCACAGCACAAGGCACGTGAGAAGCTGGGCCCATCCAGCCCTGTAAGAGGTTTTCAGGTCCCCTGGCTGCGTCCCACCAGTGTCCATGCCGAAGCCACTAGAAACCAGCTCTATATGCAGCTCTATTTGTAGACTTTGTAAGGCAGGAGCTGGTTCACAGAAGCTACTAGGACCTGCGGGAGGGCAGGCAGGGCAGGCTGAGGAAGAAGGGGTAGGAGAAAGGAGAGAGATGAGCCAATGGCTGAGTAAAGGTCAGCAGAGAGCAGAGAACCACAGCCTGAGAGGCCTGAGAGCAGAGCAACAACCAAGGCCTGAGAGCAGAGCAACAATTATTTCAAAAGGACAATTCAAGGGCTGGAAGTGTTGACCCTGCCCTCAGCCTCATCCAGACTGCCATGTTCTCCACATTACTGGGCATGGCTGTCTAGCCACATGGGTCTAGATCAGAGTCTGAAATCTTGCCAGGTTGAGTTCTGAGAGAACTTCCGGTTAGTATGCCTCTCCCTCTCTTGAGTTCCAGCCAGCTCAGTCAGGCACTGGGGCCTGCCTTCTCATTTCTGGGTCTCCAGGTCCCCCTCCCCCTGCCTCCTGCTCCCCTCACTCGGGGAATAGGGGAGCTGAGCCACCTCCTGGCCCACCTGCCCTGGTTCCTTGGACCCTCCACTTCTAATCCCAGGAGAAAACGCAAGGGGATCAGGAGACCAGGTAGAAGGCAACAAAACCTGGGGCCCTGTGTCTCTCACCTGTGTATCCAGGAATGTGCTGATAGGGCAGCAACACCATCCTCCCACTAGAGAAGTTGTGAGCTGTCAGTGATCAAAGAAATTGAGGAAGAGGATTTGCAAAAGAGGCCTAATTCAGGCCAATCTTCCTCTTATTGAATGGCTCAGCTGGGGGCTCACCTGGTACCAGGATGCTACCTCCTCTAACTAAAGCACAGGGCATTTAATATGGCAGTGGCCAGTGAATAGCGCATGCGAACCAGGGAGGCCACTGCACCTGACTGTAGATAACAATTGACAAGACTTTCATCCCAAGACTATCTGAAGCTCTGGCAATTTGCTTTCTCCCTGGAGTATGTGGGAGAATGTTAATATTTTATGTTCCGTTAAAATATTTATAGAGTGGACAAAGTTTTACTTAGGAAATCTACCTGACAATGGATCCTAGCCCTAGTGGGGAAGGACTTTCTGTGCTTGGCCAACTGGAGGATGCCTGATTTGATGAAGAGTTTTGGCCTAAGGCCTAGCATGAAAATTTTTTCTAAATTGCTCATCCGTTGTAGGAAGCAACTGTTTGGAAGGCAGAAAGCCTGTTGTTTTCTGGGCATTTTGGGTGGAGAGAGGTTGCTGGTAACTGGCCTGGGAGAGAAGAGAGCATATTTCAGGAGACCCCTCATCAGGAGACCTCTGGAGCTTCTGAGACAAAACACAAAAAAGGGAAGTTGCAAAGGAATGCTAGAGAGACCTGACTTTGGGACAGGCTGCAAAGAGCTCTTCAAATGTTAAGCAAGCAATCCCTGCCCTCACTATTTGTCAAGTGTCTACTAAGGTCAGACACTCTCCTGGATGCTGAAGATATAACTGGGATGAGGCAGATGCCGATCTTGCTTCTGGGATTTCTATTCCGCCCACCAAGGCAGGCAAATCAAGTATGCACATCAATATGCCATTTCAGATGGAACTGTAGGAGAAAATTAAAACAGGGTAAGGGAATGGGCAGTGAGTAGGGTGAGCTCCTACAGAAGATGTCAGGAAAAGGTCTGTCTGTAGGTGACATTATTTTTTTTTTTAAGTTTATTTATTTTGAGAGAGAATCCCAAGCAGGCTCTGCACTGATGTGGGGCTCAAACTCACAAACCATGAGATCATGACCTGAGCCGAAATCAAGAATTGAGCACTTGACTGACTGAGCCCCCCAGACACCTCTCTGTAGGGGACATTTAAATTGATACTTGGGTGCCTGGGTGGCTCAGACGGTTAAGCGTCTCTTGATTTCAGCTCAGGTCATGATCTCATGGTTGGTGACTTTGAGCCCTGCATTGGGCTCTGTGCTGATGGCTTGGAGCCTGCTTGGGATTTCATCTCCTTCTCTTTGTCCTTCGCCTGCTGTTCTCCCTCTGAAAATTTATTTATTTATTGATACTTGAATGTCAAGACAATTAGGTGCTGTGGTTGGCTTTATTTCCATCCTCAGATGTAGCTGGAGTGATTATCAGCGGGAGGAGCCCCTAGGTGGCTGGCTATCTGGGCCCTAGGACCATAGACCTCCCACTACAGCTGCCCCTGTGTAGCCACATCTCTATCAGCATCCAAAGAGCAAAACATCGTGTGCTCTGGGGATGTGCCTGGGCTATGTCACGCTCAACAATTCTGGCAGGAACACAGTAGTTAAAAAAAAAAAAAAAAAAAAAAAGCCTTAGGAATAAAATAAGAAACAGAATATCCTTTCCTGATGATTACCAGAGACAGGCAGTGTAATTTTAATTAACCCAGCCTTGTTGGGAGATAAATTTACTGCTCATTCTACAAAAACACCCAGCTCATAGAACACTGAGTCACTCTGATCTTTGACTTTATAACACAAAATGAAATACTTCTGAAGAAATACAGGATTTCATAACTCACAGCAGAATCGAAAGAACAGAGGGTCCTGCTTTGGCATTTCTTTCTTTCTTTTTTTTTTTTTTTTTTTAATATTTATTTATTTTTTGAGAGAGAGAGAGACAGAGTGTGAGCGGGGGAGGGGCAGAGAGAGAGAGGGAGACACAGAATCCAAAGCAGGCTCCAGGCTCTGTGCTGACAGCACAGAGCCCGATGCGGGGCTTGAACTCACAAGCTGTGAGATCATGACCTGAGCCAAAGCCGCTTAACTGACTGAGCCACCCAGGCGCCCCCTGCTTTGGCATTTCAAAATTGGACAGACCCTTCAATGAGAAGGCCATAGTCATAAACATTAATGGAATTCTCTTAACA
The DNA here is from genome assembly GCF_018350215.1 of Panthera leo. Lineage (NCBI taxonomy): Eukaryota > Metazoa > Chordata > Mammalia > Carnivora > Felidae > Panthera > Panthera leo. The sequence goes on along the minus strand of NC_056680.1, from coordinate 18,190,500 downwards.
GGATCTCAACTTTTGAGTTAAAATGACCAAACTTTTCAGCTTAGAGTAATAAAAGATTTCCAGATACAAACCCCTCTGGTCTACAAGCCTCATGCTAACCGCTCAACAGCCACCTGTAGTCAGTTTGAGACGGGTTGGAAGGAGCCCATTGCATGGCTGGGCCCTTTCTTCCCATGTATAAGCAGAGAAAACTAGTATGGAAGGCAGTAGAGACTGGCAGAGGGCAGGGTGAACAGGCATGCAGCGAGGCTCACGGGGGAGAAAAGGCCAGGGCAGTCATAGGCAGAGTCCATCCAAGTCTGTACTTCCTGGGCCTTGGAAAGGGCTGCTGTCATTGCCTGAGGATCCCAGCCACAGGTCATAGGAGGCCCTTGGTCTGGAAACGGGAATAAGAGCAGCTTAGGTTGCCAAAGGTGTTGCGGGCAAATTAAACTCAAACTTTTGTGGGATACATTCCCTTGAAAATAAAGAATGAAAATAAAAATCAAGAACCACTGCTTTCTATAATGGTCCACTCAGAGGTCCCAGTGTCATTTACTGCATTGCTTTGAAAATGGGCAAATTCTGGAAGCCAATCCATCCAGTGAGGATTTTTACTTTCAAACAATAAAGAAAAAGAAAAAGGAAACTAGTCTGAGTAGGGTGGTGTTTATTCAAAATCATTTGGGCGTAGTCTATGGAATAAAAAGATGGTATATGTCTTATCCATTTTATTTTTTATTTTTTTATTTTTTTTTTATTTTTATTTTTTTTTTTTTGGAAAAGAAAACTTTTTATGACTCATCGAGGTATTGGGGAAGGCCCCTTGTGAAGGGTTAGATTTATATCATTAGGGAAGAAAGTTGGGTTTTCCTGATATTGGTATCCCGGGATTCCAAGGGGTGGCAAGTGACCCAGCCCCTGTGAGATGCAGTGTGTGGGGGGGGGGGCAGTACTTTGGAGGGTCAATGGGCCTGGGCTCTCCAGGGCACGCTTGCCAGGTCCAGGCCCCGTGGTCAGGCCAGCGCTTCTGTGACGTGAGGTTCCAGGCCGTAGGCCTTCTGGTGCTGCCCGAGGGCCCGCGCTACGCACTTTCGCTCCCTAGCGCAGCCCGCAGTCAGGGCAGCCGGAGCAGCCAGGCGATAGGAGGCTAGGAGGCGGAGGCGGCATGAGCTACTACTACCAGCTACCAGTGGTGATCGACAACGGCTCAGGAGTGATTAAGGCGGGCCTGGCTGGGTCGCGGGAGCCCCAGTTCGTCTACCCCAACATTATCGGCCGGGCCAAAGGACAGGGCTGGGTAGCGGAGGGCGCGCTGGAAACGTGTGTAGGTGACCAAGCGCAGGAGCGGAGAAACTCGTTGTCCATCAGGTACCGTCTTCTCACAGCGGGCAGGACCCTGGAATATTCTGTACTGACTCCAGCCTCTAACATGGGCTCATAGATGATCCTTTTCAAGTAATCTGCACCGATGCAGCGGTGAGATACCAGGGAGAGAGCCATTTTATTTTCTTTCTAAAAAATATTCATTTTTGAGAGAGAAAGAGAGGGTGAGAGAGAACGAGTCAGGGAGGGGCAGAAAGGGGAATTGGGGAACAGAGGATCTGAAGCTGGATCTGGGCTCAGTACTGACAGCAGAGAGCCTGATGTGGGGCTCAAACTTATGAACTGTGAGATCATGACCTGAGCCAAAGTCAGAAGCTCAACCGATTGGGCCACCCAGGCACCCTATTTGATTTTCTTAAGTTGTTGGGAGATCAGTTCAATAAACATAATGAAAAAAATATGCTTTAAAAAATTTTTATTTTTTGTTATAAAACAAATATACATATATGTATAACAAAAATTCAAAACTTCTGCAAGATATGAATAGACAGCCAAAGTCTCACATAAGCCTATTGCTCTCTGGAAATAACACGGGGCCCTTAGATGCTCTCATTAGCTTGAAGGGTGGTTGCAAACAGCATAGGGAAAACAGCCAGGAAGAAAAATGGGATTGTGTGGCTTGTATACAGTGGTGCTCTGGGAATTTATTGGGTGCCTGTCACCTCTTTTCATTGGCAGCTTAACATTCTCTGTTTCTCTGTTCACAAGAAGACAGTGTGTCCTGTAATATGTCCACTGGTCAAAACATGCAAGTGCTCTGACAGTAAAACCGGATAAAAATAATTTAAAAAATCCCAAGGCCTGGATAGGTATTGGTCAGGTGTAGGAAATACCGTGAAGACCAAAAATGTTTGGGAGTCTTGCTGCCACAGCAACAGTTCTGTGAGAGCCCTTCTGCCACTCAGTATTCCACGTGGAGGCCAGTCCTCCTTTCACCAAAATCAGCACCCTCCTCCTGATGCCCTATACCCAGGCTGCTGCTCCAGCTCATCACTGTGCTTCACTCCAATAATTTCTCCACGTGCTTCACTCCAATAAATAAGGATGCAATTATCCCTTATGCTTGTCATGGGCAGCACCTGGTACCCAGAACACCAGAGCTACTCCCCCGCCCTGCAACTGTCCTACACTGACCACCCCCCCCCCCCCCCCAGCAGGCCCTCTGAGCCTGAGGGCTCCAATCAGGCTTCAGGGACTTTCTGCTGTTAGCCAGCCCCAGTGTTCTAGAATTTGTCTTTCCAGCTGAGACCAATAAACTATCAGCTGAAGTCAGATTGTGGGCTGGTCAAAAGCCATCATCACTGCTGTCAAAACCCAGATCATAGAGCATATTCTTCCCTGGATCCTTGCACAGAGGAGACTCTGAACTTCCAAGGTTGAGGTCACTGAACCAGCTCATCTGGTGGTCCCCCAGGGAACTTTTAGAAAGCAGGCTGTTGTCTTTGGAAGAATGCCCACTGAGCTGCAAGATGTTCTCCTGTGCTGCCCTCACTATCTTACTGGGCATGACTGTTGCTCTCAGAACAGGGATGACTGGTTTTGTGGGAGTCCTGGAGCCCCACAGATGCAGGGACTGAGCAAAGGGTTCCTGCTGCTCCAGGGGGAGCCTTTGTGGGCCAGAAACTGGAAGCTGAGGATACTTAGAATTGAAAGCACAGGTTTTGCTAGGGGTTTGTTCTTGCTTCCTGGTTAGGAGCCTGCTTCTGCGGGCTTTCCTGGGCTGCTGCTTCTTGCCTTTCCCCCCTCTTTCCATAGTTCTGCCTTTCTGTGCAGTCACCAGCCTTTGTTCACAAGGGGCACACGAAAGCACACCTTCAGCTTGACATTTTTGGCAAGTGTTCTTAATGCTGGATTCAAAGTCCAGGGGTATAAACCTTGAGGCTCCTTGGGAAACCCAGCTCCAGTCACAAGGAACTTTGTGGCCTGGGGAACCAGAGCCATGATTCTCAGGGCTGGTTTTATTAAGAGTCCAATTCTGGCAGTTGGTCTGCACTGCCTTGTCCTTTACTCGCCTGCTTCTTTTGCCGGTTCCAGCGGCCATCAGCACAGCCTCTCCTTGGAGAGCATCACTTTTTGCTCCCTCAGTATAGATAGCAAACTCCCCAGGCTGCAGGGAGCCCATACTAAGATTCCAGACAGCAGGGATGGCCTGAGTCTGCCCCATATCTGGTTCCTCAGAGGCATATCTGTCCTGCCTGGTGAAACTGAGGCTCTGGGCCAGAGGTAGTGAGGTCTGGGAAGTGCTGTCTTTCACATGCCCAGGTACCTGGGGGACTGAAATCAATCTCTTCAGCTCTGCTAGGACGCTGGCCACATTCAGCTGGCCTAGCTGCTCACACAGCTGCTGGAAGTCCTTACTCTGCTGGGCAACTAAAACTTCAAGGTGTTTCAGGTCGGACTTCATTTCTATAAATTCTGCTTGTCTCTAGGGAAAGACAGCGAGAAAGAAAAGAGTTATGGACACTGCAACTCCGAATGCACAGTGAAATGTGCAAACCAACCAAAGGATGTGTTGGCAGAACCACAGCTTGTCTTTTGCTGGGTGCTTTACAGAGGAAGCATGGTAACACTCTGGAGTAGGGCCCCTGGGCCCCACATCATGCTGGAGAACCTTTGAGGAGGAAGTTGGCCTCTACCTTGGTCCATTACAAGAAGTCCTGTCTGGCTTCTGTTCTTGGCTGAAAAAAATTGTAACTTTAAAGGTGTCTCTCTGGGACTTAGTGACAAAGCCAAAAACATACTTGAGGTCTGAAATCATTGTTGCCCTATATGCTAATTTGGATGTAAATTAAAAAAAAATAAAAAATAAAACAGGTTCATCAAAAAATAATTAAAAGTTTTTTTAAAAAACAACATACTTGAGGAAAGAGGTTGGGATCCACACTTACAGCTTCAAATCTCTTCCGTGTCTCGAGGATAACCTGCTCCATGTTGCCTTTGTCATGCACAGTTCCCAACAGCAGATCACTCTGGGCCTGCACAGTCTCTTGCACTAAATACAGAAAAATGACAATTACCTCACCAAGACTATGGCATGCCTCACCCTTCCCGGACCACAGAGTGGAGAGGGAGGAGCTAGAATCTGGCATGGGGCACCTGAGCCTGCTCTGCTAGTGCCCAGAACTCTACCCAGATCAGCCTTGGTGAGGAGAGAAAGCAGAGTAGGGCAGTTCCTCCACTGTCTCTTCTTCCCTCCCTCCCTGAGAACATCCTGCCCAAGGCAGACTCAATCTCAGCACCTCCTGGGGACCCTGAAACCTGCTGCCTAGATGATGGCACCAACCTCCTCCTTGGCCCACCTTCTTGGTCCCATCATCAGAGTATTCTCTCAAGAATGTAGATATGATCATGCATCCTCTGAAACCCTTGCTGAAACTTTCAATGGCACCACACTGGCCACTGGATGAAGTCCAAATCTTTAAATTGGCCATCAAGACCCAAGCTCACTTCCTCTTACCTTCCCTATCCACCTCCACATCTCTGAGCTCTGTTTCCTAAGCAATCTCCCTCTCGCCACTGGCCTTGTGCATGCCATTCCCTTGGCTTGGAATCTATCCTTGCTTCTACCCAGGTCAACTTTACCCATTCCCTTCAGCCACCACCTCAGTGCAACTCATTCCCATTCTTCCTTCTCTCAGGAGTTCCCTCCTTGAAAAATAGCATTTCCTGGCTGGCTTGGGGGCTCCTTCTCTCTGCTGCTGGCACCATGTGTGTGCTCTACCATCACTTATCACCCTCCACTTATGTATCCCCTCTTTTCACTTGGGCTGTAATGAACTTGGTGACCTGAGTGCTAACCATTCAGGACTGATACTGATTCCTCTCTCTGGCATAGAGAGATTTGAAACATACACATACACACACAGTCTTAATAACACATTGTGTTGCAATCAATTATTGTCATCCTCTTCTAAATGGCAGCTCATGTGAAGATGCTCTTAAATTTATTCAACAAATACTTGATGAGTATCTACTATATGCTATAAACTATTGTAAGTTCACATACATCTTAAATGCATAGCAAGTATAATTTACAAATAATCTGGAATAATACACCAGATATTCCTTTTATCTTCTTATATATATAAAGAGTGTTTCAAGATTCTTGACAAAATGTTTTTATTTTAGACGGGTGAAAAACAATTTGGTAACAAGAGAGTACTTAACTCTTCACAATAAATGGAAGGAAAACCAAAGTAACATCTGGTGCTTGAAAAGACAGGATAATAAACTCAAATTAGATCTTACTTGAAAACTTCCCTCACTCTGATAGGTGCTTTTTTAGTTCCCCATGTTTTAATTATTCTGTCTTTTGTCTTCTCTTATCAGCCAAAGGCAGGAATTTACCACATGGTATCTCATAAAGTTTAAGTGATTTACTTAAGAGTTTCTCTTTAAAATAAAACATAATTACCTTCTTAAAAGGAGTCTTACATTTCAGATTTTTAAAAAATGCTTATTTATTTTTGAGAGAGAGAGCACGTATGAGCAGGGGAAGGGCAGAGACAGAGAGAGAGGATCCAAAGCGGGCTCTGCACTGACAGCAGAGAGCCTGATGCAGGGCTCAAACCCACAAACCATGAGATCATAACTTGAGCCAAAGTTGGACACTTAACCAACTGAGCCACCCAGGCATGTGTTCACTTCCTCTCTCTCTCAAAAATAAACATTTAAAAAAAAATTTTTTTTTTTTTTAATTTTTTTTTTCAACGTTTTTTATTTATTTTTGGGACAGAGAGAGACAGAGCATGAACGGGGGAGGGGCAGAGAGAGAGGGAGACACAGAATCGGAAACAGGCTCCAGGCTCCGAGCCATCAGCCCAGAGCCTGACGCGGGGCTCGAACTCACGGACCGCGAGATCGTGACCTGGCTGAAGTCGGACGCTTAACCGACTGCGCCACCCAGGCGCCCCTAAAAAAAATTTTTTAAAAGCATATCAAGGGAAAACATGAGGCTCAAGAAATGTCCATTAAAGGATAGTGTGTGTGGGGGGTACCCAGATAACATAAAGAATCAAGAAGAAGAATAGCATCAAACATCTCAATAACAAAACTAAAACTAGAAGACAATGGAGCCATGCCTTAGAGATTTTAACGGCAAAGAATTTCTCACTTAGGATTCTAGACCCATGTGGAGATAGAAGACATTTTCAAACATGCAATGTATAAAAAAAGTTATCTCCCATATACTTTCTCAGAAAGCTACTAGAAGATGTGTATCACCAAATACAAATGTAAGCCAAAGTCCAGGAAACAAAGGGATCCAAGACTGGGGATGAAAAAATAATTTGATCCTCAAAATGATGGTGAAGAGAAGCCCTAAGACTGGGACCTCAGGAGTAATCTGCCCAGTCTAGAGCTGGAAGACTGAGCTCCAGCCAGGATGTCTCTAATGAGAAAATGAAACAATTCCTGATGTGTTTGAACACATTAATTGGAGATTTACAGTTTTATCTGAAACTTATTATCAGATACTGTGCTAGGAACATGGAAACAGTCTTGAACAAAACTACCTACTCCATACATGAATTCTGCAATTTTGAAAAGGAAAAAATGACAATAAACAAATAAACATGAACATAAATAAGTGAAAAACTGTAATAAATGCTATGATGGAGATTATAATAAAAATAAGAGGGGGGCATCTACTTCAGATAAGATCATCAGAGATGGGGATATTTAAGGTGAAACCAGAAGGATTAAATGGAGCTAGTCCTGCAAAGATTAGGGGAAGGTTGTTCAGACAGAGAAAACAGCAAGTGCAAAGTTCTGAGGCAAGAAAGAGCCTGTTATGACAGAAATAGACAAGCCAGTGTAGTCTTGCAAAGTAACAGTAAGAAATGGTAAATTTTATGTGTACTTTACCACAAGAAAAAAAGTAAGAATTTTTTAGAAAGCAAATGTTCTACTATTTCTCAATACAAAGTTAAATTCCGTATGTCAACCAATTAGAAAAAGGCTGTTTACTTATGTTTCAAGTACTGGATTCCTGTTCCTAAACTCAATCAGTCAAATATTCTTTCAGACATCCTTGCAGATATTTGTAGTAGGAAGCAAATGTAATTATCCTATCCTAGATAAATTCCTAAATAGCAATGTTTCCTAGCAACAGTAAACATCACCAACCACAAAAGCAGAGAACGAGGAAGGCCAGCAAAGTGTTCAATTCTAGATTCAGTACTCAGAAAGCATCTATCTGTGGTCCCGTTCTTTCCTTGTCCCCTAAGAAACCTATGTTTGGGATCCTCTCTTTCACAGGATTTTTTGTATTGAGCTCATTACTTCCAAAGTCTATATATGTATATATATTTTTTCTTTTACAAAGTTAATTTGGGGCGCCTGGGTTGCTCAGTCAGTTAAACATCCAACTCTTGATTTCAGCTCAGGTCATGATCTCAGGGTTCGTGAATTTGAGCCCTGCATCGGGTTCTGTGTGGACAGTGTGGAGCCTACTTGGGACTTTCTCTCTCCCTCTCTCTTTGTTCCTCCCCTACTCCCTCGCTCTCTCAAAATAAATAAACTTTAAAAAAAATTGCTTTTTTTTTTTTAAAGTTTATTTAAGGGGCACCTGGGTGGCACTTGACTATTTATTTATTTTTAAAGCACCTGACTCTCAGTTTTGGCTTGGGTCATGATCTCATAGTTTGTGGGATCAAGTTCCACGTTGGGCTCCCTGCTGACAGCATGGAGCCTGCTTGGAATTCTCTCTCTCCCTCTCTCTCTCTGTACCCCCCCCCCGCCCACTTGCTCACACACACACTCTCTCTCAAAATAAACATTAAAAAAATTTGTTTAGGAAAATAACTTAGTGGTCCCTGAGTGGCTCAGTTGGTTAAGCATCCGACTTCAACTTAGGTCACGATCTCATGGTTCCTGAGTTTGAACCCGCATCAGGCTCTCCACTATCATCAAAGAGCCCGTTTTGGATCCTCTGTCCCCCTCTCTCTCTCTGCCCCTCCCTTGCTCATACTCTCTCTCTCTCTCTCTCTCTCTCTAAAAGTAAACATTAAAAAAAAAACCTCAAACCTGTAACAGTATAAAAAGGCATACAATGAAAAATGACCCATTCTCTTCCATGCAGACCTCGGTTCCACTTCCTAGATTTTAACATTATGAGCACTTTCTGGGATTTTGCATGGATACATTGATACATGTGTATATCCATATATAGATTACAGATTGTGTTTGTGTGTGTATATGTGTGTGTATGAGTGGTTCTTTAGAAGGGGACTCATTTCATTTCTGCTTTGGCTGTAAACATCAGATATTTTTAGCTTTTTATAACAATGCCATTTAAAATCCAGTTCCATATTCTGGACAATAACTGTTTTCTTAGAAAATGACTTTTTTATTCATTTCTATTTTAGTGTTCTGACAAGGGCTCTACTGACATCAGATGAGATTCTGATGCTTTTGCAGTGATGGCCAGTAGTTTTCCTTTTACACACCCCGTAGTTTTGCTTTCCCTGCTGTGCCAGTGAAAGCCTGATGAAAAGTCTGGGAGCCTCCATCTATAAGAAGAGATTCCTCAGTCTCTCATTTTTAGGGGGGATACCCTTCCCAATTTTCACTGACTGGTCACACTCCTCCACAAGATGTGTCCTGGAGTAAACTATGTACACACGAGCAGTACCTTACTGCTATTATTTAACAATGAATAGATATTTCCATTTCAACATAGTTCACAAAGATAGACCTCATTCTTCTTAATGATTATATGTGCTTTGCTTAAGAAGACACTGCTGCACTCCAAAATTATAAAAATGTTGCCCATGCTTTCTTATAGTTTTTTTTTTTTTGTTTTTTTTTTTTTTAATTTGAGAGAGAAAGAGCGTGCATGTGCTTGAGGTGGGGAGAAGGGCAGAGGGAGAGAGAACCGTAAGCAGGCTCCATGCTCAGCAGAGGCTGACACAGGTGTCTATCCCACAGCCCTGGGATCATGACCTGAGCCGAAAACAAGAGTTGGACATTCAACCAACTGAGCCACCCAGGAGCTCCTCTTATAGCTCTTTTTATGACTTAATAATTACACTTAATATATTGATTCATATGGAATTTATTTTTATGTATAGTTATCTATTTTCCAAAAGAGACATTTTCTGATTTTCAGTACAGCCCCTCATTTTTATTTTCCTAATGATCGTATTTTTCAATAGAACCTATACCTATTAGATTGTACTGCTCTCTACTAAGGCTAACTAAACCTAAACCAAAGTAGGATGTGAATGGCCTTGGCAATTCATTCTGTTACTCTCGTTCTTGGTCCTCAGCTAAAGAACAAGAGGAGTTAGATTAGATGCCTTTGAGTGATCCTTCTGGTTGAACAGGCAGACTGTGACTAGGGAAAGATTTCATGACCTCATTCTGTGAAGGCGCCAATTACATAATAGCACAAGAGAGTACTTGCACACAACATCTTTTCTCTTTCCCTTTCCCTTACAAGCCACAGTCAGTGCATACTGAGGGCTGCAGAATGTATTGACTGGCAAATTCAGGGCTTCAGATCAGCTGGACTGGGCCAGACCAGATGATGATAGAGGATTTGTCTGGTTCCTCTTTCAATGACTAACTTCCTGATCCTCATCACTACCTACCAAGAAAGGGAATGACTCTGGACAGACTACTTGTGCTCATTTTCAAGAATGATCTGGCTTTCTAATTAATATGATGCTACACTGTCTGTTACTGTTTTCCCTATCAATGTGGCTCCTTCTCCTAAATCTTACCCTCTAAAAAGGAACCATCAGGGGTGAAGGATTGGGACCCCTATGCCTACTATAAGCCAGACCCAGTTCTAGTCCTCACTCTGCCTTGACCTTGTATTAGGACTTAAGCACTTCCATTTCCCGTACTGGACTAAGAATGTCACATTTTTGCTGCAACGCTCCTTTTGCATTTCACCTAGTTTTAAATGTAGAAAGTGAGAAGAGTACTCTCCCTGGACACTTCCAAATGAGTTATTCTATCATGTTACACAAAGGAAGCATTCCTGATTTGCTTCTGCTCTTTGTCTTGTTACTTCTTGTGAGGATAATAGTCCCAGGCTTCCAGAACTGATTTCCAAACAGATGCACAGTTGCCCTGTGTGGGGAATACCCAGGTTGGAAGCCAGCAGACAGTACAGTGCTTTTTTTGCAGACAGATGGAGATTAATTTCTAAGCCATACAAAGGCATTAATTTTTGTAAATCATGAGCAATCCATCCCAAAGCATTTAAATAAGTTGACTTCAATTTGTTTAAAATAAAAAATAAACACACAGAGAAATGCAAACAAGTGCAGATGCAGTCATCATCTTGCCATTTAGCTGAGAAGCTGTTGGTTCTACAGAGGTGTCCACCTAAGGAGAGCTGTGTTATGGCTCTCTTCTGTTTAGTAAGAGACAGGGCCATGGTTTTATGTAAACATAAATCACTACTTGGCAGAGCATGGGACTTTACAAACCATTAACTATAACTGAAATGGAGAAAGATGCTGTGATTCACTACGGAATAGCTCTCACTGAAACCAAGACAGAAAGAAGAAGAGGCGGTGACTGGAGTATTTCTAACTCCAAAGTGAGCAGAGTCTTTATTTCTAAGTCCTAAGGGAACAATGTCTTTACAGACAGCATAACCAGCAATTCATTTGGGACTCAGGGATGCTGCTGATCCACTTCAGGCAGTGGGATGAGAAATCTGGCAGAGCTAGCCTACCCGGAGGCAGTGGGGTTACTGGGTGGAGGATTAGTGGTTCACAGAGGGCATCTAAGGACCAGGAACATCCCCATACATAGGGGTTCCTACTATCCAGTTCAGTGTGCTCCACATCTCTTCAAGACTAACCTTATGTACCCATCCTCTCATCTGAAATACTGTGAAACCTCACCACTGGCAGAAACTTGGCTAGGGTCAGAAAGTTCAGTTCTCTGCTCACTAGTGCCCTCTGCTGATAACCTCAAACACGAGATACTCACATGTCTTGGCCACAGTCTCCAAACAATCTAAAATAGATTGACTTCTTGAACTGAGATGTTCCTCAGACTTTTCCACAGATGCCTGCAACTAAGAAACCCGAAATTAATAAAAAATTCAGACTGTTGCCTTATTTTACTAACTTGGAGTATTGTCATTTAATGATTAAAAAAAGAGTTAAAATCTTGCTATTCTATTTGAATTAAGGTCAGTGCAATGTAATTATTAAACTTCTTAAAATGTAAAATGTTCTAATTTCTTGACATGTAGCTATACTTACCTTGTGAATGCTTTCTCTGATATGGGAAATGAAGTTGTATAGAGTCTCACTAGAATGAGCAAGAAAAAAAAGAAAATGAATCTTTGTGAAGTACTGAAAATGTACCAGAATTCAATTCCATGAACATGGCAGGCTGTAAAACAGTGCTTAGTTAGAGCTGGGAGACTCAACCCTGAAAAACTTTAGTGTCCAGCTACAAAAAAATTAGAACATAGACTTTTCATGACCATTGCCAAAGCAAACCACTTTTTTCTTTTTAAAATCTACTCTAGGGGCACCTGGGTTGCTCATTTGGTTAAGCATCTGAATCCTGATGTGGGATCAGGTCATGATCTCTCGGTTGTGAGACTGAGTCCCACATCAAGTCCCACATCAAGCCTGGTGCCAGGCTCCGAGCTGATCATGGAGCCTACTTGGGATTCTCTCTCTCCCTCTCTCTCTGCCCCTCCCCCCTCATTCTCTCTCTCTCTCTCTCAATAAATAAATGAACATTTAAACCTGCCAGATACCAAAAAAAGAAGAAGAAGAAAATAAAATTTACTCTATATGTATCTTTAAAAAGGTTAAATATTAGGGGCACCTGGGTGGCTCAGTAGGTTAAGCATCCAACTCTTGGTTTTTAGCTCAGGTCATGATCTCAGTTTCGTGGATTCAAGACCCACATTGGGTTCTGTGCTCTACCCCTCCCCTACTCACACTGTCTCTGTCTCCCTCAAAATACATAAAACTTAAAAAAAATTTTTTTTTGCTAATTTTTTTTTTTAGCAACTCAAGTAATTACTACAGTAAAACAGGCCAGCTTTTATTTTTATAGCAACAATGGCTTCAGAAGATAGTGATTTCTTTCTGGTAGTACAAAATTCCTGGATATATCTTAGTCTAAAGACTATTATTTTGACTGTAAGAATGGGTAGAGACAATTCTGGGAGCAATATTAATTTCTAATGAAAAAGAAACTATTACAATTATTCCTCAAATGAATATCCCACTTTTGAAAAGATTCATACATGGATTATCATTAAAAATTTTACAGATTTTGTTTCTCTAATCTACACAATATAAACACAAACATCAATTTTTAAATCCAAATAGAACTACTATTCGTACCAAGTCTTTTGGATACTCAACCTACTGAGTCAGCCAGGTGCCCCTAATATTTTCCTTTTAAAGTCAGTCTAATTGTTCTATAAAATTTTCATTTTATTTTATTTACTTATCTTTTTTTTTTTTCTGAGAGAGAGAGAGAGAGAGAGAGAGAGCATGAAAGCAGGGGAGAGGGGCAGAGACAGAGTGAAAGAGAATCCTAAGCAGGCTCCATGCCCAGCACAAAGTCCGACACAGGGCTCCTTGCCACAATGCTAGGATCATGACCTGAGCAGAAATCAAGAGTTGGACGCTTAACCAACTGAGTCACCCAGGCCCCCTCACCCCCTGCATCAAATCTCTTAAAAGCAACATATAAAGTGATATGGCAATAGGAGCAATGCTTTAGAAATTTTGAAGAAAAATAATGAACCAATCTAGAATTCTAATTTGCAATCAAGTGTGAGGGGAAAGTAAAGAATTTCAGATATGCAAGGTCTCAAAAAATTACTTAGGTGCCATGCACCTGTTGTCAGGAAGTTTCTGGAATATATGCTCCACCAAATCCAAGGAGTAAACTAAGAAAGAAAAGGATCCAAGTAACAGAGAATCCAACATTGGAGAGAAGAGGTAGGAATGCCTAGGACAATGGTGAAGGGAAGATTCAGAATGACAGCTGCACTGCAGAGCAAGTTCAGATAAGAATTAGGAAGAATGGCTCTGAGAAGAAAATGACACTGAAAGAATTTCTGATGTGTTTGAATATAAAACAAAGAGCTTTTTAAATTTAATTTTATTTTTTATTAAAAAATTTTTTTAATGTTTATTTATTTTTGAGAGAGAGAGAGAGACAGAGACAGAGCATGAGTGGGAAAGGGCAGAGAAAGAGGAGACACAGAATCTGAAGCAGGCTCCACACAGCCCGACATGGGGCTCGAACTCACGGACCATGAGATCATGACCTGAGACAAAGTTGGACACTTAACCAACTGAGCCACCCAGGCACCCCAAACAAGGAGCTTTTTAACTAAAAGTTCTGTGTAGAATTTGGGGAAAGACAGATTCCTACATAGAAAACTCAGCAAAAAAGAAAACAAGACAATTTTTAACATTAGGAAAATATAATCATAATATATATAATTTTTCTAGGCTATCCAGATAAGGATTTAAAGATTGAGAAGTGAGTTAACTGAGGGGCACCCGGGTGGCTCAGTTGGTTAGGCGTCCAACTTCAGCTCAGGTCATGATCTCACGGTCTATGAGTTAGAGCCCCGCATCGGGCTCTGTGCTGACAGCTCAGAGCCTAGAGCCTGTTTCTGATTCTGTGTCTCCCTCTTTCTCTGCCCCTCCCCTGCTCACACTCTGTCTCTCTCTGTCTCAAAAATAAATAAACATTAACAAATTTTTTTTTAAAAAAGAAAAGTAATTTAACTGAAAATGTCCATACAACTATATCGGGATGATGGAAGAGGAGAAGTTTATGATGGAGGAGGCAGAGAAGCAACTTTTTATTCCAGGGTAGCAAGTCATTCTCTGAAGCTGAAAAATCAATAAATGATAATATAAGTTATCTAACATATGCCATAAGATATATGGAGGTTAAGTACTGTCATAGCTAAAAAGGTTGCAATTTGGTTGCAAAAAGGAAAAGGGAATTAGAAGTGGAGAAAGAGGGGTGCCTGGGTGGCTCACATCTGACTCTTGATTTGGGCTCAGGTCATGATCTCATAAGTTCCTGGGTTTGAGCCCCATGTTGGGCTCTGCACTCTCAGTGGGGAGCCTGATTGGGATTTTCTCTCTCCCTTTCTCTCTACCTCTCCCCTGCTCCCTGCTCTTTCTCTCTCTCTCAAAACAAATAAATAAACTTAAAAAAAAAAAGAAATGGATAAAGATAGGCCTGGTGTTTTTCATTATAATCCTAATTATATTTTTAAAAAACTATGTACATGTAATAACTTGATTGAAAAAATACATAAAATTTTAAAGATGTCTAAAGTCTAATAATGCTACCAAAATGCTGCCCATGAAAGCCTCTATTAAATATAATATGTAACGACCTCACTCCTTATTAGTACAATTGGAAACCAGTGTTCCCAACATGAAACTATACTATACAAATTAAATACTGTTTGTATATAATTTTATATTGAAATGTTTTATATATATCTGATAGCTCCCATTACCTTAACTGTTTTTTAATCCTTGATTACACCTTGTCTGAATTGAAATGTCAAGTTCTGATTTATCCAAAGTCCTTAAAAGATGCTTAGTAAACAGAGTAAAAACATTGAGTGCTTGATAATTGAAACTTTCATTAAAAGCTACTGTTCATTTGGAAGCAATTATTATTCTTTACCAAAATAAAATAAAAAATAATGCTCAAAAATAGAGATTTCCCATCTGCCCCAATATTATATATAAGTTCATGGAAGTCAACTGTGACCTAATCTTCTCTCTAGAAAAAGTCAATTGGGGGGGCGCCTGGGTGGCTCAGTCGGTTAAGCGGCCGACTTCAGCTCAGGTCACGATCTCGCGGTCCGTGAGTTCGAGCCCCGCGTCGGGCTCTTGGCTGATGGCTCAGAGCCTGGAGCCTGCTTCCGATTCTGTGTCTCCCTCTCTCTGTGCTCCTCCCCCGTTCATGCTCTGTCTCTCTCTGTCTCAAAAATAAATAAAAAACGTTAAAAAAAATTAAAAAAAAAAATAGAAAAAGTCAATTGGGAAATTCTGTTCATCTGAGCTAAAATGCACATGCACGCACACACACACAACCTATTTTTAAGAATGGAAGGAAGTTCTTTACTGCCCTATGTTGAATTATTTTGCTTTGAAAATCCACTCATTTATTCAACAACTATTTATTGAGCCCTCTTTTATGACAGGTCTTTGGTTATAAGTTTTAGTGATGTGGAGTGAAACTCAACTCCCTACCTTCAAGGAGCTTACCTAGCTAATGTTTTTAATGCAGTTTCAAAATCCATTCAAATTGAATGATCTTTATTTAAAAAAATGATCGAAGCTTATTGAATCAAATATGCTTATTGAGATGTTCAATAACAATGTATTTAAGTAAATTATAGTACATGCAGAGCTGACAGCAACCTCGCATGAAGACATAGCTGTATCAATTGCTTACAGTCAGCATTTGTTCTGAATGGTGAGTGTTCAAGTTGTATTTTTTAAATGTTTATTATTTTTAAGAGAAAGACCTTGAAGGGGGAGGGGCAGAGACAGAGGGGGACAGAGGATCCAAACTGGGCTCTGCGGTGACAGCAGTGAGCCCGATGGGGACTCAAACCCATAAACTGCATGGGGGACTCGAACTCACGAACTGAGAGATTATGACCTGAGCAAAGTCAGACACTCAACTGACTGAGCCATACTGACTGAATAATACTATATTCTTACAATAAAGTAAGCTAAAGAAAAGAAAATGTTAAGAAAATCGTAAGAAAAAATATTTACAATACTGTAATATAAAAATTTGCATATAAGCAGATCTGCACAGTTCACACCTGTGTTGTCCAAAGGTCAACTGTATTTGTCCTTCTGTGTCTGACTTATTTAACATAACATCCTTCAGGTTCATCCATATTGTCACAAGTGACAGAACTTCTTTCTTTTTTAAGGCTGAAGACTATTCCATTATATGTATATACCACTTTTTCTTTATCTGTTCATTCACTGATTGACATTTAGTTTACTCCCATCTCTTGCATATTGTAAATAATGCTGCAATGAATATGGCAGTGCAGATATCTCTTTGAGATACTGGTATAATTCCTTTGGACATATACTTAGAAATGGGGTTGCACCAATTTACATTCCCACCATCAATATATAAGGATTCCCTTTTCTCCACCATCAATATATAAGGATTCCCTTTTCTCCACATCCTTGCCAACACTTATAAACAAACAAACAAACAAACAAACAAACAAACAAATATTTTATAATATTCATCCTGATTGATGTAAGATGATATTTCATTGTGGTTTTGATTTGCAATTCCCTGGTGACTAGTGATGTTGAGCACCTTTTCATACACCTGTTGGCCATTGTATGTCTTCTTTACATATGTGTATATTCAGTTCCTTTGCCCATCTTTTAACTGGGCTATTTGTTTTTACACTATTGAACTGTAGGAGTTCCTTATATATTTATTAACGGTTTATCAGATATATGGTTTACAAATATTTTCTACCATTCCATAGGCCGCCTTTTCATTTTGCTGATTATTTCCTTTGCTGCATAGAAATGTTTTAGTTTGATGTAATCCCACTTGTCTATTTTGGGTTTTGATGATTGTGCTTCTGGTATCATATTCAACAAATCATTCAGAAAGCTAATGTCAAGAAGCTTTGTACCTATGTTTTTCTTCTAGGATTTCTACAACTTCAAGTCTTATGTTTAAGTCTTTAATCCATTTTGAGTTGATTTTTATGCATGGTATAGGATAAAAGTCCTTTTTCATTCTTTTGCATATGGATCCAGTTTTTCCAACACCATTTGTTGAAAAGATTAATATTTCCCCATCATGTATTCTTGGCACTCTCTCATGCTGTATTAAATATTTAAAACATAACCTTTGAAAGGTCTATATGATAGAATACAGTGAAATCATTAGAAATGATTTTGTAGATGAAACAGAAACATAATCGTTAAAGATTACTGAATTTAAAAAGCAGATTGAAAAACAGTCCGTAGGAAATGATACCATTTTTTATTTTTTTAAATACATAAAAATAGAGCAGAGTTATATAAAACGTTGTTAATGGTGGTTCACAGAGTAAGCTGATTCAAAAATCACGCTTGAGAATCTGACAGATGGCAAGATCTCTGCCCAAAATTCCCACTCAGCTTAGATGTGCTCCTTTGGATAGAGTCTTTCCTGACTCTCCCAGTCAGAGGTGGGAGCCAATCCTCATGCCTTCAGAGCATTTGGATGCAGGCTCTACTACACCATTTACAACTTTGTATTTAGAGTAGGAAGTCCAGAGTCTTCATTTTAGGCTGGTTTGTATCTGACTCTATTTTCTGTTTAAGTAGTTCCTCAGGTTAGGGATCCTGGGGAGAAGAGCCTCTTTTTTCCTCTAGAGGTTGAAGTGCCAGGGACTTGCTTTCATAGCCTAGGTTCTTTTCTCACATATAACTTGCAAACAAGGAGTCAGGAGAAAAAGACCGTGAGTTCTCTCTCTAGTGGCTGTGGCTCCAGTAGAAGGAAGATAGAGCTCCAGGGTAATGGTAAAAGTGTACAGGATGACATTGGCTACTACACTGGACAGGAGTGGGCAGCAGAATCTGTACTGGCACAGCAGCTCATCTTTTCATTCTCTTAACAGTGATTGTTGTAGAGCAAGCATTTTAAATTTTGCTTAAAAACAAACAAACAGAGGGGCACCTGGGTGGCTCAGTGGGTTGAGCATCTGACTTCAGCTCAGGTCATGATCTCATGGTTTGTGAGTTCAAGCCCTGCATAGGGTTCTGTGCTGACAGCTCAGAGCCTGGAGCCTGCTTCGGATTCTGTGTCTCCCTTTCTCTCTGCCCTTCCCCCACTCCTGCTCTCTCTGTCTGTCTCTCTCTCTCTCTGCCTCTCAAATAAATGTTAAAAAATTAAAACAACAACAACAACAAACAAACAGAGGCGCTTGGGTGGCTCAGTCAGTTGAGTGTCCGACTCTTGATTTCTGCTCAGATCATGGTCTCGTGGTTCATGGGATCAAGTGTTGCATCAGGCTCCACACTGACAGTGTGAAGCCTACTTGGGATTCTCTCTCTCCCTTTCTCTCTCTGCCCCTCCCCTGCTCACACACACATACTCTCTCAAAGTAAAATAAATAAACATTTAAAAAACAAACAAACAAAACCCCAGGAAACTCAAAGCCAGAACTTTCATACTTTGAATTCAGGTTTCCTTCCCCAATCCACCTGCTACCATTTACTTTTCATAGTCCTCAAAAGCCACATGAACTGTGTTTAGGGCTTTTAGGTGCATTCAGTGGGAGAGATGGGATGGAGTATGCTTACTTTGTCATACCCAGAACCACAACCCATTCAAATATTCTCTTAAAAAATTCCTTTTCCATTGAAATGAACTTATTTCTATTGCTTGCAAACAATAACTCTGGTCTAATTGTATAATTTATCCAACAAATGCCTGTTTTCCTAACCAGACTAAGAACTTCAAAGACAAGTTTGTAGTACTGGGCCCAGCACAGTGTTTATTTAATGAATGAATGAATGAATCTCACTATGGTAATCAACAATTATTGAAAGAACATGGTTATTTTTATAATCTATTTGTCATTCTTAGGTGATTCATTAGTTATGAGACTAATCTGTTTTCTCAAATATTACAGGCAAAAAACAATAATCCGGGTAATGGCCATCCACTGGTGTACCTAGAGTCCTCCTTTAATGGGGAACTGATTCTTTATGCATCCAAAAAGTGGTTCTGGTGAGGATTTCCAGTCACACCTCCCTCCTTTCACCCCTATGACCTAAGCAAGCCTACCAGAAGCCTCCACTAGGATTTTTCAAACTCAAACTATGGAAAAAGAATCCCATTCTTTGTGTTGGTAGGAAGCTGGTCTTTAACAGGAAAGAACAAAGAATAGATGGACAGAGAAGCACAGAAAAGAGATTCTGATTTGATTTCATTTCCTGTCCTTCCCAGATTGGTTAAAAGAGTTAATATATCCTCTGTTTTGTCAAAGGTAGTTTGAGGTGAGTTTTTATTTGTCACCAAAAGAGTTGTAACAAACGCAATCTGAAAGCTTAGGCTTCTTTTGAGCTTTCTTACCCTCATAAGCCCTTTCTATAAGTTTGGGAAAATATGTATTTTCAAAACACAATATGTAAATCCATGTCATATAAGTTTGTAGCATCTCTTATGTTTGAATCCTGCACCATGTCTTATCACTTTCCTGTTTCCATATTTACAGCGGTATGCTTTCTTTCTCTCATTTAAAAATTTCTCAATCCTTTTCACCAGTTTTTTTAAGTAGGCTCCACACCCAACATAGGGTTTGAACTCATGACCTTGAGATCAAGAGTTGCATGTTCTACTGACTAAGTCAGCCAGGTACCCCATTCTCACCACATTTCTGACAAGCACTTATTGACAAAAAAAATCTAAAATCTAGAATCTTGGGTTTTATTTTTGCCAGAATTTATTAAAATTATGATTTTTGTTGCCTACATAATAGTCAATATCTTAAGCTTGACTTTTTTCATGGAGATTCTTCAGAGTCCTCATAATTTGTTCTCTCTGTATAAATGTTATATATATTTTTGCTATCTTGTAAATAATTGTTAACAGAAACTCATTTCACTACAAAAAAAAAAAAGGAAATGATATAGGGAGAGAGAGCGAGAGCAAGGAAGGAAGAAAATATCGAAATAAACTTCACATTTCAAAAAACCTTTTTTAGCTGCAGAAATCTTTTTTTTAAAGTAATCTCTGTTGGGGAACCTGGGTGTCTCAGTTGGTTACGTGTCTGACTTCAGCTCAGGTCATGATCTCACGGTTCGTGGGTTTGAGCCCCATGTCAGGCTCTGTGCTGACAGCTCAGTACCTGGAGCCTGCTTCAGATTCTGTGTCTCCCTCTCTCTCTGCCCCTCCCCAGCCTGGATTCTGTCTCTCTCTCTCTCTCTCTCTCTCTCTCTTTCCAAAAATAAATAAACATTTAAAAAAGTAATAAATAAAAAAAAATCTCTGGGCCCAACATGGGGCTCAAACTCACAACCCCAGGATGAAGGGTCACATGCTCTACCAAATGAGTTGGCCAGCCTACCCCTGCTGCAGAAATCTTAATCAAATAAGATATAATCCCATGCCCACAGGGAAAAAAATTAACACTGATCTATTTGAAGAAGAAAGTGAGTATAGCTTCTCATCTGCAGTACCCTACCATAGCCAAAAGGGGCCTCTGAGAAACTGGTAGGGTCCTAGAGCCTGAATTCCTAGGGGAAAGAAGTCTCTCAATGTCTGGAAAATGTTTATTTACCAATAGAATCAAACACTCCAAATAGAGCATTTTGCTTTTCTCACTAAAGGAAGATAGGTATTCAAGAGAAAGGATACTTAGTCTAAGAAGTCTTTAAGAGGGGCTCCTGGGTGGCTTGGTCTGTTAAGCATCTGACTTTGGCTTAGGTCATGATCTCAGGGTTCATGGGTTTGAGCCCTGCGTTGGGCTCTGTGCTGACAGCTCAGAGCCTAGAGTCTGCTTCAGATTCTGTCTCCCTCTCTCTGCCCCTCCCCCACTCATGCTATCTCTCAAAAAAAAATGTTTAAAAATTAAAAACAAAAGAACTTTTAAAGAAATTCTGGCTCTTTCAACATAAAAATACTAGTGGTGACACTAAGTGATACATCTTCACTGTCACAGAAATAATAAAGTATATCTGTGCTTGAAAGTTATGATTTCATGATATGTAAAGATGTTGCCCTGATAACTTAGTACCCAAAAATGAACAAGTTAATATCCTCAGTGACTTCAACTTATTTATTTACAAATTAATATAGCAGCCCTAATTTATCTCATGTATTTGCTAAGGTAAATGAGTAAATATAAAACTAACAAATAAGGGGTGCCTGAGTAGCTCAGTCGGTTAAGCATCTGACTTCAGCTCAGGTCATGATCTCACAGTTTGTGGGTTTGAGCTCTGCATGGGACTCTGCACTGACAGCTCAGAGCCTGCAGCCTGCTTCAGATTCTGTGTCTCCCTCTCTTTCTTCCCCTCCCCTGCTCCTGCTCTGTCTCTCTCTCTCTCTCAAAAATAAATAAACATTAAAAAAAAAAAACTTAACAAGTTAAGACTGTATGTAAAATTTAGGGTCTATCTTAAAAAATACCAACATGTTGCGGCACCTGGCTGGCTCAGTTGGTGGAGCATGTGACTCAATCTCAGGGTTGTGGGTTAGAGCCCCATGTTGGGTATAGAGATTACTTAAAAATAAAATCTTTTTAAAAAATACCAACATTTCAAAGTGAGAAAATCAGCCTGAATAGCCTGCATCAGCTTTTTAAAGAATTCATGTGCTGTGCTCACTTCAGCAGTACATATACTAAAATTGAAATGATACAGAGATTAGCATGGTCCCTGAACAAGGATGACAGGCAAATTCGTGAAGCATTCCATATTAAAAAAAAAAAAAGAAAGAAAGAAAGAAAAAGGAAAAAAAATTCATGTGCTACATTCTTGACCCTGAAACAACTTTTTTTTTTTAATTTAATTTATTTTTTAAATTTATATCCAAGTTAGCTAGTTAGCATATAGTGCAAAAATGATTTCAGGAGTAGATTCCTTAATGGCCCTTACCCATTTAGGCCATCCCCCCTCCCACAACCCCTCCAGTAACCCTCTGTTTGTTCTCCATATTCAAGAGTCTCTTATGCTTTGTCCCCCTCCCTGTTTTTGTATTATTTTTGTTTCCCTTCCCTTATGTTCATCTGTTTTGTATCTTAAAGTCCTCATATTAGTGAAGTCATATATTTATCTTTCTCTGACTAATTTCACTTAGCATAATACCCTCCAGTTCTATTCACATAGTTGTAAATGGCAAGATTTCTTCTTTTTGATTGCCAAGTAATACTCTATTGTGTGTGTGTGTGTGTGTGTGTGTGTGTGTGTGTGTGTGTGTGTACATCTTCTTTATCCATTCATCCATCGATGGATATTTGGGCTCTTTCCATATTTTGGCTATTGTCGATAGTGCTGCTATAAACATGGGGGTGCATGTGTCCCTTCGAAACAGCACACCTGTATCCCTTGGATAAATACCTAGTAGTGCAATTGCTGGGTCATAGAGTAGTTCTAGTTTTATTTTTTTGAGGAACCTCCATACTGTTTTCCAGAGTAGCTGCACCAGTTTGCATTCTCATCAGCAGTGCAAAAGAGATTCTCCTTCTCCACATCCTTGCCAGCATCTGTTGTTGCCTGAGTTGTTAGTGTTAGCCATTCTGACAGGTGTGAGGTGGTATCTCATTGTGGTTTTGATTTGTATTTCCCTGATGATGAGTGATGTGGAGCATTTTTTCATGTGTCAGTTGGCCATCAGGATGTCTTCTTTGGAGAAGTGTCTATTCATGTCTTTTGCCCATTTCTTCACTGGATTATTTGTTTTTTGGGTGTTGAATTTGAGAAGTTCTTTATAGATTTTGGATACTAACCCTTTATCTGATACATCATTTGTAAATATCTTCTTCCATTCCGTAGGTTGCCTTTTAGTTTTGCTGATTGTTTCCTTTGCTGTGCAGAAGCTTTTTATTTTGATGAGGTCCCAGTAGTTCATTTTTGCTTTTGTTTCCCTTGCTTCCGGAGAAGTGTTAAGTAAGAAGCTGCTGCGGCCAAGGTCAAAGAGATTTTGCCTGTTTTCTCCTCAAGGATTTTGATGGCTTCCTGTCTTACATTTAGGTCTTTCATCCATTTTCAGTTTATTTTTATGTATGGTTAAGAAAGTGGTCCAGGTTCATTTTTCTGCATGTCACTGTCCAGTTTTCCCAGCACCAGTTGTTGAAGAGACTGTTTTTATTCCATTGGATATTCTTTCCTCTTTGTCAAAGATTAGTTAGCCATATGTTTGTGGGTCCATTTCTGGGTTTTCTATTCTGTTCCATTGATCTGAGTGTCTGTTTTTGTGCCAAAAACAACTTTTTAAATTTTTTTTTAACATTTATTTATTTTTGAGACAGAGAGAGAGAGAGAGAGCATGAACAGGGGAGGGTGAGAGAGAGAGAAGGAGACACAGAATCCGAAGCAGGCTCCAGGCTCTGAGGTGTCAGCACAGAGCTCGACGTGGGGCTCGAACCCACAGACCGTGAGATCATGACCTGAGCTGAAGTCGGACGCTTAACCGACTGAGCCACCCAGGCGCCCCCAAAAACAACTTTTTAAAAAAATATATTTTTTAATGTTTGTTTATTTTTGAGAGTCAGTGAGACAGACTGCAAGTGAGGGTAGGGGCAGAGAGAGAGGGAGACACAGAATCTGAAGTAGGCTCCAGGCTCTGAGCTGTCAGCAGAACCTGACATGGGGCTTGAAGTCACAAACCACAAGATCATGATGTGAGCAGAAGTTGGATGCTGAACTGACTGAGCCACCCAGGCACCCCTTAATACATTTTGTTGTTTATTTATTTATTTTGAGAGAGAGAGAGAGAGAGAGAGAGAGAGAGAGAGAGAGAGAACAAGCAGAGGAGGGGCAGAGAGAAGGAAAGACAGAATCCCAAGCAGGCTCCATGCCATCAGCCACAGAGCCCGATGCAGGACTCAAACTCACCAACAGTGAGATCATGGTCTGAGCTAAAATCAAGAGTCAGATGCTTAACTGACTACACCACCCAGGTGCCCAACCATAAAACAACTTTCATCTAATTTCCCAACTGTGATGATCTGAAAAGATAACAAATTAAAGGGCAGAATTTTAGGCAGAATAAACATCATTACTTGAATATTGTATTTCTCTAAGAATTCCTTTTCAGGGGGGCCAGAACTGTGGCAGCCATATTCAAATCTGCCATAAGTCACATTGACAACTAAGAAATAAAGAGCAATTATTAGCTGAGCTATAAAGGCAAGAGTGCTAATATGCTAAAATAGAATTACTTGACTGTTAGTATTCCATTTTGTTTCCTTCAGAAAAGATGAGCTGTCACATCCACTTGAAAGGTTTGCATACCTGTCACATTTGTCTTTTGCCCTTTTCTTTTTCTCCTCAAATTGTTCCAAGAGGCCCTTTGATTTTCCAACTGACAAAGGAAGAGGAAATAAGCCTCTATCATTTGTATTTCCTCCAAATAGCTGGGGTTTTGTCTGGTATTTTGTGAAAATACTTGGTTCACTCTGTTAAATGAAAAAAAAAATCATAGCATTTCATACATGCAAATATTTATAGCATTCACTATTTTCTACATAATATAGTCACATTTAAGTGTAAACAATAACATTAAAAAACAACATGGCATGTAGTATTTCCTTTTTATTCCATATTCATCAGAAAATCATATTAAAGAAACTCTTTTTATTAATAAGGTTTATGCCTTACCAGCACAGAGATATTTAAAATATCAGCTAATTGGAGTGCCTGGCTGGCTCGGTCAGTAGAGCATGTGACTCTTACTCTCGGGGTCATGAATTCAAGCCCAATGTCAGGTGTGGAGCCTACTTTAAAAAATAAATAAAAATAAAATATCAGCTAAGATGGCTTAAAATCAGTTGCACAGGGGTCCCTGGGTGGCTCAGTCAGTTAAGCATCCAGCTCTTGATTTCGGCTCAGGTGATGATCTCACGGTTTGTCAGTTTGAGCCCCACATCAGGCTCTGTGCTGATAGTGTGGAGCCTGCTTGGGATTCTCTCTCTCCCTCCCTCCCTTTCTCTGCCCGTCTTCCGCTTGCTCTCTCTTTCTCTCTCTCTCTCACAAAATAAACTTCGAATAACTTAAAAAAAATCAGTTGCACAAATTTGAAGGCAATAACTGAATTATTTATGCTGTCTCTGAGATATGTTAAAGTTTTCACATTAATAGGTTTAACTCAATTACTGTTGAACTAAATTTAATAAATTTCACATGGACTGGACAGTAGGCATGCTGGCATATGGCAAGCCATTTCCTGCATTTGAGGCAACACTTACTCTGAAACATTCAGGGAGTACATATACTCCTTCATATCACTGGGTACCAATTTTTGTATTGAAATACTTATCTGAGAGCATACTCTACTATCTTAAAGCACTGACTTAATCTTATCCATGGAGTCTCTGTTTGATGCAGGTTAAGTCTGTATATAAAGTTAAATATAGTTTTAAACCAAAATAAATAAATATGTAAAAATATTTCTGACCCACTAAAGAAGACAGGCTGGGCTCAGAAAATTGAGGACTCACGAGACTCTATTCTTGATTCTGGCCCTTATTCATTAACCAAGTCCTCAGAATCCTCATGTCCTTCTTCAAGGAAATAATGTAGCATAGTAGACTAAAATCCACAAAGCATCTAAAGTTTCTTAGGAAAAAATGTCCATATAAAATAAAATTTATGTTACCTTATTCCTATTTTTCTAAAGCTCTTCTTTCTTACGAAATTTTCACAAACAAAAGTATGTCTTAGAAAATGTCATGCAGGGGGCACCTGGGTGGCTTACCTGGTTAAGCATCTGACTTCGGCTCAGGTCAAGATCTCATAGTTTGTGAGTTCGAGGCCCACATCGGGCTCCATGCTGACAGCTCAGAGTCTGCAGCTTGCTTCAGATTGTGTGTCTCTGTCTCTTTCAGTCCCTACCCCACCCACCCCTGTCTGTGTGTGTCTCTCTCTCTCAAAAAATAAATAAACATTAAAAAAAATTTTTTAAAGAAAATATCATGCAATATTTGGCTCCCTCTAAGAGGGTCAAGGTACTGGCAATATTCTATATTGCTTTAGTAATAGAAGAAACTGCAAATAAATATTTTTTTCCATTTCAGACTACCAAATCTGATCCCAAGACTACCGGAGTACTGAATCACCAAACAAGCACAAATCCATTTAGAAGAGTAATCCTTAGAGATGTATAAATCTAAAAAACAATCCAACAGAATAAGTCTTTATAGCTTATCTCCATAATGACTATGAAATGCATGCAGAGAAACTGTGGAAATGAGACTCACGTCCAGAGAATTCTGTTGTGACTGTTTTGGGTGTCTCAAGTAGACACCAGAGTCCAAGGGTGCTGACAGAGTCTCTGAACTTTCTGGACAGAACTGCGATCCAAAGAGGAACTGGGAATCACTGAGACTGGAGTGATCAGTCTGATTATTATTCCAGCTAGAGGAATTAGTGGTCCTGAAATTAAGCAAGAAAAGAAAAGTATAGCAAGTAGACAAACATCCTGAACAAATGAAATCATAATTCACAACTATTCATTTCAGAATATCCTGGGCAGAGTACTAGTTTGTTCTGATCTAATCCCCTGAACACTGCCAGCACTACCCACAAAGAAACACAAAGAAATTCTGAATGTCAGACATTTTGATTATAGCAACTTAAGAACAATCCGATGGAAATTCAAACATTAAGGACTGACACTATTACTTGTGGTACAAGAGCACTGTGGGCTATGACACCATTTTGGAGATCAAAGTTCCTGAAATCTTTAGGGATTAAAAGAACATTATCTTTCAAAAAGTTGAATCCATTGGGGCGCCTGGGTGACTCAGTCGGTTAAGTATTGGATCCTTGATTTCAGCTTGGGTTATGATCTCACAGTTTGTGAGTTCAAGCCCCATGTTGGGCTCCGTGCTGACAGTGTCAGCCTGCTTGGGATATTCTCTCTCTCTCTCTCCCAAAATAAATAAATAATTAAACTTTAAATAAAGTTGAATTTGTTAATCACTAAGGGAATAAAGTAACTGATGCATTAGTCTGAAGTAATAAGCTAGATTTACATATAGCCACATGGATAAGTCTCAAAAATGTAATTTTGAGCACAGAGAGTAAAAACTGAATGAACTCACATATCATTTATATAACCTTTTAAATATACATCATAGCACACCAAACAAGTATGTAACTGTGTATAGACGTGTACAGAACTCTCATTAACTCTCTTAGAGTATGCCTACAGGGAAGGAAGGGACCAGAATTAGAGGGAGAGTAGGAATCATAACAGAAAAAACACAGGACAGCTTAGTTATGGACTGAATATTTGTGTCCAAATTATTATGTTGAAGTTCTAATTCCTAAGGTGATAGTATTTGGAAATGGGGTCTTTGGGAGGTAATTAGGGTTAGACATGGTCATAAGGGCAGGCCTTCATGATGAGATTAAGGTCCTTACAATAAGAGATGCCAGAGTTTGCCCTCTCTTTAAAAAAAAAAATTTTTTTTAATGTTCATTTATTTTTGAGAGACAGAGACAGAGCACAAGCAGGGAAGAGGAAGATAGAGGAGACACAGAATATGAAGAAGGCTCCAGGCTTCAAGCTGCCAGCAGAGCCTGACGTGGGGCTCGAACCCATGAACCGTGAGATCATGACCTGAGCCAAAGTTGGAGGCTTAACTGACTGAGCCACCCAGGCATCCCTCTTTTTTTTTTTTAATTTTATGTTTTTATTTATTTTTGAGACAGAGAGAGAGAGCATGAGCAGGGGAGAGGCAGAGAGAGGGGGAGACACAGAATCTGAAGCAGGCTCCAGGCTCTGACCTGTCAGCCCAGAGACCAATGTGGGGCTCGAACTCGCAGAGTGTGAGATCATGACCTGAGCTGAAGTTGGACGCTTAACCGACTGAGCTACCCAGGCACCCCCCTTTTTTTTTTTTAAGTTTATATATTTATGCTTTGAGAGAGAGAAAGAGAGAGAGCAGGGGAAGAGCAGAGAGAATCCCAATCCCACTGACAGTGCAGAGCCCAATGCAGGGTGGAACCCACAAACTGTGAGATCATGACCTGAGCCGAAACCAAGAGTTGAATGCTTGACTAACTGAGCCACTCAGACACCTCTCTCTTTCTCCTTCATGTAAGGACACAGAGAGAAGACAGTTGTCTGGAAACCAAGAAGGGAGCCCTCATAAGAAATTATCTGCCTGGCATACGGTTCTAGGACTTCCAATCTCCAGAACTGAGGAAATAAATTTCTATTGTTGAAACCATCCAGTTTAGGGTACTTTGTTATGGCAGCCCATCAGACTAATAGGCCTCATCCAGATTGAAGAATATGATCAACTCAGATTTTTGCACAGGAGGATCCATTAAAAATTGTTTTTGAAACAAGGTGGTATTCCCTTTCACACCTTTAGTGTCTTATTCTTGCTTGCTCTAAGTACTTCCAGCTGTGGACTTCCAACTTGCTTCCCACAGATATATACATTTAAACCTCACATATGGGGGTACCTGGGTGGCTCAGTCAATTGAATGGCCAACTCATGATCTTGGCTCAGATCATAATCCCACAGTTTGTAGGATCATGCCCCGAGTCCGGTTCTGTGCTGGCAGCCCAGAGCCTGCTTGGGATTCTCTCTCTCCCTCTCTCTCTCTCTGTCCCTACCCTGCTTGTGCACATTTGCATGCGCTCTCTCTCCTTATCAAAGTAAATAAATAAACATTAAAAAAAAAGAAACATCTCAATAACAACTTGGGTTACTTAATGCTGTTGTGTAACCTAAAAAAACATGCTTTTCATTAAAATGCACAAACACAAATCATTCCTTTTAATAAAGCTAAATTAAAGTAATTACATAGCATATAAGTACATAATCCAAGCCAACATATATTAATGCAAGACAAAAAGAAACTCTAATAATTCAGCACAGGAAAGAGCAATTATTTTCACTCATAGAACCATTTTCTAAGATTAGCTAAGGTAATGGGCTGCACACATATATTATAATATGGGTTGCATAATCGTTGCTCAAAATAGCTTAAATAGCTCTCTGTGACTCCCCTCTTAGGTTAAAGAGAATAATTAGCTGTGCTGGATAAAAAAAAAACTGTGAGCTTCCAGAAACCACGTAGGATTTACATCTTAAAGCTAGGATCTGGAATTTAACAAAGATTTTCTCTGTATCAACTGAAAGCATTTTTTTTTTCTTTTTGAGAAATAAAAAGCACAATGCTCTAGGTTTTTGCTGAATTAATAACTGTCTTCAGGAAGGTATTAGGAAGAAAAGAAACTAATAATAAAAGCATACCAAAAGCAATTAAAAATCCCTTAAATATATACTAATTCTGGGGCACATCCACCAAGTTAGCAATGGCAAGTCCACTGCATGGCTGATGGACACCAATATAAGTACCTCAGTGGAGTAGTAGAAAGGGCAGTATTTCAGTGAGCCTTGTCAACAGCTGGAGTAGCTCTTAACTCCACAGTACCTACAAATGGTACCACACAAATGAATACGTATCTAAACATTGTCTTGATTTGATCCTTGCTGTTTCAATAGAAATCACTCCAACTGAGGTGAGTTTCTAGATTGTTAGGCCATTTCTAATTCTCACAGGCCTCATACTCCAGAGGCCTAGTTCTGGACACAGAGCCACTGCTCAATTAACACAAATAGCTAAGTTGACATTGCTTTTATCATCAGAACATAGGCGGAGGGGCGCCTAGGTGGCTCAGTCGGTTAAGCATCCGACTCTGGATCTCAGCTCAGGTCTTGATCTCCGGGTCGTGAGTTCAAGCCCTGCATTGGGCTCCATGATGGGTGTGAAGCCTACTTTTAAAAAAAGAAAAGAAAAGAAAATAGGCAAAAGGAAAAAGACAAATATGGGAGAGTGTAGTAGTGAAGGGAAAAGAAGGGGAAAAAGCTGTATGAAGTCACCCTATTACTAATAAACTAATAGGAAAGGTAGCCTTTTTCAATGAAATCAATACAACTATAAGACCTTCATTAAGTATCAGAGTATATAACTTACCCAGAACCTGAGGGAATACTGAGCATCTCTTTGATATTCCAGACGTTAAAATTCATTTCTTATGGTTAGCCCTATTAAAAAGAGAGGAATATTAATTTAAAAGGTTAAGTATAACTTTCCCCCCAAAGATGACTTTACTGGTGACTGTTATATATGGATGAGGACATTTCAGCAACTATATTCCCATTCAATTGGTGGTGAAAATTCCCATTACCTATGTGTCAGAAACAGGTATTTTGGGGGCACCTGGCTGGGTCAGTCAGTGAAATGTGTGACTCTTGATCTCAGGGTTGTGAGTTTGACCCCCCACACTGAGTGTAGAGATTACTTAAAAATAAAATCTTTAGGGGGTGCCTGGTTGGCTCAGTCGATTAAGCATCTGACTTTGGATCAGGTCATGATCTCATGGTTCATGGTTTCGGGCCCCGAGTCAGGCTTTGTGCTGACAGCTCAGAGTCTGGAGCCTGCTTCAGATCTGTCTCTCCCTCTCTCTCTCTGCCCCTCCCCCACTCACACTCTGTCTCTATCAAAAATGAATAAACTTTATGGGGTGCCTGGATGGCTCAACTGGTTAAGCATCCAACTTCAGCTCAGGTCATGATCTCACAGTCTGTGGGTTCAAGCCCCACGTCAGGCTCTGTGCTGACAGCTCAGAGCCTGGAGCCTGCTTCAGATTCTGTGTTTCCTTCTCTCTCTGCCCCTTCCCTGCTCGCGCACTATCTCTCTCAATCAAAAATAAACATTCAAAAAAATTTTTTAATGAATAAACGTTAAAACATTAAAAAATCTTTAGGGGCACCTGGGTGGCTCAGTTGGTTAAGCATCTAACTCCTGATTTCAGCTCAGGTCATGATCTCAGCTTGTGGGATTCAGCCCTGCATCAGGCTCTGCACTGACAGCAAGTAACCTGCTTGGGATTCTCTCTCTCCCCCTTTCCCTGCCTTTTTTTCTCTCTCTCAAAATAAATAAACCTAAAAAAAAAAAAAAAAAAGCAGAGTTGGGATAACTGAATAGCTACATGAAAAAAGATTAAGATTGGATCTAGTCCTTTCACCATACACTACAAAATATCCAAATGGATCAGAGATAATATAAAAATGAAATCATAAAAGAACCAGAGGGAAAGCTGATGCAACTTCAGCTCAGGTCATGATCTCACAGTCTGTGGGTTCAAGCCCCACGTCAGGCTCTGTGCTGACAATTCAGAGCCTAGAGCCTGCTTCAGATTCTGTGTCTCCCTCTTTCTCTGCCCCTCCCCTGTGTGCTTGCGCACTCTCTCTCTCTCTCTCTCAAAAATAAATAAACATTAAAAAATTTTTGTTAATCATAGAGACTGTTTTCTTTTGTATAAAGGTGGTAAAATGCAAGTATAATAATGTACTCTGTTACTGAGGCTGGAAGGAAAGAGGCACTTTCAAGCACTTCTGCTGGGAAGGCCTCTGTGGAGGAGAATTTGGCACTATCTAGAACATTTACAAATGTATTTACTGTTTAATCCAGAAATCCTACTTCTAAGGATTGGGATCTATGCCAATAATACTTTGACAGAAATAGAAAATTACATATACACATGTCTCTTCAATACAATACCATTTATAATAGCAAGACCATAAACAACTCAATACCCATCAGTTGGTGAATAGTTGAACAAACTATGGTATATTCATACAATGGAGTTTTAAGGAACTGTTAAAAGGAATATATACTCTTGTGTATATAAGATATACTTCAATATACTCTGGGAGTGACCTCCCAGAATATTGCTAAGCACAAAGAAAAAAAAAGGTAAGGTGAAGAATAGTGTATGTGGTATGCAATATTTCATCCAAAAATGTCAAGGGAACATGAATATAAATAAATATACACACATAGCAATGTGCTTATTTTTTTTTTAAGTAAGGAGAGAAGAAAAGCAAGGAGGAAGAGAGAGAGAAGAAAAATAGATAAACTGAAAACCAACAAAAACGTTTACCTTGGAGGGCAGAGATAGGGTGGAGAGGCTAGAAATGAAAACTAGACTTCTCCAACTGTAGCAGTTTTTACAGTTTCAACTTTAGAATAATGTAAATACTATAATATAAGTACATATAATCACATAGTCACAAAACGAAATTAAATAAAAAATGGGAAAAACCAAGCAATTCCTACAAAGGAGCAAAATGGAACATACAAGTTGGTTATTGAGCCCCACAAGGAGGGTCTATTTCCAGTGCCTCTAAATATGATACTTTGATACCACATCTCTAGTGAAGTGTAGCCTAAAGACAAAATGAACAGTAAAGGAATCTGTGTGTTTTCAGCAATCATAGTTAGTAAAAAATATATATATACATATATATATGTATAATATACATGTATATAGACATACATGTAATATACATACATATATACATGTAGCATCTATCAGAATACAGCAAATCAATAATATATTAATGTAGTCATTGGGAATAAAAATTTTCAGTGTATGAGAAAAGAGATAGAAATACAAAATAAGGTTAGGCAAAAATCCTACAATCCTAGGTCTGAAATAAATAGAAAATTATTAGTAATTCTTGATGTACAATCTTAGCACCCAGCTTTTGGTCTTGAAATACCATTCACCACTAAAAGGAACCAGTTTTGGGGCAGAAAATGTACAATTTGAGTCTGGGATATCTAGTCCCAGAGAACAAGGAAGCTATCAAAGACTACCAGGGCCAAAGATTACTGGAGAGCTAGCTTAAAGGGCTTCCTCTGTTAAATTTATAGTTTTTAAAACCTTCGTCAGTCACTTTGGAAGATACGCAACCACCTTATTATTTTGAAAGCTGGTAGGGTACACAAAAGAATCATTTCTCTTACCTTTCTAGAAAGACGCACTTCAAAGTAACCAACATATAGATGTGAGAATGTTCTTTATAGAAGTATTTCAGCTAATAAACACAGAATGAATGGTACAATTAGATTATTACCATTTTGGAGGTGCAATGAAAATAATGGATCTAGACAATGATCATAAATGGCTGTTTAAACCATGAGGTGAAAGGTAATAGGAAACTTTATAATGAATAGATCAGGCTGAAAACACCTAAACCCTTCAGTTGATCTTTTATTCACAAAGACAGAAACCAGCCCTAGTATGAGCCTCTTGATGAGGTTCAACAAGAGGTGCCAAGCATTACCAAAGAAGTAAGTATACTTGCCAAAAATATTGATCCCTAATCTAATTAACCTTCTAGATGTAAGGACCAGTATACAGAAAATACAGTGGTTAAATAGAACCAGTGGAATGGAATCAGCAAAATCCAGAGGGGTTAATCCTACAGTTTAAATGATCATATTCCTTTAAAGCATAAGAGGCAAGAAAAAAAAGAGATGTGGGAGACTATAAATTAGAAGAGATTTATGAGCCACACCAACCAAATACAATGTGTTTGGATCCTGAATTATAAGAAAGCAATTAAGAAAATTTAAACATTGACTAGCTACTTAATGATATCAATAAATTGTTACTTTAAGTGTGGTAATGATATTGTGGTTATGATAAAAACAGAGTCCTTATCTTTTATACATACATAAATTTTAAATGAATAAAATAATCTTCAAAACTTTTGTTTTGCTTTAAAATAATAGAGATGGATTAGGGGACCTGGAAAGGGGTACAGACTGCCCCTAGGTTGATAATTGTTGAAGCTAGGTGATGGGTACATTGGCATTCATTCATCCAATGATTTCTACTTGACATGTTTGAAATTTTCCACACAAAAAATTGATGTATGAATTGGTAAATGCCTGTATTAGCTGACAACACCCAACATTGTTACCTCCAGCCCAGACCCCTCTCCTGAACTTCAGACTCCTATATTCAAGTGCTGGCCTGACATCTCTACTTGGGTGACTAATATGCACCACAAACCAACATGTCCAAAACTAAGATCGTCATTTTTTCCCCCAAAACATTCTCCACCTACAGTCATCCTATTCCAGTTAACAGCAACTCCATCTTTCTAGTTGCTCAAGCCAAAATCTAAGAGTCCTCTTTGACTCTCTTCTCACATCCAGTCTGTCAGCAAATACTATGATTCCTTCAAACATATTCAGAATCTGTCCACTTTAAGTTCCTTCTTCTATAGGTTTACCAGATAAAATATAGGATGCTCAAATTTGAACTTCCCAAATATTGCCCAGGACACACTTGTACTAAAAAAAATATTGTTTACCTGAAATTCAAATTTAACTTGGTGTCCTGTATTTTTATTTGCTAAATCTGACAACTTTAGATTCAGAGTTCCTCTAACTTTAAGTCAGATCATGTTATCCCTGCTCCTACCCTACTCCAATACAAGCCAGAATTCCCATGATTATCTCTGGTGTCTGCAATCTCCCCTTAGCCCTGCTTTTTTCCATCTACACTCCATTCCACACTTCTTATGGGGCTTCTCACTGCTGCTTTCCCTTGCTGGGCACACAACCAGCTTCAGGCCCCTTTCCCATACTGTTTTCTCCACTTGGTTCACTCTTCCTTCAGATTATCAGCATAATAGGCCAAACCACAGCCACTACCTCCAGGGGTTCTCTCAAATTATTCAAAACTGTAGCACCTCAATAATCAATGTTTCTTCTCTGCTTTTTCTCCAAAGCATACCATTATTCTAATACACTATATATTTTTAAAATTTACCTTGTTTTGTCTGTCTCAGCACGCACATCCAAGCCTACAAGAATGTAATGTTAAGCTCTTTGAGGATAGGAATTTTTGTGTTCGGTTCACTGCTATATCCTCAGACTCTAGAAATTGTGCCTGGCACATAATAGGTGCCCAGAAAATATTTACTGTTAAATCAGTTTTTTTTTTTTAATGAGAACTAAATTAGGACAATAGAGCAAAACTTTCCAAGTATCCACAAATTTAAAAATACATATGATTTGGTTTTAATTATTACATTTCAAATCCCTAGATCTGCATAGACTTATTACATATTTAAAAAAAGAGGAAGAATTGAAGTAAATCTAGGATTCCTGACTCATGTTTACTTATTTCTTTGATAGTCTGAGCTTTTTTCTTCCATCAACACTTCAGAAATTCTTCCTTCTAGAGTCTTGATTTAGCATCTAGACAATTTTACATACATCACTACAAGACCATTATTACTACATCTAGATGTAAATCCTTTATCATCTTCCATTTCTGTTTATGTTGAGAAAGGAGAATAATTTATGCAGTATGTGGCTTGGGGTTTAGAATAACTATGCTCCTGGTTCCAGACCAAACTTACTCCTAAGAGATTTCTTAAATGTTGAGAAAATCCCATGGTTGCACCCTTGCCTATGTCTAAGGACCACATGGGGCTTGATGTGCTCAGCCTCAGGTTTATCTGTTCTCTATGCATTTACCTGTCACCATGCTACCTATTATAGGCTTTAAATTCCCAGAGGGCAGAAATCCCATCTGCCTATACCTATCCTTGTAGATGCTAGCACACTAGTAATGAAGTAGTAGTCATTCTTAGGTAGGACACTAGGTAAATGAAAACTGAAATGCACACATTACAAATTTTCAAGGGCAGGGTTCTCTCTCCCTCTCATCTCCCAATCCTATTAGAAGAAGCATAAAAGCAGAGGAAACGTTTAAGTGCATGCAAGGTATACAACTGTCTCCCTAGGAAGGGCGCTGGCAAGGAGTTAGACAAGGGAGAAACGTGTGAAGAGAATGCCCTAAGGGGAAGTACACCACCGCCATCATCTGACCCCCATCTTCAACACTGAGACTCCTGAGGCCACAGTGTGAGGTCCTCCACGTGCTCTTCTGGCTCCTCCACTCGGTCACAGAAAAAAACAGTTCTCTCTCTCAGACTTTGTGCCCCTTGGGCCTCGACCAGGCCCTCCTAAACCTCATACGACCGTCCACTCTCATCTTCAGTCTCTTTTCAATTAGGAGACACGCTATGGGCTCCCAGACTAAATCATTCAGATGTCCTTTCCAGAGGCCTCCAAGGGATACTGCATAATTATAAGGCAAATCCCAGTTTCCCGGGTTCCTGTTCACGCTTTCTGGGCCGATTCTCTTTCTTGCGTCTCCTAATCCCAGACTCGGGATGAGAGGCTGTGGACACCCGGGAATCTGACGAAAACAACTCCAAAGGTGAGCACAGAAAGTCTCCTTGAAGAGCCAGAGAGGTCTTCCATCACAGAGAAAGAATGAATGGCTAGGAATTCCAGGACAAGGATCAAGTTGGACAACCCGGCGTCCCGAGAAACTCCTCGACGTCGCCAGAAATTTCGAACCTGTACTCAAGGCCCCCGTATGGCTCCCGGACCTCTCCACCTTCACCCCCTCCCCCTCCCTGCCCTTCCAGGCCAACCCCCCCCCCCCCCCCCCCCCCCCCCCCCCCCCCCCCCCCGCGCCTCCACCTCTGAGGGACAGCTCGCGCCCCACCTGGGGCGTCTCTGATCTTACCTCAAGGCTACTTAGTCCCACTGAAGTTGCCTGAGCATGCGTGGTCCCGCCCCCAAGGCCCTATCTGACCAATGAGGATTAAGTCCTGCCTTCTGGGCCCGCCCCCTCTGCCGCATCGCGTTAAAGGTTTTAACGGGCGTGCCGGTTTCACCAGCACTTTCATTGGCCAGGCCAGGCGGTCTACCTCGCGGCGAGTACTGCTGCATGCCTTACCTGTCCCACGTGTACCTCTCAAGAGGTACCTGCGTGTCTCCACATTCACACCCAGCTGCCACCCACACCCCACCCAGCATCGCCTCAGCAAGGCAGACTGCTCAGGAGTTACCTGACACACACCCTGCTGCATGCGGAGAGGACTGTGTGCCCAGCGGCTAGGACATGGCTAGGGCCCAAGTGGTCCTAACAAGAGCTGGGTAAGGGGAGCCGCTGGGAAGAGAGGAGCTGTGGTCAAAAGGGAACACAGAACTGGGGGCCTGGCCTGTTGGGGAAAGAAATAGTCCAAGGTACCTTGCCTGCTAGGTACTGACTGGGGCAGCCTGAGGGCAGAGTGGACAGGGGCAAAGGGTGTTGGGCGGAGGGGGTCTATGTAACTCTGCCTCTAATGGTTATAGATGGCCTTTAAAGTCGTGAAATAGAGAGTTCACCAATAAAGTTGCATGGATGGAAAACATTGTGTTGATTGAGCCCCAGGACACACACTTTAGAGGCCTAGATAAGGACAAAGCAGTAAAGGACCCAAAGTAGGTGTGGTCAGGGACAGGGGAGGGACACCAGGAGAGTGAGGTGCTGTGGAAGCCTCCTGGACCATCCTTCAAAGAGGAGGAGGAGACCAGCTATTTTGTTAGGTGGGAGAATGGAGGTTTGATTGGAAGGCTGGTTCTTGGATTCCCCAGGAAAGATTTACATGAGGATCCCCACTGGAATAAAGACAGCCAGAGGAAGGTAGCAAGCACAAAGCAGTTTATTAGGTTTATTAAGATGGGAAAGTGGGCAGGCCCAGAGATGGCAACTGTCTTTAAGATGGGTGTCTTTTCTTTTTATGTTTGCATAGTTTATGGGTCATAGCTAGGGCCAACTCTGACTGAGAAGGGAGGACTCCTACTGGTTGGGAGGGGGAATTTTTGGCCCTACAAGGTTCTTGCTGGAATTGTCTTGGCCATCTTGCCCATGGGGTTGGGGGTGTGAAACCCACAATGTAAATATATTATAATGAACCTAGGGAGTCACTTTGGGGCAGAGGTTGAAGTGAGAGTGCACATTCTGCACCTATCACGTCTAACTAACTGCCTACTTCATCAATGTCAAATGCTCCTGATGGGTCAAGGAAAATGAAAAGTAAGAATTAATTATGGGTGACCTTGACAGAAGCAGTTTTAATCGTTGTAGTAGGGGCAAAAACCTGATTATAACTAAGTGTGTGGATTCAAGGTATCTGATAAAGGACTGTTATCCAAAATATATAAAGAATCCTTAAAACTCAACAATAAGAATACAACCCGATTTTAAAATGGGCTAAAAATCTAACATAATGCACCAAAAAAAAAAAAAAAAAAGATATATGGATGGCAAATAAGCATATGAAAAGATGCTCAATATTATATATCACTAGGAAAGTGCACATTAAAACAATAATGAGGGGCGCCTGGTTGGCTCAGTCAGTTAAGTGACTAGACTCTTGATTTCCCAACTCTTGATTTCAGCTCAGGCCATAATCTTATGATTCATGAGTTTTAGCCCCACATCAGGCTTCATGCTGGCATTGTGGAGCCTGCGTGGGATTCTCTCTTTCTCTCTGCCCTTCCCCTGCTTGTGTTCTCTCTCTGAAAATAAATAAACTTTAAAAAAATGAGCTAGTACTACACACCTGTTAGAATGGCCAAAATCCAGAACAAACACAAAATGCAGGTGAGGATATGGAGCAACAGGAACTCTCACCACTAATGGAAATGCTAAATAGTACAACCACCTTGGAAGATTGTCAGTTTCTTACAAAACTAAACATAGTCTTGTTATATGATCTAGCAAATCATGCTCTTTGGTATTTACCCAAAGGACTTGAAAACTTATGTCCACACAAAAACCTGCACATGGATATTTATAGCAGCTTTATTACATAATTGCAAAACCTTAAAAGCAAGCAAGATATCATTTTCAGTAAGTGAATGAATAAATAAACTGTGGTACATTCAGACAATGGGATATTATTAAGCACTAAAAAGAAATGAGCTATCATGCTAGGCAAAGACATAGAGGAAACTTAAATATATCTTCCTAAGTGAATATATATCAAAAAGATTCCAACCATTTGACATTGTGGAAAGGGCAAAATTATGGAGACCGTAAAAGGATCAGTGGTTACCATGGGTTAGGGGGTTGGGAGGTGGAGCACAGAGAGTTTTTAGGACAGTGAAACTATTCTGTATGATACTATAATGGTGCATACGTGTAATTGCATTCGTGTAATTGGCAGTATACATTTGTCCAAACCCATAGAATATACAACTCCAAGAGTGAACTATGGACTTTGGGGGATAATGACATGTCTATTTAAGTTCAGCAATTACAAGCGTGCTATTCTGGTGGGAGATATTGATAATAGGAAAGGTTATGCATGTGTGGGGCAGGAGGTATATGAGAAATCTCTTCCACTCAATTTTGCTGTGAACCTAAAATTGCTCTAAAAGCCTATTTAAAATATACATATAGGAGCGCCCAGGTGGCTCAATCGGTTAAGCGTCTGACTTCGGCTCAGGTCATGATCTCATGGTTCTTGAGTTCAAGCCCCACGTCGGGCTCTGTGCTGACAGCTTGCAATCTGGAGTCTGCTTCAGATTCTGTGTCTCCCTCTCGCTGCCCCTGCCTGCTCATGCTGCTCTCTCTCCCAAAAGTAAATAAAAACATTAAAAAATTAAGAAAAAAAAAATATATATATGTATGTGTACATATATTAGGGGCACCTGGGTGGCTCAGTTGGTTAAGTGTCTGACTTCAGCTCAAGCCATGATCTCATCTATCTTCTATCCTGAATTTGATGCTTATCATTTCTATGCATGTTTTATACTTTTAGTTCATATGTTTGTATCCATAAGCAATACATAACATTGTTTTACATGATTGAATCATTTTATAAATGGTATAATTTGTGCATATTTCTACAATTTGACTTTTTGACTCACCGTTTTTAAGACATATCTTTGTGGATTCAAGTATCTTTCTTATAGCCCTGTTGGTAAAACATTCAGACTGCTTACAGTTTTTTTTCTTTCCCTATGCAGATGCTGCAATGAACATTTCTGTACCTGTGAATACATGTGAGAAGGGATCTTAAGGGTAACTATAGTAGGGTGGGCTTTCTGGCTAGTAGGGCTTACACCAGTGATACCAGCTGGGTCTAAATGTTTCCTCCTGCTAAACTCTTTTTTTTAAATGTTTATTTGGGGTGCCTGGGTGGCTGAGTCGATTGGGCATCTGACTTTGGCTCAGGTCATGATCTCACGGTTCATGAGTTTGAGCCCCTCATTGGGCTCTGTGCTGACAGCTTGGAGCCTGGAGCCTGCTTCAGATTCTTTGTCTCCCTCTCTCTCTGCCCCTCCCTGCTCATGCTCTGTCTCTCTTTCCTTTAAATATAAATAAACATTAAAAAAATTAAAGAAAAAAGTTTGTTTATTGGGAGAAAGAGAGCACACACGAGCAGGGAAGGGGTGGAGAGAGAGAGAGAAAATCCCAAGCAGGCTTCACACTTAGCATGGATCCCAACATGGGGCTCGATCTTGACTATGAGATCCTGACCCTTAAGGTCATGATCTGAGCTGAAAGCAAGAGTCAGACACTTAACCGACTGAGCCACCCAGGCACCCCTGCTTTTTATTGGTACATTTTTAGAGGCTGATTGCCTCTTCTTTTGGTTAGTGAAAGGGCTGAACTCTTCATGTCCCTGTGTTACAAATGAGAAAGAGACAATAATCTGCCAAAGAGTAGCTTGGAATGGAACCACAATGTCAAATATTTTCATGCTCCTTCTTTTGCTGCTCTATTATGCTCTCTTTCTTCACTGGGGCCGTGGTAACAGTCACCTGCCCCAGTGTTCTCAGGCATCATAGACTCCTGAGAGAAAAGTTTACAGAGCCTTATTCTGAAGCAGCACTTTTATCCTAAGAGCCATAAACCCTTTTAACATTTCTTCTGAGTCCACGGAATGCTTTCTAAATTTATGTCCCTGGCAGTATGGTTGCACAATTCTAAAATGCAAGATTCACCTCTAAAATATTCTTTGATATTTCATTGACTGAATTCATCACACTCCACTGTGGACTATGTTTCTATATGTAAGGACTCTCCCAGAATGTTAATGATGAGGGGCATATTTCTCTCATAAAGAAGTAAAGAAGTAAAACCAAGCAGGAAGCACAAAGGGGTAGCAGACTGGGCACTGCCTCAACAACCAGCAGCATTGTGCAGTCACAACCTCTCTTTGTCACTAAGCAACAAGAGGTTGACCTCTGAGATTCTCTTTCCTCAGGCATAGCCTCAAAAAGACAAGAGGAAAGTTTGCCTTTTCTGCTTCCTTCCTGGAAAGATGCAAAGTGCTTTAGTAGGATCCTGGGTAAGAGTGCATTTTACAATTAATCCTGCCCCTTAGCTCTAGGGTAGTACCTGAAATTTGAATGAATCATGAGAATAAATTTAGCAAGACAGGTTTCATTGAGCACACAGGCTCATGAAGGACCTTGAACTTCCCACTCCCCCTCTGCCATTCTGAGGTCACCCCTGTAGCCTACCTAGTCTTTACAATGCCATGTCCTTTTCCATGTGTCCTGGTCTGATGCTAACCAGCTGAACCTCCTAGTCTAATAGCCACCCCATTTATTCCCAGTCCTTTGCTTGGTCCTCCCATACTTCTGAAATTTGACTGTTCTCTATACTGGGAACATCTTGCAGGCAAAGACTGTTTTTTTCCATGTGTATATCCCATGCCTGGAATGCAGTAAAGGCCCAGTAAATACTATTGAATTAAACTGAAGATTGAGCAAGCAGCGTCCAACAGACTGTAGAAAGATGGACAGACAAGTTGGGCAACCTGAGCCCTCAGTGGGATGAAAAGATAAAGGGCCTCTTAGTCATGTATAAGAACCCACAGTAATGGCCAGAGGACAAACTTGGGAGAGCTTCTTTCTGCTCAGGGCTATGATCATGGAGGACCAACCACAACTATCCTCTCCAGGGAGCTCTCAGGACAAAGAGTTGGGCTCTAGGAGTTCCCTGGCTAGACATGCTTATTGTCCATAGGGTGTCCACCTAATGACATCAACACAGTATGGCTCCTTCTTAGACCCCTGATAAATGCTCATTTCTGTCTTTTGCCAGTCCCTGTCTCTGAAATTCTCTCCAGAAGGTATCACTGTTAGTGAAGTACTTATTTTGAAAAGTTTATCCCTTGCTTAGGTGTCCCAGTTTCAGAGGGCGCCCTTCTTGCCCCAGAACATCAGGGTATGTGGCAAACAGGTATTCATGACTTTGTCAATGGATGCCCAAGGTGGATCCATTCAATCCCCAGAGAAAGATCATATCACTGGACAGTGGCCTGTTCTCAAAACTTTGCTCAGTGCTTTGAATCACCTCAGCTCAGAACCTGTTTGAGCCCCTCCCCTGCT
The DNA here is from genome assembly GCF_018350215.1 of Panthera leo. Classification (NCBI taxonomy): domain Eukaryota; kingdom Metazoa; phylum Chordata; class Mammalia; order Carnivora; family Felidae; genus Panthera; species Panthera leo. The sequence goes on along the minus strand of NC_056680.1, from coordinate 18,148,348 downwards.
GAAAAGTCTCCCTTTGTTCTTAGAAGAGAATCCATATTCTTTTTTCTTTTATTAAAAAAAATTTTTTTAATGTTTATTTATTTTTGAGAAAGAGCATGCATGGGGGAGGGACAGAGAGAGAAGGAAACATAGAATCCAAAGTAGGCCCCGGGCTCTGAGCTGTCAGCACAGAACTCAATGAGGGACTTGAACCCATGAACCACAAGATCATGACCTGGGCTGAAGTCGAATGCCTAACCGACTGAGCCACCCAGGCAACCCAAAAAATGCAGGTGGCCCGAGAATGCATATTTTTAAACCAGTGTTTCCTTGACCTTACCTCACTTGTTTGCTCACAATCCTTTAGTCATAAAGCCTCTTGTTTATTCTAACATATCTCTCTTTTTCTGACCTCCAGTCCTTTTACTCTTTCAGTTCCCATCCCATAGAATATTCTTCTGCTGTTCCTCATACAGCTGACTCCTTCTCACGTTCAGGTCCCACCCTCAATGTCATGAGGGGCTATCCCTGTTCTCTATCACTATTGATCCTAGTCATCAGGTTATTTCTTCCCTGACCCTATTTGCTGTGTCTGACTCCTCCACTAGAAGGAAGATTCACAAGGGCCAGGATCTTTCAGTCCTTTCACTGCTGTCTCCCCAGCTTATATTAGGGCCTCAAGGGAAAGATAGTGAAGAAAAATGGAAGAAAGGAAAGAAGGGAAAGAAAAAAAAAAAAAAAAAGGTAGCCTTTCCCTGCACACACTTAGCCCTCCCAGGTGAGCCAGCACAGCTAAAGCCAACTGTTCTAATGATGGATGGCAGACGGGTGTCTCTTGTTCTCAGATTCTTTTTATTCTGTCAGTAGCTCCCAAGAGAGGCTTCTAGCCAGGAGACCCTGAGGTCTGAGACTCAGGGTAAGGATTTGTGAAGCATTCACCCTCATACTTGCCTTGTTATAGCACAACACTGGCTTTTATGGGCACTACAGAGGCCAATTCAAGAGTGACAGTGCTCAAGAATACCGTCTTGCAGCCAAGCCCCAGCCTCCAGCAGTGTTCCTGCGGCGATGTCAGGTACAAGGTAGCCCTGGGGAAAGCTGGGGTGGCTGGGCCAGTTTCTACTTGTCTCAGACCCCAAGAGCATCATCCCTAGACCTACCACAGCTGGACTGACATCTTATGCCAGCCTATCCCCAAGAAATGCATGAGGCCTGGCTCCTCTTCCCTGAAGTGGCGGGTCTTCCCCTTACAGACAGGGTGGAGAAGAGCCAGTACCAGGCTAGATAGTCTTGCTCAATGTTCTTTCTAGATGTAGGGAGAGTCAGGGCCCAGGTTGGGTAAGTGGCCATGGAAAGAGAGCTTCCAGAATCCATAATGTAAGCCTTGAGTTTTGCCAACAACTGCTCTCAAGCCTAGATTCTTTGATGTCATAAAAGCCCATGGTCAAACACACAGTCAGCCTTATAGTCTGGGGGCCCCAGGAGGCCTTCTCTGGTGAGGGAAGAAGCATATAAAGTGACATGTGTAGCCAACGAGGACCAGAAAGGAGTGATGGCAGAGGTGGCTGGAAAAGGCTTCCAGAGAACAGGAGAGAGATGCAGAGCCCAGACCCTCCACTGCTTCTAGGCCTGGAGACAAGGAGAGGGCACTGAGCATCAGTTGGGGGTCCCAACAGTAAAAAGCTCACTCAATGCAGGAGAACTCAGCAGAATGTACATGCAAAGGAATAGATGTAAGAGCCTCAGGTAAAGGTGGTATCACAAGTTGGTAACAACCAGGTGGTCAGTACCTTTGGACCCAAAGGGACAAGGGGAAGGTATGGCTCCTAGAACCCAGAAAGAGAGGGTGGTGTGGAGAGAACCACACTGAGAGGAGTCATGATCTTGGGTGGAGAGACACAGACAGGCAAGGGCTAGCCTGGGAGGGAGTTAAGAGAAGAAACACCTCCTCCTTTCTTCTCTCTATCTCCTCCCAGGGCTTTCCAGTGGCCAGAGGGAAGGCAGCCTGGTGAGGAATGCACTCAGATCATCCCTGTGGGCAACAGCAGTGGGAAGACCTTGGAAAGGGACCTGGAGGAGTGTGTGGAACATGCTCTGCCCACTACAGCTTCTTGCTTCCCAGCTTCTAGACAGATCCTACTTGATCTGCCATCTGAATTCTCCAGCACTTGCTTTCCCAGGCCAAGAACAGGGTCCTGGAGGCTGCCATGCTATGGAGCCTGAATCTCCTTAGGATTCTCAGTTGGAAGCACTGGCTGGCAATGCCTACTGAGTGAGCCAGGCCCAAATGCAGCTCCAGACTGCTCATCTGGGTCCACCTCCCCTTGAGAGTAATGGAACCGGGGTAATGCAGGGATAGAGGCAAACCGGGGACTTCTGGCTAGGTTTTTGTAGTAGCCCAGTGGCAGTTGTAATCCTAAAAACTGGAACATCCTCTCAATCTGGTCCCCAGGAAAGAAGTAGGGAACATGTTTTGGGGCATATTTTAATTGAAGACTTGCTACACAAATCATTTACTAGCATTACCACTGGCTCCAAACAGCATGATCTATGTATCTTGGGCTCAGATTGTATAAATGCCAAGTATAGTGGCTCTTTCTGGGTCTAAAGCTCTTCTAATTAGTGGGACTGCTTGGGGAAGGTGCACATTTTATTTTCCTATTAGTTGAGAGATACCAGATTTCAGCCAGCTGATTATAACTATTGTTGAAAACCTTTCTAAGATGTGACACCACTTTTCTTTAGTTTGGAGCAGGTAGAAATTTTGTTCATGTCATTTAGACGCAAGAAATTTCTCTTTTCTTCTTTGTATCTTCTAGATGAGATTAATTTATTGGTAGCTTTCACCTACCTAACTCTTGGGACATGTAATCCTGGTTCTGTTTGTTCTTAAGATCAGACAAGAGTCCCAGGGACCCATGATTTGGAGTAGGTCTTTCATTGGCGGTGCAACCCCTGCCATGCCTCAGTCTGTTACAGGGGCTCCTCACTCAGCACCCTACTGACTGCAAAATGCCCAGCCTCCACAAGGTCCCTTAGCCTTCCCATACACAAATACTGCCCCCTCCCAAGAAATCTACTTCTCCTCCAAGGCCTCTTCAGCTGGAACCCCAGCCCAAGCTGCACCTGCTCAGAGACTATAGGCTTTACTACCTCAATGGAAAAGGAGCATTAGATGGTTTAGAAGCAAAGAAGCAGGTGAAATTCTCTCCAGGTACAGGAATACTCAGAACTGCCTGGGTGGAAGGAAATGACCACACTTCTCACCAGGCTCTCACTATTGTGAGAACAAAACTTAAGTCAGTGGGAGTCACTAGATTATCCTGCCACTGTAAGAATAGTGAGTTTTGCTTTTCTGGGGATGGTGTCTAGAGGCATTCAGAATGATCCAAAGTTTGGCATACCATCATAGGCCATCCTACAATACAGTCTCTAACAAAACTAAGCTGTCCTGAATCCATGGTAATAGAATTGTGTACTTTTATACCAACAAGATTGGAAAAGCCCCCAAATCTGCATGTGGCACATGAGCAGGCTGACTTCAAGAAGTTTGTGCCGTGAGACCTAAAGTTCTTATGAGGTTGTCTAAAACAGAAAACCATGTCAGGAGAGTGGTACTTCACATATGCTAAGTGTGTCCATGACCAGATCAAGTGTGCTTTCCTTATTGAGGAGCAGAAAAACGCTATTAAAGTGTTGAAGGCACAAGCACAGTCAGAAAGCTAATTTTTTTAATGAAACTTTTTTGAGTAATTTTTTTAAAAATCAAAAGACAAAAAAATATATATAGTGAGTTTTCATAGTCAGGGCTGCCTCCAAAAACAGAGGCATCCACATTCCAGGGCTGTGTACAATTCTTCAGCTGAGGATAGAGATGCAAAAGAAATTTGGGGATCAATTGGAGCTTGCTGCAGATTCCCAGGGTTTTTTTTTTTTAATTGAAATTTTTATTGAAACAATTATAAATTCATAAGCTGTTATGAGAAATAATAGAAATCCATTCTACATTTTTCCCAGTTTCCCCCAATGATAACATTTTGCAAAACTATAGTATAATAACACAACCAGGACATTTTCATTAATGCAATCCACCTATCTCAGATTTCCAGTTTTACTTATTCTCATTTCTGTGTGTATATTAAGATCTAAAAAATTTTATCACCTATGTAGATTTGTGTATCCACCACCATAGTTAAGATACTGGCCAACCTCACAAGTATCCCTGCTTCTGGCCTTTTGTGACCACACCCACCAGCCTCCTGCTCCTCCACCCTTCTTCTGTCTCTTATCGCTAGCAACCACCACTCTCTTCTCCCTAAAATTTTGTCACTTCAAAATGTTATATAGGGGCACCTGAGTGGCTCAGTCGGTCAAGTGTCCAACTCTTGGTTTCAGCTCAGGTCATGATCTTATAGTTTCGTGAATTTGAGCCCCTGCATCGGGCTCCATGGATTCTCTCCCCGTGTCTCTCTGCCCCTCCCCCACTCACGCTATCTCTCTCAAAATAAATAAACCTTAAAAAAGATCATATAAATAAAATGATACAGCATGAAACCTTTGGACATTGGTTTTTCTTTCTCAGCATAATTTCCTAGAGATTCATCTAAGTTGTTCATGGTTCATTCCTCTTCACTACTGAGTAGTATTCTATGGTACGTATATACCACTTTGTGTAACGATTCACCTATTAGAAGATATCTGGGCTGATTCTAGTTTTTGACTCTTATAAAAAAAAAAGCTGCTATGAACATTTGTGTACAGGTTTTGGGGGGAACATAAATTTTCATTTCTTTAGAATAAATGTCCAGGAATGCAATTGCTGGGTCACATGGTAGTTGTATGTTAGTTTTTAAAAGAAACTGCTGAACTGTTTTCTAGAGTGAATGACTGTACCACTTTACATCCCCACCAGCAATGTATTAATGATCTAGTTTCTCTGCATTCTCCCCAATATTTGGTGTTGTCTCTATGTTTTATTTTAGTCATCCTGATAAATATGTCATGATATCTCATTGTGATTTTAATTTGCATTTCCCTAACGTTTAATGATGGTGAACATCTTTTCCTGTGTTATTTGCCATCTGTATATCCTCTTTGGTGAAATGTCTTCATGTTGTTTGCCCATTTTCTAATTGGATTTTTTTTTAATTTTACTTTTTATTTTTTTAAATTTACATCCAAATTAGTTAGCATATAGTGCAACAATGATTTCAGGAGTAGATTCCTTAGTGCCCCTTACCCATTTAGCCCATCCTCCCTCCCACAACCCCTCCTTTAACCTTCTGTTTGTTCTCCATATTTATGAGTCTCTTCTGTTTTGTCCCCCTCCCTGTTTTTATATTATTTTTGTTTCCCTTCCCTTCCCTTATGTTCATCTATTTTGTCTCTTAACATCCTCATATGAGTGAAGTCATATGATTTTTGTCTTTCTCTGACTGACTAATTTCACTTAGCGTAATACCCTCCAGTTCCATCCACGTTGTTGCAAATGGCAAGATTTCATTCTTCTTGATTGCCGAGTAATACTCCATTGTATATATATACCACATCTTCTTTATCCATTCATCCATCGATGGACATTTGGGCTCTTTCCATACTTTGGCTATTGTTGATAGTGCTGCTATAAACATGGGGATGCATGTGTCCCTTCGAAACAGCACACCTGTATCCCGTGGGTAAATACCTAGTAGTGGTCGTAGGGTAGTTCTATTTTTAGTTTTTTGAGGAACCTCCATACTGTTTTCCGGAGTGGCTGCACCAGCTTGCATTCCCATAATTGGATTGTTCTTTTACTGTTGAATTGTGAGAATTCTCTATATATTCTAGGTATTATTCCTTCATTGGATATTTGGTTTGCAAATATTTTCTCCCAGCCTGTAGCTTGTCTTTTCATCCTCTTTATGTAAACTTTCACAGAGCAAAACTTGAAAAATTTTTTTGATGAGGTCCAATTTGTCAATTTTTTTCTTTTATTGCTCTTGCTTTTGGTGTCAAGTCTAAGAACTCTTTCCCTAGTTCTAGATTCTGAAGATTTTTTCCTATGTTTTTTTCTAAAAGGGTCCTGGGTTTTTAATCTCTGTCGTGTCAGCTTGCTTTATGAGGAATGGAAGATAAGGCTGGCTGGCTTCCCACCTTCATGGAGTTTTCAATCTACCTGGAAAACTGGCACCAGGTGTCTAAGGCAGGATCTCCCATAGAGGAGCTTGTTAAAGACACACACCACAGGCTCCACCCTGAAGAATCTGGTTCAGGGATCTGGGATGGATCTAGCCCCAGCCTTTACTCTAGGAACCTGCTGTCAGCCACTGCTCATACCCCAACCCAGGAAAGCCTGAATTCATCAGATCAGACACTTCATTCAAGTCTACAGCAGGAGAAGCTGGATGACTGACTAGAGACTGGGGACTCTGGGGGCAGAGACCAGGCACAAAGTCAAGGTTGATGGTCTTGGGAGAGATTTCTATTGAGGTCTGGGGGTTTGGGAGGTGGTCTTTCTCTGCCTGGAGAAGGGCATGGTTCTCTGGCTCCCAGCTGGGCCAAAGCAAATGCCCCAGGGACCTTCTGTCCCTGTTCATGATTTAAACAGCAAACACATATTAGGCCCAGTGCCAGGCACTATGCTCAGTTTTGGAGTTACAGATGTGAGCAAAACAGACAATAACTTATGTTCTAGTTACAGTTGGAGTTACAGATGTGAGCAAAACAGACAATGAGCTTATGTTCTAGTCAGGAGTATTAGCTGGTAAGCAACATCATACTATGTAGTCACATAGTATTCCAGAAAGTGAAAAATGCAGAGTTGGCATGATGGCACTGCTGGTGTAGTGCTTGAAGAAGCCCTCCCAAGAAGGAAGTGAGAGGGAGTCCTATGGCCAGTTGCAGGAAGAGTCCCAGACAGAAAGCACAGGTGGTGCAAAGGCCCAAGGTGGGAATAGCTGGTGTGTTTGAGGAGCAGTAAAGATGCCAGTGCGAGTTGCAGGTAATGGAGGGATCAATATAGTGTGGGTCTCATGGACCACTGTGAAGACTTTGTCTTTTACAAACATGAGGAACTGTCATGGGTTTTCAGCAAACAAGGAAGGTGATCTGATCTATGTATCATAAGAATTATTCTGCCTATTAAGAGGACAACAGACTGGAGGGAAAAGCTCGGAAGCAGGGACACCAGGTAGGAAGCTCTTTCAATAATTCAAGCAAGAGAAGGAGGTGGCCCTTGGATGAGAGAAAGCAGTGAACTTGCTGAGGAATGGTCCAATCCTAGGTTCATATTGAAGGAATGATCAACAGGATTTCTTGACACACTGGATGTAGGGTATGAAAGAAAAGAATCAAGGGGACTTCAAGGTGTTTGGTAGGACCTAGCTGCCATGGCCTGAGCTGGGGGAGGCTCTGGGCAGGGGGGGTTGGGGAATGATCCAGAGCTCAGTCATGTGTTTGGAGATACCTGGAAGACATTTACAAGGGGCTATGAAATAGGCTGTTGGCTATTGAGTCTAGAATTCAGGAGAGAGCTCAAGCTAGAGAGAGAATTGACAGTTTTCAGGTGGTACTTACTCAGGGCCAAGAGTTTGGGTTGCTGATGACGGATTAAATGTGGACAGAAAGGAAGCCTCTGGTCCTGGTCCTGGGCAATCTAGAGATAAAGGGTCTGACACGAACCTTGAACCACTGCCCTCCTGATGGCAGTGTGTCTTAGAAGATGCCTCAGCCCCATCCTCAATCAGCAGCCCTAGAGACTTTTGCTTTGGAGGCAAATGCCAGCATGAGATGTCCTAGGAGTAAGGCGGTGCTTTAATTTGTAACTGCCCTTTCAGGATTTTGGCAAGTTTAGCAGTTTAGGGGTAGTAGCTCCTGGCATCTTCCCTCCATTATGGGTCCTGAGATAACATCTTAAGGGCAGGTAGGCATCATTTCCCCCCATTCACCTTCTTTCTCACTGTCTTTAAAGGAGCCAGCACAGCAACACTTCTTCTCCAAGCATGACAACCGTACTTCTTTCGACAAAGTGAGTGAAGAAAGGAAGGAGAGTGGGCAGACCCTCAGCCTAGGTTGAAGTTGAGGTAGGGTGGAGGGGATAAGACACTGTGGGGAGGGAGGGCTCCTGACAATCTCTCTTGTCTGGAAAATAGCCCATTCCCCCAACAGAGGTTTGGTTTCAGCCACTAGCTTGCCTGACAATGTGCAAGTATTCTGGGGCCCACTGACTTTCTAGAGGCTTCACCCTGGAATGGAAGGCATGGCTGGGGAGCAGGCCAAAGAGGCTGGGGTACGGGCCAGGGGAGCCAGGCATCACCAAGCAGGCTTGGCTTGAGGAGGACCTAAGGAGGGAGGTGTGTGGTGCCAGGACTGTGGGCCAATGGCCCATACCGTTGAGGAGGGCCCCTACTGCCTGCTGCAGGGAATCGGAAGGCGAAAAGACCTGGAGCACCTGTGGCAGCGGCACACCTTCCTGCACTGGGCACCCTGTGAGCTGGAGTTGAGCCAGCAGCGGCCCCTTGAATCCTCCTACCAGGCCAATTTCCGGTCAGGCCCTGGACTCAGTGACCTCCCCCAGCGCCTTGTCCACTTTGTGCAGATCCAGCCTCCCCGTACCAGCACCACCTATCAGCAGAACTTCTGCCAACCATCCCAGGGTGGCCATTGTGGCAGCAACAATGTGGGGCCAGTCACCAACACACTGCCTGACCTCCCAGGGATCCCAAGACCCAAGCTGCTGCAGCATTACCTTCATGCTGGGGTCTCTGAGTGTCTAAACTGGTCCAGAGCATTAAACAAGGATGGCTAACACAGAGGCCTATCTGTGCTTACAGCCCAAGGGGTCTTAGAAGCTGGAGAGCAGTAAGGTCCATGGCGCCTGTATGCTGGGCAGGGGAGGATGTGCCCTGGGAACCCTGCCACCAAGTGAGAAGGGGTAAAGTCTATAGGAAGTACCATGGCCAAAGCAAGTCAGTTCTGGGAGTACCTTGCACTCAGTGTGGCTGCAGGGAAAGCAGAGTCAGTGACCCCTACTTGTACCCAGCAAAGACTGGAGGAGGAGGCAAAGGATGGCAGCTTTGATTTCTCCAGGAGGCTATTATGTCTCTAGGGGTCTGGTGGGTGGCCACATAGTTATGCCTAAGCTGGGACAGGGGGAGACTGCCCTGGCCACAGCCTACGCTGGACTACCCCTCCCTATGGAGGTGAGCAGACGAGGAGCTGCTGGGTGACATGGACCTTGAGGTCATCCTGACCCTGGGGTGCTTTGTTGTAGTTTCCTGACCCTGGGGTGTTTTGTTGTAGCTTTTCTTTGACTATCGTGTGAGTATCCTCTAACACCAGGACAGTTGCGGTGGGTGGGGGTAGGGTAGACAGCAGTCATCCTATGTCACCAAAAGAGAAGCTGAGGCTTAGGTGGGGCTAAGACATCAGAGGCCAGATTCAAAAGGCTACTCTGAACCCTCATCCCTGGGAGAGTTGAGACCCCTGAAGGAGGGCCAAAGGTTGCAGGGGCAACACAGGAGTCCACACCAGGGCCACACACCAGATTTTAGCAGCACTTTTACTTTCATGTCTGAACTTCCTGGGTCCTCACAACAGCCCTGTGAGGTAGGTAGGGCAGGAAGGTTTCAGAGATCCCCATTTACGGATGAGGATGCTGAGGCACAGAGAGGTGAAATGACTTGCTCAAGATCACACAGTCAACAGTGTAAAGGGCCCAAAGCCTATATTCTTCCGGTCCTCTAAAGGTTCCTGTATCCACTCCTCCAACCCCTCTGTGTCCCCTGCCCTCTCTGAACTCTCCTGGGGCCACAGAGGCCTTCAAGGCAGGCTGGCAGATAGGATTTTTCAGGAACAGCCATTGGGGTGAGACTGGCCAACTCTAGGTAGGCACTAATCCTGTGGGACATGAGGCCAGCTCTCCCAGCCTCCCACTTCCCAGTTAGACAGAGGGCCCAGTAGTTCCAGAGCAAGTGTGGAGCTAGGCGTGGTCCATGAATGAATGGGGATAAAAGTGGGTATAAGCATATATGTCCTGCACTAAAGACAAAGCCCCCCCCCACCCTTTGAGACATTTGTCTCAATTGCCTGCCCCTGTGCCTCCCTCATCCCACAGAGCCACAGTGAGCTTCTTCAGCAGCAAAAGGAGCCACAGACATTTGTCTCTGGCACTGTGCTGCTCCAGTGGACCTGTCCCATCAGGCATTCAGACCCCATCACGCAGACACAGTGCCTCCACAGCTTGGCTAGGACCCTGGGCCACACCCCCAATGACAAACAGCCAGGGCCCAGCCTGCAGACTAGAACAGGAGCAGCGGGCTGTGGGCATGGCAGGCAGGGCCTCCCAGCGCCGCCGTGCAAGGCTGAAGCCCTCCACGGAGCCCAGAGGGCATGGCTGGTTTCCTGCAGGAAAGAGACAGAAGTTGTAAATGGCACAGACTGCAAGGACTCCAGCTCTTTTGCTTGGGTTACTAGGGCCTTGCTACTCATCGCTCCCATTCATCATTTGTTCATTTCTTCGTATTTCTATTTTTCCATTCATTCAGTGGTCACTTGACCTGTTTCTGTCTCCTAAACCTCTGCTGGTACAAAGCCCTCAGTCAGGTGCTGAGGGACACCCCAAGAGTTAGGCCGTGCAGACCACACCCTGCCTGCCTCACAGATTGGGAAAGGGAAGCTCACAAAGCCCTGATCCCTGGAGTACCTGGAGAAGGGCAGGAGGGAGTGCTCATGCTTGGGGTTACTCCCGCCTGTCTTGGACTCGCCTCCTATCCCTAGCCCCACAGATACTCACCAAGGCCCCCAATGGCCATGATGTGGCCCCCAAGGGAGCCAACCACAAAGTCGGCCCTCTTATCCCTCATGCGCAGGCTGCGGGGCAGCTTGGTCCAGGACCCTGCAGGAAAGGGGAGGTCAGATCAAGTCCCCCAACACACACTGTGCCCCTCCATCCCATGGAAAGTGGGAGGCCAGCCCAGGCCAGCCACTGCTCACCATGTTCCAGGTCGAACATCTCCACAGTGTTGACAAAATGTGGGCGGGAGTAGAAATTGTGGGGCCCAGGCTGCTGCAGGCCACCCAGGCTAAAGACGTTGCCTTCTGCCATGGCACAGCCGGCAAAGGCTCGGCGGCTGGGCAGGCTTGGGTGCCGGGTCCAGGTACAGGCCTCCAGATCAAAAGCCTCAAAAGCAGTCACTGGGAGCTTTCCCTGGCGGCCCCCTGCCAATGGAATTGGAGCACCTTGGAAGGAGCCTAGGAGTCCTGACAGGCTCCTCCTTCACCAGGTTGCTAAGCTTTTACTGCTGCCCACCTTAGCTACCCATACCCAGCTGTGTGCACAACAGAGCATGAATCACCCACCCTGAAGATCCTTAGGCATTGGGGTTTGGTTTTCCAGCCTTAGTAGGGCCACCAGAGGTCAGAGCCTCCAAGCAAGCCTGGTTCACCCAAAACTTCTCTTGTTCTGCCATCCCAGACTAAGCCTGATCCCAGCCAACCTATGAAGATAGGTGCTTCTGCACTTCGAGCCCCTTTCCCACATCCTTCCCCTGCCCCCACCCCCAGGCCCTTACCCAGGACATAGATCTTGTTCCCGTGCAGGAAGGTGGAAGCCCCGTAGCAGGGTGTGGGCATGGAGGGTAGTGAAAGCCAGCAGTCCCGCCTGGGCTCATACACCCGAACTTGGGCCTGGGGGGCCGTGTCAGGACCCATTCCCCCCAGAGCATACACCATACCATCTGCATAGAAAAGAGCGATTCAGAGTGCACCTCAGCCTGGCCAGGGCACTCTACCCTGACAGCTGCACTGGTCAGGTCTGGGGGTGGGTGGGGACCCGCTTCTGTGTAGTACGTCTCCCAAGCAGCAGAAACCCTCCTTACTTCCCAGAGTGGGGGCTGGGAGAGCTAGGATTCCTGCTCTGGCCAGGGCCCCTCCAAGTGAAGAGCAGGAGGCAGATGATCTAATTATAATCCATCTCTGTCTCCCTGGAGATGCTATGGCAACCAAATCTGGCATCTAAGCAGGACCGGTGGTCAGACCTGGAGGCCACAAGGTGGGGACTTCCCTAGGGGAAGGAAGGTGGAGGATGATTTAAGTCGGGGAGGGGCATTTGGGGATCTGCTCAGCATAGAGCTCAGACTGGGGAGGGAACTCTGGAGATCAGCTGGGGGCTGGGAGAGGAGCTTAGGCTTGTAGGATGGAGGTGCTGGCTGCAAGCCTTCTGCCAAAGAGCCCTGCCAGCACCTCTATATCCTGCCCTTTTAGAGTAGGTTCTTGCCCTGTTACACCCTCAGAGTCAGCTGGGAGCATGTCTGGGGGTCCTTAGGGAACCGGATCAGTCAGCTGAGGGCTTCCATGGCAACTATCCCCAGGCTAGCTTGGCCTTCCCATCTCAGGCTCCCTGGTAAGTGTGTATATGGGAGGAAGGTGGGGGGAATCTAAGCACTTACTGGGCTCTGAGCCAAGGCCCTGTTCCCATCCCCCTCCCCCAGACTATTTATAACCCTGAGAGTCATTGAACTACTCCTCCTTGTGTCTTAGAGAGGAGGAATGGTCAGGGAGGTGGTTGGTGCCTCCCATCATTCTGGGGGCCAGCCTGGGCTGGTTCTCCCACTTCACAGCTGGAAAAGGCAGTTAAGGCTGCTGTTAGCTCAGCTCAGAGCTAGGTAGGAGAGGGTCTTTATAAGAATCAAATCTATGTCCAGGGTACTCAGACAAAATTTACATCTTTTTTCCAAACTCTAAGAGTAAGGGACCAAGGAAAGAATGGAGGGTGTTGGAGCACCTCAGGGACCTCCTTAAGGCCACTCACCTCTCTCCACAGTTGCAACCCCCATGGCTGCCTGAGGGAGGGTGGCCCGACGCTCCCAGCGGCCCTCATCAGCCAGGAAGGCCTCCACAGCAGCCACAGGGCTCTGGCCCTCATCCACACCGCCCACCACTAGCACCTGCTTGCCCAGCACCACAGCAGCCGCACCAGCCCGGGCAGTGGGCAGGGGTGCCAGTGTGAGCCATGTATGCGAGGCCATGTCCAGTGTCTCAGCAGTGTCCAGGGGCAGTCCAGCCCGGCCACAGCCCCCCAACACTAGCAGGTGCCCATCCTGGTATGCCACTGTGCCATACACCCGGCAGGTGGGCATGGGTGGGAACACCTGCCAAGCAAAGTCCCGGCCACCTCCTGTAGCCATGGTGTTCACCTCCAGTGGTAGGCCATACTATCTGCTCAGGCTGTAGGCCTCACTGAGGGGCATGATGCGGCCTCATCTTGACTCTATCAGGACTACAGGGAGTGTCTGACCAATCCAGGGACCTTGCCTTCACCTGGAGGAGAGAGGGAAAACAAAGGGTCAGGGCCATTGACCAGTCCCTCGGGGTACAGTTGAGCAGTCTGTAGGTAAGGGCAGGACTGGCCAGAATCACTGGTGGGAAGGCATGGGGGAGGACATACCCCTGTTGGCTAGCACACCACTGCTGAGGTGCTTCTGGGGTGGGAAAGAAGGCAGATTACCAGATACTCAGGCAAATTCCCCTCTTCCTATGGGGCATGAAGGATTCTCCTCCCACCCCCTGCCTTCACCTAACACCTCCGCCCCAGCCAAATCTAGGTCTAGGTGGTAGGTAAGTAATCTAGGTCCAGGTGGTAGGTAAGTTGACTAGGATAAGACACTCCACCCTGGCCCCCTTCCCTTCCTTTCAACAATCCTCATTCTGGTGCTTTGCATGAATGGAGTCCTACTGTACCCTCCCCTTATTGGCTTCCAGTGGGTCTCCCACATGCTGCCAGGGATCAGACTCCAGGGTATACTTACAACCCTTTTGGGGGCCATTCCATAGAGATCATCCATTCCCACCAGCAAAAGGCCAGATCAGGGCGTTTGGGACTAGGAGAGGAGGAGATGGACGCCAGGGCCCCACATTCCCCCTTCAGGTCTACTATCGGGGGTTGTTCGCGCCAGGTTCCCAGAGGCCAGTCTCCTTGGTGTCCAGAAGTAGGGGAGGGGGGTTGATTTGGGGATCCCATGATCATAGGACTCTAGACTCCCATAGTCCAGGGCGTTTCCAGTAGGAATGAGCAGCTGGACTTCCACAGCAGATCCCCAAGTTCCTCAGCCTTTCCTTTCCCGTGGGGGCCACGCTCCTGGGACCCTTGGCGTGATGGCCTCCTGGCCCCAAACTTCCAGCTCGCGGGAGGCGGGGGGCGGGTCCAGGCGAGCGCGCTTGGGGCTCTGCGCCCAGCGCCCCAAACTTCCCCTGAGCGCGGCTCCTGCGGGACTCACCGGCCGGGGCTCCGGCGCCTCCGGGACGCGGGGTCCGCCGTTCCGGCTCCGTGCCGGCTCTGGCTGGGGCTGAGGCCAGCCTCCGCGGGGCTCCGGCGGGGCTCCGGCTCGGCTCGGCGCGGGGCGGGGCTGGACCGGGTCCGCCCCTCGTCCCCCCTCCCGACTGGGGAAAATCTCCCCCCGCCTTAACCCTGCACCTGCCGTGGCCAGAGCAGGGCGCGTCGACCCACAGTCACACGCAAACCGGTAAACAGACAAATGGACATGTGGACGCTGGGCCTGTCCAGGATTTAGGGTCCGACCTCGGGCAGGAGGAGAAATGAAGCAGCAGTGAGCAGCACAACACGTGTGTGGTGGGGAATCGTTCGGAGTGGGACCCAGCCTGGGGAGCACCCGCGGGGGAAGGGGCGGAGGGCGGGCTAGCAGAACCAGCAGGCTTGGGGGACCGGCGCCCGCCCACCAGCACTAAGCTCAAAGAGCCCAAAGACCGGCTTCGCGGCGGCGCCCCCTGGAGGACGTTTGGGGCGTGGCCTGGGCCTTTGGTGGGGTCGGCGGCTGGGTCGCACTTCCCCAGGCACACAGCAGGGCGCTAAGTCCTATGGTGGACAGTGAGGCTAGCAGGGGATGGAGGAGCACACAGTGCCGGCCTCAGTGCTTGACAGGCCCTTCCACAGGCCTGGGTGGGGAAAGTTCTTGTGGGGAGGGTAGTTCTGAGTAAGGGATGAACTTCAAGAATCAGAGGCCAGGCAGGTCTCTCTCCAGGGCCTGAGGCCTGGGCTACTCTGGGGCCCAAGACATTTTGTGACTGTTCATAGCAAGTTGGTATGACAGAGGCCTATTTATGTCAGACCCAGACCCTGGCCCAGCCTATCTTCTGAGCATGCAGAGTATTGGCTAAGTCTGTGAGCTGGGAGCCCATTCGTGCAGGTTGGTGGTCACCCAGAAGAAATCCTGTGGGTTTCTGTGCTTGCTACTATCTTGTCCCTCTTTCATGGACAGTGTGTGTCTCACTTTCCCCAGAAGCACATCTGGAGATAAAGATAGCAGTATATATAGTTAATGTGGGAGATGAGGCCAAGAAGCACCAGCAGAGGAGTGGCAGAAAGAGAAAGCAGCCAATAAAGGGTGTGTCATCAAGCAAGTTACCACTGTTGGCAACTGGGACCAAATCTTGCTGGGTTCTCTCCCAGAGCAAAGGTTGCTTGAGGAATTCATTTTCAAATCTCCATCAGTCACGGGTTGAGAGCTGTTTGGGGCGGGGGGTGGGGGGAGGCACTAAGTCCTTGGTTTGCCAAACTTCTGAAGCCTGCCCTGAGTGTGGGCAGAGCCTTCTCCATGACTAGAGAGTCCAGCTCCTTTCACAGGCTGGCAGTTGGAGTTGGAAGGACTACATGGAAATGGTGGTATCAAGGCAGGTTTCAGAACCTGACTAGGTGGCTTCCATCCTCTCACTTCACTCTGCCTTTCACTTGCTCTTCACTTAGCACACTTGTACCTTCCTCCACGGGGTGTTCACACTGCCCTGCAGAACGCTCACATTTCCCACTATTCCCTTTCCAGGCCCTTTCTCCTCTCCATTCCAGCAATTAAGCGCTTAAAAGCCTCCTACTTTAAGACACATCCCAGTACCCCCAAGTCCCTCCAGCCTCCCCTTCCTCCCCTCCAATCACCTGATGCCTGCTACTTCATGTCCACTGCTCCCCCAAATTGCTCTTGTCAAAGTCTCTATGGAACACCATATAGCTAAAACTACAGGTCCCTATGGTCTTCATCTCAACTGAAATCTTGCTGACACCTTGGCACCTCTGCTCCTGCTTGTGCTGCTTCTCAGAGTCTTTTACAGGCTCTGGTTCCTCTTCTCCCTTGGAAGTGGCTCCTGAAGATCCAGACCTGGCTTTTCTCTTTGTCACATAGACTCCCTCCTTGAGTGATCCCTCCCAGGCCCACTGGCCTCGCCCACAACTAGATATCCACCAGATCTCTGATTAGGTGGAAATGGGTCTAGGTCCCATCACTCAGGGCTGTAAAAGATGCCAAATGGAGAGCAAGAGCTGGATCCTGAGACAACCTTGTGGTCTCTGCCAACCTCATCCTGTCTGATCCCAGTTATGCCTACAGGGTCAGCATCCACCAAATTCCAGGTCAGGTCACACTTTGATGAATGCTCCCAGGGTTCCATCTGGAACATACTGAGCACCAAGAGGCAGAAGGGTCAGCTTCCCCTCAGAGTGCTAGGTACCCATAACCCTGACCCCTAACCCCTACTATCCCTTCAGTTCTAATGTCTGCAAGGGATACAGCCTGGGGATGGACCTACCCTGCTAAGTCCTCCATTTTTCACTGAACTCTGGGATGGACATCACCAGAGAGGGATTCCCCTTTCCAGGACACACCTAAGTCCATGCCATCCCTGATGGCTGAGCTCTACCTCTTCATGGGACTTGTTTTTTTTTTTTTTTTTTTTACACAGTCCTGGAACCACCTACATACAGGGGGCCAACACTGCTGACTTTGGAGAAGCTGTGGAAGACAACTGGGGTAGAAGATGAGGCTGGATTGGTCCTGAGAGTAGCAGCTAATTCTCAACCATGGATGGGGCAGAGACAGGGCTCACCCACAGTTGGAGACTGGGCATACCAAGGTGGGACTTCCTGATTGTACCAGGAGATCCTGGCCCTTGGGACCCCACCATTCTCCTCTTTCTAACAGAATGAAGAGTTAGAAGCACTGACCCCAAAGGAACAGGAGTTTGCATTTACTGTTGCACACTTTGGCTATGCTTGAAGGCACTGAGGGCCTTACCATGAGTGTTGAGGCCTTAGGAAGCTCAGAGGTGCCAGCTGAGGCCTAGGGAGGGCGGGGGTGAGTGTTTCCCTTTAGGGGTGCCTAGACCCTTCTATGCCTAAGGATCCTGGGGTCATATGGGGAGGGAGAAAAGCTATTAACCAGTCCCTAAATGAAGCATCTTGTGACTGCCCACAGGCTCCCACCTACCCTCAGCTACTAAATTTGGCACCATTGTACATGTCAGGGTCCAAGAGTTGTGGCAGTATTTCTGCCTCATAGCGCAGGCTCTAACTGAAGTACAAATGTCCCCAACTATCTCATCCATGAAACCAGAGTTTCCATGCTGGCTCCCATCCTGGACTTGGGGGACCCCTGACTAAGATAGGCCTTTGATCAGAGACTGACCTCTTAGACTCCTAGAGTTAATTTTGACCTGTGTCCTCTCATCTGGTGCTGCTTGGGCAATGGACCCTGTAACCACCACGCCTCTGCTGGCCCCAGCGGTACAGGTAGCGAGACTGAGGTCCCAGTCTCCTAGGCAAAGGACAGGAATTCTAGGAGGCAGGACTTCCTGCCATTGACAGGGCTGAGGTTGGGCAAGGGTTCTCCCACCACACCCATGTACATGCTCTTAGGCAAGTACCCTCAGGCCCACATTGGTATGCTAGGACTCTCAGATTGTACATGCCCAGTTTTGGGCTGTGTGCACGCCAGCACCATCCTTTCACGTGGGCCTCATTCTCAGGAAGAGAGGCAGGCCTGCTGCCCTCAGAGGAGATACCCCTGCAACACTCCCAACGAGGCAGGGGACATTCCTCTTTCCCTCAAGTCAGGAGCTTGGGACTGAGGCAGGCCTTGTCCACAGCCTCTGAGAGCACCTCTGCTCCTCAGACTCCTGCCCAGGACTGGATGGATTTAGAGCGGTCCCCGCAGCCACCTCCTCCAGGAAGCCTTCCTAGGTACCCACCTACCCCGTTCCCAGACTTTGGGGGAAACGGGGTCTCGGGGGGTCAAGGGTCACTAGGGCGGGCCAGGTCCCGGAAGCGGAAGCGCGGCGCACTTCCGGTGCGCAGCGGGCGGCCATGTTGGAGCAGCGGAGGCGGCGCAGAGGCGCGTCCTGGGTCCCCGCGGCGGCGCCGGTAGGTTGGGGCCATGGGCCTAGCCGCGCCGCGGAGGGGCCGTCCGCGAGGCGACAGGGCGGATGGGCCGGGCGGTCGGCCCTTTCGGGACCCGCGCCCTCCACTAGCCCGGCCAAGATCCTCCCCCACCCCCACCCCCTGCTCAGCGACCCCACCCTGGGGCTGCGCGACCGGGTCGGGCTCGCCCCGCCCGCCCCGCGCGTTTCGCTGCCTTCAAGATCCCCGCTCCTGCCCGCGGCTCAGGCCCCAGGGACGCGGACTCCCAGGCCAGTGGCCCTGATCTGCCCCCCAACCTGGTCCCCTTTGGATGAGGCCTCTCCTGTCTCCCATCTTTCATCAACTTCCCTGTCGGCCCCGGGGGCACGTGTGAAGGGAAGTCGGGGACCAGACTGCAGCCTCTGTTTCCGGAGCCTCTTGGAAAACCCAGAAGACCCCTCCCAAGAGTCTAGACCGACCTGGGCGGAAGAGCCCCCGGTTCACCCCTAATATCTGTGCCTGCGGGGAACAGGCTCCTCCCTATTCTACAGTTCACAGCCCTGAAAACTACATCCCCTGGAAAGAAAAAAATAAAAGAAGTAAAGTCATGTGCAAGGATTGTGTTTGGAGAATGGCCTCTGGAGAGAGGAAGTGCCAGAGACACCTGAGGATCCAAGAATGTTTCCAAACAAAGAGCCCCAGGGCACTTCCTCCAGGGGATTCTGAAAACTTCCTCTGCTCCATTAGGGCGGTGGGAAGAAGCTGCACAGACGCGCCTCTTGGCCCCAGGGACCTGCCTGATCCCAGCTGATCTTTTAATGCTGTGGTACAGCTGGGATCAGGCTCCCTCTGGGAGCCCTCAGTACCAGGTTAGGCATTAGACATTAGTCATGACTGATGGCCTGTGGCTTCTTCAGAGAAGCCTGGTACAACTTGAGTGTTCCCAAATAGCTCCATCTGGGCTGTACTGAGGTCTGCAGCCCTCCAGACCCTAGTTAGGACAGCTCAGATTTCTAGTGTCCACCTTATTAGCCATCCTGTTGGAGCATTTGGCTGTCACACCTTGAGCTCTTGGTCTGGCTGCTTGACCCACAGGCAGTCTGATTGCCCAGACATGTGTCATGAGTATCTGCTACTTATCTTTTTAGTTTCTGTTGAAGGAGAGTCTGACTCTTGCTTTGAGGTTAGTCTCCATGATTTGAGTCCTGGGAGTCAGGCTTCTGAGCCTGTCTGGGGACTCCAAAAGCAGAACTTCTGGTGGACAGGGAGGTTCATCCCTGAGCACCTGGATAACAGCAGCTGGAGGAACAGAGGTGGGCATTGACATTGAGTGTAGGTCTGGGCTCTTTGACTAGACTTAAAGGCTCATGTTGCCCTGCTCTCAGCTGGTTTCACAGCTAGACCGCCCAGCCCTGACCACAGACTCCAGTCACACACATTAAATGTGCCTTACTGTTTCTCATTTCTAAGACATTGTATTGGTTGTTCCCCTTTTTGCTCCATTTTCATCTGGTCCTTCCTATTCATCACTCATGTCCCACCTAGGTGTTGCCTCTCCTAGGAATCCTTCCCTGACCCACTGGAAGGCTGAGCTGGGTGTCAGTGTGCACTCCCAAGAACTTTCATGGTCTCTGTCTTGCTTTCTGTACAGGACTCCTTGAAGATGGATATTCACCTCTATTCCCAGGGTTGAGTCTAATACCAGGTTTCTGGTCTCAGAAAATAGAGAATTGAGTTAAAATGGGCCAACCAAGCCCAAATCTTCCTAGGGACCCAACAGCATGTTAGATGGCTCTGATGAGCTTCTGGACATTTATCTCAAAACTGTCTTTGACCCATGTGGGTCCCTCCTGCCACCCCAATCCTCACCCTGCCACTATAGTAAGTCAGGAAACCAGGGCTTTGCCCCAAGCAGTGGCTCACTATGGCAAGAGCCCTATGTATCCATAGTTGTTATCAAGGAGAGCACAGGCCCTGATGGACTTATTATCTACATGCCTTGTCCCTTATCCCAGTGCTCATCTTTTTTTTTTTAAGTTTAGTTAATTATTTTAAGAGAGGAAGCCAGCGGGGGAGGGGCAGAGAGAGGAAGACAGAGGATCCGAAGCTGACTCTACGCTGACAATAGCCCAATGTAGGGCTCAAACTCATGAACCATGAGATCATGACTTGAGCCAAAGTCAGATGCTCAAGTTACTGAGCCACAGGTGCCCCAATCTTTTTTTTTTTTAATTAATTAAATGATATATTTTCTTTTTTTTAATTTTTTTTTTAACGTTTATTTTTGAGACAGAGAGAGACAGAGCATGAACGGGGGAGGGTCAGAGAGAGAGGGAGACACAGAATCTGAAACAGGCTCCAGGCTCTGAGCGATCAGCACAGAGCTCCATGCGGGGCTCGAACTCACGGACTGCGAGATCATGACCTGAGCCGAAGTCGGCCGCTTAACCAACTGAGCCACCCAGGTGCCCCTAATGATATATCTTCTTTAAGTAATCTCTACACTCAACATGGGGCTTGAACTCACAACCCCGAAATCAAGAGTAACATGCTGTACCATCCCAAACGCCCTTCAGTGCCATTCTTACTGATTCTTTTCTTCTTGTCTTGGAGGTGCCAAGCGCTGATTTGCGGATACCCAGGCGGATCTGCAGTGCCTAATGCCATGAGCGTGGTGGTGCAGCATGTGGAGGAGAAAGCTGTGCACTCCTGGTCGCGGATCTCCACGGCAGGGAAGAAGGCCCTGGAGGAGGCGCTGCTTGTCTTTAACCCCATGAGTCAGGATCTCAGTGCCACAGAGGCCCAGCTTGTAGCCTTCCTGCAGGGCCTGCGGGATGATGGCTTCCAACCTACCATCCTGCGCAGCGGTGATGTCTATGGCTATAGTTCATGCACAGCTAACCCCCCAAGCCAGACGAAGCTGCAAGCTCGTGCCCCCACCCCAGCTGCCACATCACCTCCAGCCAGTGCTCCCCGAACTGCCATGCGACTGCCTGCAGGCCGGGCCACGCTGCTCCCTATGCCACTATCTGGAAGGCTGGCCAAAGCATCCACACCAGCCCTTGCCAAGCACGCTACCACCAACCTGCTGCTGAGCTCCCTGAAGCAGTCAAGTGCCAGCCGTGCCCGGGGTGCAGCAGTGGGCTTCCCTGCCCACCTCTATCCAGGTGTCTACCCTGCCATGCGGCTCTCTGTTGTCCTTGAGGCCCTGGTTCCACTAAAGACTCCCATGCCCTGCTTGGGTGCCAAGCATAAGGCACAGTCACTGCAGCTCTCACTTACAGACTCTCCCCTGAAGCTGCGCAAAGGTCCAGGGAAGAGACCAGGGAACTCTCGGCCCAAAGCTCCCAAAACAGGCACAAGCAAGGGCCCCAAATGTCTGACTCATAGAGGCCCCAGGGCCAGACCCCAACAAGGCACTATGCCCCGGAAAAAGACCTGCAAAGCTACTGGGTCCCTCAGTGGCCTACAAATGAAAAGTGGCTCTGCCCTGGGCACCAAAACATCCCAGGCCAAGGCAGCTCGAACACTGGCCAAAGCTGCCCAGGCCAAGGTGGCTCGAACACAGGCCAGAGCTGCCAAGGCCCGGGCAAAAGCCAAGGCAGCACAGATGAGGGCCAAGGCCAAGGCAGCACGGATCAGGGCCAAGGCCAAAGCAGCACGGATCAAGGCCAAAGCCAAGGCTATGCGGGCCAAGGCCAAGGCAGTGCGGGCCAAGGCCAAGGCAGTGAGATCTAAGGCCAAGGTAACTCAGACCCAGTCCAGGAGCAGAGGCAGGCCAAAAGGGTCTGTTCAGACCAGGACTGCAAGAAGGGGCCAGAAAAGCCACCCTGAGACTGTGGGGCAGAAGAGGAAAAGGGCTGAGGAGGCAAAGGATCTTCCTCCCCGGAAAAGAACACGACTTGGGTCCCGATCCCCTAAGGCATGGCTAAGGCCTGGAACAGCAAAGCTGCTGAAATTCCGGGCCATCAAGGTGGACAGGCGGTCCTCAGACGATGAGGTTCGGCAGCGGGCTCAGCGGATCCTCCGTGTGAACCTGTCCCCTGTAATACAGCTCCAGCCATTGCTGCCATACTCAGCACTCTGATTCCTTCATGTAGCAATGTTTGGGGAAACTGAGCCCAGTTGTCTGTGTGACCAGTGGCACAGTGTGCAATGCCCATGGATTCTACAACCCCAAGGACTCCGGGTGCCTCTCCAGAGCTCTGAGAGCCACCATTCTCCTTTCAGAGACTGGAGGATATGGGGTGGTATGGGCGGGTGGGAGGGGTGTTCTCATGGCGCGATGCACTGTGATTTGTTACTCTTCAAGTTGTACCTCCACTGTTCCATCTATCACGTTTTATACCTTTCCACCTTCCAGTCTCCCTGCCCACCCTTCATGGTCTTTTTTGTGTTTATAGTTGCTGGTAGGCCAGCTTGAGCATATAGGAGGAGTGGCCCCAGGAACAGGGCTGCCAAAGTGGGTCCTGGTAGCCCCTGACAAGTCCTGGATGTGAGTGAAAAGAGTAGCTCCCAGGCTTCTCTAGAGATGCTGGCCTTTGTAGATGTGTGAGAAGCTGCCCCTGAGGGCAGGGGCAGAGCCACTCTATTCCTCCCCTTAGGTCTGCACTGACCAGGTAGGCCCCCTGCAGGAGGACAGTAGGTGGCTCTGTGGGGAACTTTGCAGCCAGCAGGTTTTTAGGCCAGGGAAAGGGGGTTTTGTGGTACTGCTCCCCAGGGGCCATTGTCTCCTACCCTGCTCTGGCTGAAACTTTGGGGCTTTGCCTGAGCTTGTCTGGGGCAGGGCCAGGCCTAAATTAGCTATAGTATTTCTGTCTCTCCTTGTTCCAGCCTCATCTTCCCCAGTTGATAGCAAGGGGTTGGGAGTTGAGTCAGAGGCCAGGGCTCTGGGTTGTAGAGCCACAGAGTCTGTCCACTGACTGCAGAATTTTCGCTTTGGATGAGTTGGGTACTCTGTTAACTGAACCAGGAGAGTTTCCACACTGCTTCACCCCATCAGCAGTGCTTTCGCCTGGGTCCCAAGCACTCTGTTTCCAGGTCCAGCCTTATGCCTCCCAACAGGGGCCTGTGTATTTCAGACATTTCCCCTCTTCATGCTTTGGAGAGGGGGCTGGGCCCCAAGCAGAACTAGGTCTCTGCCCATTTGCCCTCCTTTCCTGATTGCCCAGCCCAAAGGCAGTGCCTGGGGCTGGCAGGGACAGGGACACATTCCCCAGAGGCTCCTAGAGACCTACAGCCTTTCAGGGATAGAGGTGGGAGCCTCATTTGAATGAGAATTGGATCTTTTCTGCCTGTATGGGTTAGTCTGAATCCTGGCCCCACTAGTGCCAGCCATATTGGATGGCAGACCTGTAGAGAAGTTCTGTTTGTTTCTTGGTACGCCCTCCCCACCTTTATTCTGCATCTGGTGGCTGCAATTAATAGGGTGTGACCTCCATTGGCTCCCAGGCTCTGGGGACCCCCTTTGCTCCCAGCCTCACCATGGCTTCACAGCCCTGTATGCTCCTTGTCTCTGGCAATCCTGCTTTTATCTACCATGTGAGTATGGGGCCACACCCAGTTCCTCAAGGGCAGCCCGCTGTTCATCCTCTCTCTCAGGTCTGATTTCAGCTCCCATGGCCCAGGACTCCCAGCCTGGCTAGGCCTTCTCTCCAGTCTGCAGCTCCTTTCAGTTCTGCTTCTGCCACCAGCGGGTGAGAGGTTGGCTCTTTCCCTGAGAGCCATCCAGAGCGGGAGAAAAAATCTCCAGGCCTCTTATGGGGCAGAATGAGGTGGGGGAACCCTTAGGATCTCTGTTCAGATGCTGTCTTTCCCAGTCCTGGCTTCCAGAACAATTGAGGAGGTGTCAGACACACTTCCCCTACCTGAATGCTCAAGTGGCAGCTGCTACCCACCTACTGGCAATTTGATTGTTGACCATGGCCAGAACTTTGTCCTCCTGTGGTCTCTGAGCCCTACTGCATTGTCAGTCACCTCCAGGTGGGGAGGAGGGTGAGGGCCCTGGAGATGGTATCTCTGGGTTTTCCTGGGCAGGTTTGGCTTTGTGGGGGTTCAGATCATTGCTGGGAGGGGAAGGCCTGTGCTGTGAAATTTGGGGCTTGGGGGCCAACCACGTACCTCTTGCAGGAATCTGAGAATTCCTTCTTTTGTGACATTTGGGATCAGGGAGGCCATGGCAGAGAATGTGATTTGGAGTGGTCGTGGAAGAAACAAGACCTGATGGCCAGCAGAGAGAGGTGACGGTACCCATGTGCCCATGTGTGCAGGTCTAGGGTCAGGGCTCAGTCACTCTGATTGGCCCTTGTGGTTACAGGTGTTGAGAACGTCACCATCCAGCTGGACCTAGAGAGTGCCTTCTACGTTACCCACCTCATCATGACGTTCATCATGCCCCAGCCTAAAGGCTTGCTCTGTGCCTCCTGACCTCACAGCCACCAGTGATGCTTCCCTCTGGTGACCCAAGGACCCCCTCTTGTCCTTAGACATTCTGCCTGGCAACTCTGCTTCTGGAGCATTCAATGACCATGGCCACTCGGCATGTATGCTGATACTTTGCCTACAGCTGCTCAGGCCTCTTTCCTGGGATCCCTCCCACCCCTGGCCACAGAAACAGGGCTGGTTTGTGACCAGCATTACTCCAACATTGAGCCTTCCGCTGAGGGCAAGGTCAACCTAGAGGAAGGGAGGTTGGGCCCTGGGGTGAAGCCAGAGGCTCAGGTTTGCTTCTTCCAGGTTATTTTCAAAGTTCTGGACCCAGCCATTTTGATGGAGAACCTAAACAATCCCACGATTCAGGGTAATCCTCTCCACAGCATGTCAGGACAGCCAGATAATGCAGGGAGGTGAGGTCCTGCTTGGGTGTGTACACCAGTGAGGTATGGTGGGAGGCAAGCCAGCTCCGTCCCCCAGCATTATTCCCTGGCTCTATCCCATCATGGTCCTCTATTATGGACCTAATATGGCCCCCCTTTCCTGTCCCATCATTGTTCCCCATACCTATGCCCAGTGTATAGGGACTGGCAGTTTCTATCTCTGCCCCATCACAAATTCTTTGTGGGACCCCTTTGTGGTTCCCATCACTACTTTCTATGCCAGCTATCAACAATGTACCCCATTTCTGCACCTGTCGCTGTACCTTATAACTGTCCCTTTTATGAGCCTCCATCACAGCCCCTATTCTGGTCCCCCTGACTCATCACCCTGATGAGTCCTCATCCTGATTCATCACCCTGGCCTTACTTGGTGTCTGGCATCTCTGCAGCTGCCTCTAGGTGGCACCAGGGCATCTTTGGGTTGTGACCTCTTTCTTGTAAAACAAGTCATGAAAGACAAGACACATAACCATAACCCAGCAGGGCAACCCAGAGTCAGGCCAGGTGAGTACTAAAGCATGACATACCCCAACCTGGCTTTTTCTCTACTCTCCACCTACCTTGACTGGTTATTACCAACTACTTGCCCTGAGCCCCCATGCTAGGTTCCCAAGCAGGTCTTGCTTGCTCTTCTGATCAGGAGAGAGACACTCAGCAAAGGGAGGTATAAGAGGAAACTTGGTTCAGTAACTGACTTAAGCTGTGGAGCAGAAAGGAGCCATGGACCCATCTGTCCCATGTGTACATTGAACAAGTGCCCATTGAGCTCCACTGTGTGCCAGACATCTGTCTTCTGAGCAGTGTTCAGTGGGGAGCAGATAAAGTGTCTTGGATCTGACATGAAAATGAGAAAAACTTGATAAATAAGCAAACTAATACCATATATGGTTTGGCTGGATGGTAAACTGATTTCTAGTTTTGACGATAGACTGGGGAATGGAATGGTTTACTCCAGTGGGGAAGTAGTTTTCAACTAGTAATGCCAGGATGGGGTATCCAGGAAGAGGTGGGATGTGCAGGTCTCACCTCAGGAGTGATGTCATGGTTGGAGCAGTGCAGAGGTAGAATTATCACCATTAGGCTGTGGTCATCCTAAGATGGTATGCCTAGAGGAGCAGGTATGGGGGAGTCCCACAGCATGAATGCTGGAGGAGGTGGCTGCAATGATGCAGAGAGAGAAGAAACCCTTACCCCTATTCCATCCCAGCCATAGAGGGATGATGATCAGTGCACCTGAGGTCCCCAGTCCGTGTCTCCAGAACTCTTGCATGTGACAAATCTCCATGTGAACTCCAAATTGCACACACTGGGTGATAGGCTGCTGGAGGAGCCTAAAGGGACACCCCTTCTACTATTATGTCCTTTAGGAGCTTGTGGCCAGAGGCAGGTGCCTATGCCATGGCCATGCCTCTGAGTGCAGGCCCACAGCTAAGGCCCCAGCCAACATGAAAGGCATGGTGAGCGCCATGAAAGAGGCATCCTGTGGCTGCTGGGGTGGGCAAGCTGGGGGACTGGGGCAGACTCATCTTGCCCTCCTCCCTGCCAGGTGCGTGGCCTTTGCGTCTGCCATCACCACACAGTTGGTACCCACTGTGAGCATTGGTAGGACCTATGCTAGTACCACCTATGGCATGCAGCAGAGCCTGGGCACCCCCACACCTGGCAGGATACGTGCCGTGTCCTCTGTGCCTGGCCATAATCGCCTAAGTCAGCCTGCTCCATATCCTTGTTCTGCCCCATTCCTTGTTCTGCCCCAGAATGCAAGTGTAATGGGCACGCCCACAGTTGTCATTTTGACATAGCCCTGTATCTGGCATCTGGCAATGTGACTGGAGGCGTGTGTGATACATGTCAGCACAACACAGCTGGGTGCCACTGTGAACTCTGCCAGCCCTTCCACTGAGATCCCCAGGAGGAACCCCATTCTCTTCACTCTTGCAAACGTGAGCCTTCCAATCCCCAATCCCACCTCTGACCCTGATCCTTCAGCTCCATGGTGACCTCTGACCTAACTCTGTCCTCACTTCTGATCCATGATTCAGCCTGTGACTATGACTCTATGGCTACTTTGGAAGGGGGGTTGTGTGATGCCCACACAGAAAGACCCGCAGCCTCCTCTCTGGGCAGTGTCGCTGCAGAGTTCATGTCGGGCCAGTGCTGTGACTTCTGCCGGCCTGGTCACTGTGGCTTAAGCCCCACTCAGGCAGAAGGTTGTCAGTGTGAGTTACCCTGAGAGTAGACCCAACCCTCATGTCCTTGCTCTGCCCCCAATCACTGCTCTAATGACACATGCATGCGCCTATCCCTGCAGGAATCCCAATAGCACCCTGCGAGCCCTGTGCCCTAGCCCGTAGACACTACCCCTGAGGCCAGGTCCCTGGCACTCATGCCTGTGATACCTCCAGCAGTGCCTGTCACTGGATGGGACTGCAGACTTTATCTGGTAAGCCTCGCCCCACCTTCTGATTTGACCATGATTTTGGGCACTAGGCTTCTAGCAGCTGACAAGTATAAGGCTGTATAATCAGTGTGACTCTAGACTGAGCCTTGCACATGGGTTGGTTCTACTCCTTGATCTGGTTACCAAGGTCAACACCACTTCAGCTAGCTGAACCAGCATATGCCCTCAGGTGGGAGCTTTGGGAACATAAAAGGAAAAGCAATGAAGCAAGTTACAACATATTGTGCACTGGGTTTAAAGATGTTTCGCAACAAACATATTTGGAGGAAGACTCAGTCCAAGAAAGAATTCCATCCACTTCTTGCCTCTCCTTGAACATAAATCCTTTAACTTTTACTTTAGCCTCTGCAGTATCCTCATCTTACCTCTTATGAAGCTGTGCAGGAGTATACTGAGGTCTCCTCACCCCCTCTCAGCTACAGCCAGAGGAGCATTGAGGCCCTGTGCTCACTCCCCTTCCTCTTGCAACAGGCAGTCCCAGCATATGACCCCCTAGGCCCCAGATCTTCCTGTCCTTTCTCCACCTACTTGCTCTCTCTTACAGTCCGAGTTCTGGAGTCTGAGCGGTGACTCTTTGGGCTACAGGCCTTGTGACTATGCCTACAGCAATGGGTACAAGGTAGGGCCTGGGAGTTGGGATCAAGTGATAAGAGTCAGGAGTTGACTCTCCTTCCCTGCCCCCACATTAGTTCAGGTGTTCTGCTGGGGAGGGCCTCTGCCTGTGCCACCCCCACCTCCATGGCTGCCATGAATTCCCATCTGGGCACTTCTGTGTTGCCTTTGACCAAACCACTGCTGAAGCTGAACTTGGCCAGGGCTTCCAGCCAGCTGACCCCCTGTTGCCTATGAGTGTCCAGGAGGAGCAGGGGCAAGAGAAAACCAAAGCTTAGACTTGGTTTTCAGGGGAGGGAGGGAGTGAGTGTGTGGAGACGACTGGTTTGAACAAGAGGCTGGGCTGGGTTAGGAAGGTGAGGAAGTCTAGGTGGGAGCATCAGCATGATCAGAGGTTTGGTGTCTTAGAGCCCATATTTTCAGGGCAGTGTGGGAGAGGAGAGAGCCAGAATGTTAGAGGACACTGACACTCGACTTGTCCCCAGAGAGCTCCCTAGCCTGCTCCTCCCCACTGTACAGTCTCGGGGGCCTCTCCTAGTTGGCTCTGGCCCCAACTTTGTAGACAGCATGACCCTCCATGTGCCCACCATCCTGATGGCAAACCTATTACAGCAGTGAATTGCCCCAGGTGAGGAGTCTGAGAAATAGGGTGGGGTCATAGGACACTAGAGCCTTAGTAGGGATGGGATCCCTGGGATCTTCGGTTAATGGGAACCTAAGTCCTGGGGGTCCAGGTCTTGGGGTGGTCTGGGCCTGTGAGTTTGTGTCTTGTATCCAGGCCCCACCTGTTTCACCTCCTGGGACCAACGTCTAGCTCTGCTCCAGCTGCAGCTAGAAACTGTGGCCCAAGAGGTGGCCCCCCTACACAAGGGGATGCCTGGCTGGGGTGCCCAGGGCTAGGGTGGACACCTACAGGCCCTGGAGGTAGTACTCCACCAGGCACAGACTCTCCTGGAATCTTCTTCACCCATTGTGGGGACTCTGGAGCAACTAACAGAGTGGATAGCTGGATTCAGGACAGGGGTCTTGGGTCAGTAAGGGGGAGGTCTCCAGCTAGCTTCTCAGGGTTGGGGATTCAGGGGGTCTCAGGTCGGCCTGTCTTGCGTCCTGGGTCTGGGAGTCAGGTGGGTTTTCCTGAGTGAGGAGTCATAAAGGAGAGTACATCTTCCTGCAGGAAGAAAGTGACTGCTTTGGCTCAGACACTGTGGGCCACAGGACAGGTTGTGGCAGAAAGAGAGCCATGAGTTACGAGGCAGTGTGAACGTCTGGAAGAATTATCCTGGGAGCTAAACTGTGTCAAGGGCTTGCCTGGCCCAAGAGGGCAACAGGAGCCCAAGATGAGGCCTAATGAGCAGGTGAATGGGCAGCAGTTGAGGGTAGGGGCTAGGCTGGGGCAGAAGGAAGGGGCCAGGTGCTTTTGCTTATGTGCCTGGGGAAACCCAGAAGTCTAACTGACCCTGCCTCAACTAGTGGAGTCCTGAGCCACCCCTCTATCCATCCCTGCCATCTCCTGCAGATGCTGAGGCCCAAGCCTCCTCAGCTGCCTGCTTTCCCAAGAGGCCCTGCTTGGAGCCCAGGTTGTGACCACATTTGGAGAATGAGACAGCATCCTAGGACAGGCCCAAGAGACTGGTGGTGGACAGAGCAGCTGCTGTGGGGGATGGGCCAGCCAGGGACAGGAGCAACTATGTGGGAGCTGAAACTGATGAAGCTGGTTGACAGGATCCAGATGTTGTGTCCATAGCTTCTGAGACTCAGTCAAAGTTGAAGTGGTGGGTGGAGAGATGGATCACTATAGGGGGTTTCGCCAAGGCGAGGACTTTCTTCTAGCCAAAACCTGGGTGTAGGGCAATAGGGGATATCTGGGACATACAATTCTCACTGGATCATCTGGCTTGTTTACAGGAATGCAGGGGTTGGGGACCTGGACTGGCCTATGTTCCTGATACCCTGTGGTGTTGCCTCTTGCCCTGGGACCCTGCCACTACCCAGTGGGCTCTGGTTGCTTCCCATAACTCTTCCAATAGCCTTGATATAGCTGCCACAATCCTAGGGCAGCATTAACCAACTAGTACAGAGCCATTGGGGCCATGCATGGGAGCCAAGCGGGGAGTCATAGGGGTGCAGGAGATACATTCCACATCTGACTCACCCCTACGAGCTGCAGCAAATTCAGGCCACAGCAAGCTCCACAGGAATCCAGGCCTGGGAGACATCGTGTAAGGGGGTCCTGGGGTGTGGCCACCATAGCCCCTCTACAAGCAACTGTGCAGATCCTCCAGTGTTTCCTCTTGGGTACATGTCTGCTTGTTGTGTGTCTGTTCACAGCTGAGGGCAGGGGCAGGTGGGCATCTAGAACACTGTTGTGATACTCCTTCCAGAATGAGAAATATTCATAAGGGCTAACCAGGGGTCAGATGGGAGCACTAGTATGCTCCTAAATGTTTAACAGCTGGTTGGAGGTCAGAGGGAACTGATTGGTAGTGTTTATCAATTTGCATGGTGTGAGCAAACCCACCATGGCTGATTTTAGTCTACCTACCACTTATCAGCTAATTCACAAAATTCCTGAAAAAAAATTTTTTTTTAATTTTTTTTTTTAACGTTTATTTATTTTTGAGACAGAGAGAGACAGAGCATGAACAGGGGAGGGGCAGAGAGAGAGGGAGACAGAGAATCTGAAACAGGCTCCAGGCTCTGAGCAGTCAGCACAGAGCCCGATGCGGGGCTCGAACTCACGGACCGCGAGATCATGACCTGAGCCGCTTAACCGACCGAGCCACCCAGGCGCCCCATAAAATTCCTGAAAATTTAATACTTGGCTCTTATTAGCCCCCAGCACACCATGTAGTCATGTCAGAGGCAGGGTCAGTGAGAGGTTAGAGTCAGGGTTTGTTGGGTCAGGAATCGAGTTCATATCCAAGATTCCTACTCCAGTTCCTACATATGAAGGTGCAGATGCTGTGAGTGTGCAGCTGGTGCATGGCATGGGCTGGCAGTGCCCCTCCCCTAAGGTGGGACAGTGAGCATTGCCCTCTTGCTGAGTCAGATCCAGAGTGCCCTCCCTGCACCAGACACCATAGGCCAGGAACTGCCCAGAGCTGAAGGTGTCCTCCCTCAGGCACAGCAGACCTGGTGAAGGGCCAGGAGACTGGAGGCAGAGGTCAGAGGATGGGGAGGACAGGGATGTCCAACTGATCATCTATCCCCTTCAGGGGTTGGGGTGGGGGACAGCTAGGGCCCAGGACCAAGCACTGGATGTTCAGCTGGCTGAGGTGGGAAGTCATACAAGGGCTGCAGAACAAGGACTGCAGTCAGCAAAACAGACACTCTGAGGCCTGGAGGCCTCATTACCCCCAGCTCCTTCACACCTCTTGTTCAGTGGCTGCTGTTTTCTCCATTCTCCCCCTGAGATGCTTGAACCACTATGATACCCTGGCATTACTAAATACACAGACCATGTGAGCACCCTACTTAGTTGCTACCCTGCTGGGACCTCCCTGTGATCTTTGACCTTTGCCCCAGGTGGCAGGGCACCTGGCCTAGATGATACTGGCAGTGGCAGTGGATGTGACCCCAGTCCTGGGGCATCTGTCCAGTGCAGCTGTGGCTTTCAAGACCTACTTGGCCTTGTCAGCAGCAGGCTGAGAGGGCAGAAGAGCAAGCAGTACATGCCATGGGCATGGCTGGGGGCCTGGGCAAGGTGATATGGGTACACTGGGCATTGAGGTGTCAGAGGTGGGATTTAGGCTGGGACTGGGCTCTACTGGGCTGAGGCAGAGTCTCAGCCCCCTTCCGCCCCCAGGAACCTTGGGCAGCAATCTGTCTGAAATAGTAGGATCTAGGTGGGGTGGGTTTTCGGTTCAAGTCCTGCTCTAGGAGTTGCAGATGGCCCAGTTAGGCGTGGTAGAGTTGCAGAAGGGCACACATAGCCTGGTGGCCACAGGGCAAGATGCAGGAGAGTGGGTACAGCAGGCACAAGCTGAGCCCAAGAGCTGCTGAAGTGGGTGCCTAACAGCTAGAGTTGGCTAAAAGGTGCATGGCTGGTCCATGGTGGGGTGGGGTATGGAGTGGGATCAGGGTCAGTGGACAGGTCAGAGTCAGAACAGGGATGGTGTAGGAGGGTCAGGGCTGGGTCCAGGTCAGGTCCAGATTCTTGTAGGGATCAGAGCTGGGGTCAAAGTTCACAACAGGGCTCAAATGTTAATTAGGGTTAGAGCTCACTTAGGGCTGGGGTCAGAGTTAAAGTCATGACAGAATTGAGGACCAGGGTCAGAGATTAGGGCCAAAGGTCAGAACCTGGTTCAGATGACCTGATCCTCAAGGTTGGAGCACCACTGGTGCAGAATGAGCAGATACTGAGCAAGCAGGTGTCATCCTGGGGCCCTGGAACAGAGGGCAGCAAAGCTGCTTGAACACATGTGGCTATGGGCAAACGCATGTGCCACCTGCTGACTGTGGTGTATGGAGCTAGTAAGACAGACTCCTGAATGATCCCAGCTAGTAACTCAGACTACCTGAATGATTCCAGATTGACCCAAGAATCTCCTGACCTTGAGGGACCAGGGACCCCACTGAGTGCCTACTGACCTCGAGTAACCCCCATGTGACTCCATGATATCCTCCAGTGATCTGTCCTTGAGAAACCAGAGATGACATAAAACTCACAGAGGCCATCAAGTGCCTTTGACACTGATAGGTCCTTTTCTGAGTGATCTAAAATTGAATCACCTCTAATACCCTTAGCCCCTCAGGTTGATTACATGACCCTCAGGGTAACTGGAGACCCCTACTTCAGAAAACTGGAGTAACCTCCTGAGACCCTGTAAGTCCATCAGATTGACTGCCCCCCTGCTCAGACACTCCTTGAGAAGGCTGGTGATGCCTGTGAAGAACCTCCAGCTTTCCACCCCCCCACCCCCCCCCCCCCCCCCCACCCCCAGTTCCACAGCTCTGGGTACTCTCCACTTGGCCCCAGACAGAGTGGGCACAGTTGTGGCAGCTCAGAGCCACAGGGGCCTGGACTTAGAGACCTGCGGAGTCCACGGTCCGCCTGTGGTCCCAGGGGCCTGGGTGGGGCACTCGCCGGCAGCTCGCATTCCAAGCCCGGGCTCTGGCCTCCTGGCAGGCCAGAAAGTGCGGAACGGATGAATAGCCATAAGATCTGGATTCACTCCCTGCCTCTGTTGTCAGCTGCCCAGCACCCATTTTCACACCGGGAAACTGAGACAGCACTTCTTGTGCATACTTGCTGTAGTGACTAAGGGAGGTGGAGCCTCCTGGAACAGTGACTTGGGCAAGGGGATGGCTTTTCTCCATCTCTCGTCCTACTTCCATCTTGTCCTGTGGCTCTGGCCAGGCCAGCCTAAAGCTTCCCACATCCCTAAAGAGAGGAGCTTGATGCCTCCGTGTGTGCTCTCTCACTTACCTGCTGATGCTGGAACCCTGGAACTGAACAGCCTAGTTGATGGTGACTTCCACAGCACTCACAATGCTGGGGAGAAAGGCTGGGTTCTGTGGGCCGTGTGAAGTCTCAGAAGATCAGACTCCTTTTCTTTGCTCATGCCATGCCCCCTACGTGGTGCGCTCCCTAACTGTGGCGGCCTAAAACCAAACCCCCTGCCCCTTGGTCTGAACCAGACCAAGGGAGCACAATAAAGTTTTGCAGGTGAGCTGGACTATGTCTGGTTTCTAGAATGAGGATCATTACTGGAGAGGTGGGAGAGGAAATTCTGCACAGTGTTGCACTCCTGCCCAAGATCCGCTCCACGCTTTCTTTCTTGCCGTACTTCTCAACTTCGCTCAAAGTCGCAGGACTGTGCTAGTGGAGGGACTGCCGGAGGGAGGATTGAGTGGGGAATCAGCCAGGGACTTACAAGGGCAGGGTCTGCACGGGACCCCAAGGGAGGGGTAGGGTGGGCCTGGGCTACAGATCTCTCATCCCCCCTCATCTGGATTCCCCTCTTCTTCAGGATGGAGCGGGCCTCAGGGGTATCAGGGAGGGACCTGCGGGGACTGCCTGGGCCCTGGGAGCTTCGACTGGGCCTGCTGCTGAGTGGTGAGAGGGCCTAGTGAAGGCCTGGGGTTTGTGGGATGAGATGGTGGGTCCGGGGGGAGCTAGCCCTGGGGCTGCGGGGTGGGAGCGCAGCAGAACTGGCTGACCCACTGTTCCCAGCGCTGGCCACTGCCCTGGCCCAGGCCCTGGCCCCAGATGTGCCAGGCTGTTCGAGGGGAAGCTGCTACCCCGCCACAGGTGACCTGCTAGTGGGCCGTGCTGACAGATTGACTGCCTCATCCACCTGTGGCTTGCATGGCCCCCAGCCCTACTGCATCGTTAGTCACCTTCAGGTGAGGCTGGGGGTGGCTAGGCCAGGGGAGGGGATGCTGGCACTGGCTGAAGCACTGACCCTGACCTTGACTCTGACCCAACCCAGGATGAGAAGAAGTGCTTCCTGTGTGATTCCCGGCGCCCCTTCTCTGCTAGAGACAACCCAAACAGTCATCGCATCCAGAATGTAGTTACCAGCTTTGCACCACAGCGCCGGACAGCCTGGTGGCAGTCAGAGAATGGTGAGGCCGTGGGTAGGGCATGGGGTGAGTGGGGTTGCCCACCAGTAGTCTCAAGTCCCTGACTTCCGACTCCTGCCTCAGGTGTCCCCGTGGTCACCATCCAGCTGGACTTGGAGGCTGAGTTTCATTTCACACACCTCATTATGACCTTCAAGGTGCCCGCATGTCTGGGAGCCTGCTTGAATCACCCTGCTTGGCTCCCCATTACCCCTGAACAGATTCCCAGCAACTTAGCCCAGCCTCCCTGAGGTCACATGCTGTACTCTGGCTGCATGGGAGGCTCCTTCATGGCCCACACCTTCTGTTGCCTTCTGCCTCCAGGCCTTTGCACGCGCTGCCTCCCTGGGCCCCATGACCCCTGAGCCTCCCCATTAGAAGGGGCTACCCTCCCTGACTATTGCTTGGCTTCCAGCGGTCACCCCCACCTGTCCATGAACTGCTTGAGGGCAAGCCCCAGCTGGGCAGGGCTCTTGATAGGCCTGGGCCTGAGGCCCACTGATCAGCCATGCCCCCCACCCAGACATTTCGTCCTGCTGCCATGCTGGTGGAGCGCTCAGCAGACTTTGGACGCACCTGGCATGTGTACCGATATTTTTCCTATGACTGTGGGGCTGACTTTCCAGGAGTCCCACTGGCCCCCCCACGGCACTGGGATGACGTAGTCTGTGAGTCCCGCTACTCAGAGATTGAGCCATCCACTGAAGGCGAGGTGAGGGGTGGGATCTGACTTGGGGCAGGAAGAGGGGAGATGATGGGCCTGAGGCAGGGTCCAGTGCCTCTAATGACCCCATGTTCCTCCAGGTCATCTATCGTGTGCTGGATCCTGCCATCCCTATCCCAGACCCCTACAGCCCACGGATCCAGAGTGAGTGTTCTTCCCTTTGAGCCTGGCACAGTCCCAGCGTCCGGCCGGTGACTATTTGGGGCCTCAGTAGCTATTTTGGGTGCTTCTTAGGGCAGGTGCCAAGTCCAGTTTAGCTCACATAGCAATAGACAGGAGGTCTCCCAAGGTGACCTTAGCAGCTGCAGCCCCTGAGTGGGCATGGAGTAACAAGAGCCTGCCTGGCCAGCTGGCTCCCAATTCTTTCACCCAACTTAGACCTGCTGAAGATCACTAACCTACGGGTGAATCTGACACGGCTGCATACACTGGGGGACAACCTGCTTGACCCACGGCGGGAGATCCGTGAGAAATACTATTATGCCCTCTACGAGCTGGTTGTGCGTGGCAACTGCTTCTGTTACGGACACGCCTCACAGTGTGCACCCGCCCCAGGGGCACCAGTGCATGCTGAGGGCATGGTGAGGGGCTTTAACTGGTTGGAATAGGGCTGGGGGCAGGGGCGGACGTGGCTGGACAGTGCTGACCACCTGCTTGCCCACCTTCTAGGTTCATGGGGCCTGCATCTGCAAACATAACACTCGTGGCCTCAACTGTGAGCGGTGTCAAGATTTCTATCATGACCTGCCCTGGCGTCCGGCTGAAGATGGCCACAGTCATGCCTGCAGGAGTGAGTGAGATCCTGGCCCACATAGCCCCAGAACTCTGTTGTCTGGCTGTGCCATGAGTAAAACCTAGAGCTGGTTGGTCAAGCCCCTAACACCCAGACTGTATCCAAAGAGTATGCAGGCCTTCATGCCCTTAGGGATTCCCTTAACTCTCCTTCACAATCTGCTCTGGGCAGCGGGTCAGTATAATGCTGAGACCTTAAAGTACCTGAGCCCACAGCCACAAATTCTGGCCTGTGGCAGGGACCTGCTCTGTCATTGGGACCCTTACACCCCTTACCTTCAGGACATTGGCCCTCAAGTGACCTTTGTCCTGCCTTCCCCTCCCCCAAGAGTGTGAGTGCCATGGGCATGCCCACAGCTGCCACTTCGACATGGCCATATATCTGGCATCTGGCAACGTAAGTGGAGGTGTGTGTGATGGATGTCAGCACAACACAGCTGGGCGCCACTGTGAGCTCTGCCGACCCTTCTTCTACCGTGACCCAACCAAGGACCTGCGGGACCCTGCTGTGTGCCGCTGTGAGGCTGGGATTGGGCATGGGAGAGGGAAGGCTGAGTCTGGGGTAGGAACTGGGAAGTCAGACTGCTGTCCAGGTTGCAGGGGTTTGGGGGTGGGTGGGAGGGGGCGTGGGGTGAAACCAGGCTGGGAATCCAGGGTAAAGAGGCTTGGGAGATAAGTGGTGTTGGGCTAGTTGGAATAGGGTGACCCTGCACCTCTTTTTGCCCTCAGCCTGTGATTGTGACCCCATGGGTTCTCAAGATGGTGGTCGCTGTGATCCCCATGATGATCCTGCTCTGGGGCTGGTCTCGGGCCAGTGTCGCTGCAAAGAACATGTGGTGGGCTCTCGCTGCCAGCAATGCCGTGATGGTTTCTTTGGGCTCAGTGCCAGCGACCCTGCAGGCTGTCGGCGTATGTGCTTCCTGCCCTACCTCCTGTGCTAACCTTAACCCTCGACTTCTTACTTTTTACCCAATGAACACCAGCACTACCATGTTCCCCAGAGTGCTGATGGGTCTCCTTCCCCGCAGGATGTCAGTGTGATGCACGGGGCACAGTGCCTGGGATCACCTCTTGTGACCCCAACAGTGGAACCTGTTTCTGCAAGCGTCTAGTGACTGGACGTGGCTGCAACCGCTGCTTGGTGCGACTGCAGGGGGCTGGGGTTCTGGGGTCCTGCACTTATTCTCAGAGCACAGGGTGAGGGGGTGGTGTCTATACTCCACTGGGGAGAGCTTAGGGTCTGTTCCTAGCTGGGAGGCCAAGGGTGGGAGCCATGGTCTAGGGACCATGTTTTCTCCAAGGGGTGGTAGAGGCTGAGAGCTGTCATTGGATTCCCTGATGGGTGGGGGGGGGGGGAGTCTGTTTCTGGCCCCCAGCAACTTCCTCTCCCCTAGCCTGGCCATTGGGGCCTGAGCCACGACCTGCTTGGCTGCCGTCCATGTGATTGCGACGTGGGTGGTGCCTTGGATCCCCAGTGAGTGCCGTATAAGGGGTCTGGTGGGGGGGAGATCTTGGGCAGGGTAAGGGATCCTTCTTGAGTAAACGTGGGCTTCCCAGGTGCAATGAGGCCACAGGTCAGTGCCGCTGTCGCCAGCACATGGTGGGGCGACGCTGTGAGCAGGTGCAGCCTGGCTACTTCCGGCCTTTCCTTGACCACCTAACTTGGGAGGCTGAGGACACCCGAGGACAGGTAGGGAGCAATGTTGGAGGGCAAGGCTTGTGCAGAGTTATGGGTGGTACTTTGTCTGGGGAGGGTGTCCAGCCTTGGACAGGGCCTCAGCTGAAGAGCTGGGGTTTGGGGACAGGTTGTGGTAGAAGAAATGGTGCCTTACCTAGGCACCCACCCTGAGCTGCATCCCTCACAGGTGCTGGATGTGGTGGAGCGCCTGGCGACCCCTGGTGGGACTGTATCCTGGACAGGCCGGGGCTTTGTTAGACTGCAGGAAGGTCAGGCACTGGAGTTCCTGGTGACATCTGTGCCAAGAGCCATGGATTATGATCTGCTGCTGCGCTTGGAGCCCCAGGTCAGACTCTGTGAAACCTGACCCAGAGCTGAACCTCCAGGTGTGGTAGCATTTCCTTCATCATCCTGTTCCACCAGGTCCCTGAGCAATGGGCAGAGATGGAAGTGGCCGTGCAGCGCCCAGGGCCTGTGTCTGCTCATGGCCCGTGTGGGCACATGCTGCCCAAGGATGACCACATTCCAGGAACTCTGCAACCAGAAACTAGGTGAGGGCACTAATGTAGCATCTATAACAGTGGAGGGGTGCAGGCCAGCCCTAATTCTCTGAAGGGCACTTGGAAGCCCCCGCTGCTCATTCATCTGTCCCTTGCTTCAAGTGCCTCCTCCTGAGAGCTGTTTGCCAGGTGCTGTTAGGCGTGGCAGAGGTCAGAGGAAGGAAGTAGAATAGGCCTGCTCTCTTAGGGGTCTAAATTCCAGAGGTCTGTGGCAAGAATTAATGGGAACTCATTTAGTGTCACTATAAGGAATGCCCACAGTGGGAAGGGATGGCATCAGAGCATTCTGAGCAGGGATGTGCCTGGTCTGATTATTGTTTTATTACATTCTGGGTAATATTTGTTTCATGTATCTGTTTTGTCACCTTCTTTTTTGATGTTTTTATTATGTAAATATTCAAACATACACAGAAGTAGAGAGAGCAGTATAAAAGGGGTCGTACCCATTATAGACATTTTTACCAACTGCGACTTGTGTTTAACAAAGATCCCTCTACTTTCTGAGTGGAGAACAGACTGAAAGGGACCAAAGGGGAAGCTGGAAGATCTGCTGGAGTCTATTGAGTTAGCTGAGTGACAGTGGTTTGGACAGAGGTTTAGCGGTTGATGTGGTGAGATGATGAAGGTTCCAGAGGGTTCTAGTGGCAGAGATGATGGGTTAGAAGTGTAGGAAAGGGAAAGTGGAAAGATGAGTCTAGAGTTTTGAGTTTGTTCATCTGGGTGGGTGTTGGGCTCTTTATTGAGATAGAGACATAGGGAGGAGCTGTTCTGAGTTGCTTAGACATGCGAGAGAAGGCCAGTGGATGGTTGGATTTCTATGTCTGCAATTACTGAGAGGCCTCAAGTTGGAAATATGTTTGGGACTTGTCACTAAAGAGATAGGTCTAGATGAAATGACCAGAGAAAGGAAGGAGGACCAGAAGAAAGCTCTGGGTGTTAGAGGCCAGTAGAGAAGGAAGAGTTGGCAGTGGGGGGAAATCAGGAGTGTGGACAGGGTTCCAGAAGTGGAGAGAAGAGTGTCTCAGGAAGGAGGGTGCACTGCTCTCATCGCATGCTGCTAAATGCTGGAGCAGACGGGAACAGAGAAGAGGCTGCTGGGTTTGGCTACATGGAGGTTTATGGTGAGCTTGATACAGGCATCTTGATGGCACGTTGGCATAAAAACTCCATTGGAGTGCGAGGCTGGAGTAGAGGCAGTGACCACAGTTCAATTTATTGGGGAGGAGAGCAAAGATAAAACAACAGCTACGGGAGACTCAGGGATTAAGAGAAGATGTTTTCAAGGGGGAATAAAAGATGTTTGTAGGCTGATGGGAATGACCTAGGAAAGGCAGAGCCAGGTTGGAGGGAATGACATAGTCTTGGTGAAGAGGAGCATAGGTTGGAGGTCAAGGTTGGAGGAAATGTGAGGAGGCCATTGAAGAAAAATTGGCAAGTATTTGTGCCAGGGAAATGCCATGGGGTTGCAAGGCTGTAGCGAGCATTTTCAGAGATTGGTCTGCACAGGTATAGGAGTCCAGTGAGGCATGCTTGTGGAAATCTGTATACCAGCCCTAGCATCTTTCTTGGCCGATGGTTGGGTTGCTGTGTGCGGGGTGAGGAGGCCTAGGACGGTGGGTACAGGGACCCTGGGTGAACCCCATACCTGTCCTTGTCTCCCCCCAGGTACATGGTATTTCCAAGACCTGTCTGCCTTGAGCCTGGCATCTCCTATAAGCTGCATCTGAAGCTGGTGCGGACAGGGGGAAGTGCCCAGCCTGAGGCCCCCTACTCTAGACCCAGCCTGCTCATTGACTCGGTGAATAGTCCTCTCTCCCCACACTGACTAGGAAGGCAAGGTCTATGGGATAGGACCTGTAGTGGTGGTGGCTGGATAGGCGGGGCCTATGACAGAAGAGGCAGGCCCATGGTGGTGCTAAGTGCTCTGGCAGTGTCAATATGGTCTTGGGTCTGGACCTCATTCTTCCTTGCTCATCTTTTCAGTTGGTGCTGCTTCCCCGTGTCCTCATGCTGGAGATGTTTAGTGGGGGTGATGCTGCTGCCCTGGAGCGCCGTGCCACCTTTGAACACTACCGTTGTCACGAGGAGGGTCTGGTGCCCAGTAAGACCCTTCCCTCTGAGGCCTGTGTCCCCCTCCTCATCAGCCTGTCTGCCCTACTCTACAATGGTGCCTTGCGTAAGTGTCTGTGATGTGGGTCGGTGGGGCAGAGGTGTGGGGCCCCAGCCTGACTTGGCCCTATCCACCTGCCCCACAGCCTGTCAGTGTGACCCCCAGGGCTCACTGAGTTCTGAGTGTAATCCCCATGGCGGTCAGTGCCTGTGTAAACCTGCAGTGGTTGGGCGCCGCTGTGATCACTGTGCCCCTGGTTTCTACGGCTTTGGCCCCACAGGTTGTCAAGGTACTTGCCTGCCTTTCTTTCCTCCTTTCCTTCTCTCTCCTCCCCACTACTATTCTCCCTCCTCCCTCCGACTCTGCTTCTTCCTTCCTCTAACTCTGCATTGGACCCCATGCTCTCAGCACCAGGACACTGGAAGTTCTCTTCCATTCCCTGACTTTCCCACCCTGACCCCACCTAGATTCCCTCAAATCCCCTCCCTGGCTCAGCCTCTGCCTTGCCCCCAGCCTGCCAGTGCAGCCCCGAGGGGGCACTCAGTGGCCTATGTGAAGGGACCAGTGGGCAATGCCCCTGCCGAACTGGTGCCTTTGGGCTTCGCTGCGATCGCTGCCAGCGTGGCCAGTGGGGATTCCCTAACTGCCAGCCATGTGTCTGCAACGGGCATGCAGATGAATGCGACACCCACACAGGCACTTGCCTGGGCTGCCGTGATCACACAGGGGGTGAGCACTGTGAAAGGTGAGCCTGGAGCAGCTGGGAGTGGGTTGGTGGGTGGGAATGCCGCTCGGGGATCACATATCTCTTCCTGCCCCTCCCTGAAGGTGCATTGCTGGCTTCCACGGGGACCCACGGCTACCACATGGGGGCCAGTGCCGGCCCTGTCCCTGCCCTGAAGGCCCTGGGAGCCGGCGGCACTTTGCTACTTCTTGCCATCGGGATGGGTACTCCCAGCAGATCATGTGCCACTGTAAGGCAGGCTACACAGGTAAGTAAGGTGCAGGCATGGGATCAGGGTGGGGCAGCTGAACTGAACACTCATGCCTTTCCCAACC
The DNA here is from genome assembly GCF_018350215.1 of Panthera leo. NCBI lineage: Eukaryota > Metazoa > Chordata > Mammalia > Carnivora > Felidae > Panthera > Panthera leo. The sequence goes on along the minus strand of NC_056680.1, from coordinate 18,106,777 downwards.
GTGGGCAGGGCTGCGGTGCGAAGCTTGTGCCCCTGGGCACTTTGGGGACCCATCAAGGCCAGGTGGCCAGTGCCAGCCCTGTGAGTGCAGTGGGAACATTGACCCCACGGACCCTGATGCCTGTGACCCCCGCACGGGGCAATGCCTGCGCTGCTTATACCACACGGAGGGGCCACACTGTGCCCACTGCAAGCCTGGCTTCCATGGACAGGCCACTCGACAGAGCTGTCACCGTGAGTGTGGGATTGGGATGGCTGGGGCAGGGCTCTGCTGCTCAGGCTCTCCTTGATTAATGTGTTTGACTGGCACAGGCTGCACCTGCAACTTGCTGGGCACAGATCCCCAGCAGTGCCCGTCCACTGACCGGTGCCACTGTGACCCAAGCAGTGGGCAGTGCCCATGCCTCCCCAATGTCCAGGGCCCTAGCTGTGACCGCTGTGCCCCCAACTTCTGGAACCTTACCAGTGGCCATGGATGTCAGCCCTGTGCCTGCCACCCAAGCCGAGCCAGAGGCCCCACCTGCAATGAGGTATGAGATTCTCCTGTGGATCCCTGGGTGGATGGTGCCAGCTGTCTGTCTTAACTCTCAAGGGCTTAGCCTCTGATTGAGGCTCTGACCTCTGCCCTGTTCCCACTCTAGTTCACAGGGCAGTGCCACTGCCGTGCTGGCTTTGGTGGGCGAACCTGTTCTGAGTGCCAAGAGCTCCACTGGGGAGACCCTGGTTTGCAGTGCCGCGGTGAGAGCTGGCAGGGCTAGAGTAGATGGGGGACTTCTCAGGATGTCCCACTGCCACCCTAACTTCATGGTCTGCCCTTTTCTGCAGCCTGTGATTGTGACCCTCGTGGAATAGACACGCCTCAGTGTCACCGCTCCACGGGCCACTGTAGCTGCCGCCCAGGCGTGTCTGGCGTGCGCTGTGACCAGTGTGCCCGTGGCTTCTCAGGGGTCTTTCCTGCTTGCCACCCATGCCACACATGCTTCGGGGACTGGGACCGTGTGGTACAGGACTTGGCTGCCCGTACGCGGCGCCTGGAGCAGCGGGCACAGGAGCTGCAGCAGACGGGTGTGCTGGGTGCCTTTGAGAGCCGCTTCTGGCACATGCAGGAGAAGCTGGGGACTGTGCAGGGGATTGTGGGTGCCCGCAACACCTCAGCTGCCTCCACTGCGCAACTTGTGGAGGCCACAGAGGAGCTACGGTGCGGATGGGCCTGAGGATATGTGGTGGGATGGGGCAGAGGCCCAGTGGCCTGAAGCTTCTCTAAACACCACTCCCTACTGGCACAGGCGTGAAATTGGGGAGGCCACTGAGCACCTGACCCAGCTGGAGGCAGAACTGACTGATGTGCAGGATGAGAACTTCAATGCCAACCATGCACTGAGCAGTCTGGAGCGAGATGGGCTTGCACTTAATCTCACACTGCGGCAGCTGGACCAGCATTTGGACCTGCTCAAGCATTCAAACTTCTTGGGTGGGTTGTTGGCCAACTAGGCAGGTGGACCAGGGTTGAGTGATCTTTAGCTGACTGCCAACCTTTGCCCAATATAGGTGCCTATGACAGCATCCGCCACGCCCACAGTCTGTCTGCAGAGGCGGAACGTCGTGCCAACACATCAGCCCTGACAGTGCCCAGTCCTGTGAGCAACTCAGCAGATACCCGGCACAGGACAGAGGTGCTAATAGGTGCCAAGAAGGAGGACTTCAACCGCAAGCACATGGCCAACCAGCAGGCACTAGGCGAGCTCTCAGCCCGTACCCAGTCCCTGAGCCTGACAGGCATCAATGAACTGGTGAGGCACAAGTGTGGGGTGGGACATGTGGGTGTGGCTGTTCCTTCCACAGGGCCCTGACTTGTTCTGTGCCTGGCAGGTGTGTGGGCCCCCAGGGGATGCACCCTGTGCAACAAGCCCTTGCGGGGGTGCTGGCTGCCTGGACGAGGATGGGCAACCCCGCTGTGGGGGCCTCAGCTGCAATGGGGCAGTAGCCATGGCGGACCTGGCACTGGGTCGGGCCCGGCACACGCAGGCAGAGCTGCAGCGGGCACTGGCAGAAGGTGGCGGCATCCTCAGCCAGGTGGCTGAGACCCGTCGGCAGGCAGGAGAGGCACAGCAGCGGGCCCAGGCAGCCCTGGACAAGGCTAATGCTTCCAGGGGACAGGTGGAGAAGGCCAACCAAGAACTTCGGGAACTTATCCAGAGTGTGAAGGACTTCCTCAGCCGTGAGCCTCCCGTGTGGCCCAGGCCATGTGGTTGTGTCACCTGTGTCTATGTTCATACTTGTGTCCCTGGGTCCATACTTGGGTCAGAGCCTGCACTGGACCTGTGCTTATGACCCCATGTCTAGCCCCTCAACCCTTGCCTATATGTGGTCCCCAAGTCCACGACCCCAAGTCTGTGCCCACTTACAGTTCCCGTCCTTGTAGTTAATCACTATGCCTAGTAGCAAACCCATATTCTGTGTGGGGTCCCTGAGTCCATACCCCAAAATTGTGTTCGATGCCAATACTGGAGAATCTGTGTCCCTAAGCCCTTGCCTGTGTCCCCATAGAGGAGGGGGCTGATCCTGATAGCATTGAGATGGTGGCCACACGAGTGCTAGAGCTCTCCATCCCAGCATCACCTGAGCAAATCCAGCACCTGGCAGGCGCAATTGCAGAGAGGGTCCAGAGCCTGGCGGATGTGGACACAATCCTGGCACGCACCGTGGGAGATGTACGCCGGGCAGAACAGCTATTGCAAGATGCACGGCGGGCAAGGTCTGACTGTGACCCTGGCCCCAATCCTTGACACCTGGTCCTGATACTTGCAGGCTCTGATTCCCTCTCTTCTTCAGGAGCCGGGCTGAGGGTGAGAAACAGAAGGCAGAAACAGTACAAGCAGCACTGGAGGAAGCCCAGAGGGCACAGGGAGCTGCTCAGGGTGCCATCCAAGGGGCGGTAGTTGATACACAGGACACTGAGCGGACACTGCATCAGGTGTGGTTTCTCTGGGACATCAGTGGGGCAAGATTGTGGGCATGCACCATAGACCTGTTTAACCCTCGGTCCACCCATGACAGGTTCAGGAGAAGATGGCAGGTGCAGAGCAGGCACTGAGCTCTGCAGGCGAGCGGGCTCAGCAATTGGATGGTCTTCTGGAGGCTCTGAAATTGAAACGAGCAGGGAATAGCCTGGCAGCCTCTAGTGCGGAAGAAACAGCGGGCAGTGCCCAGGGTCGTGCCCGAGAGGCTGAGCAGGTGGGTTGAGGCAGAGCCAGCTGGTGGGGGTTGAAGTAGAGTCTGGGCCTCCACTGAGACACCCAGCTGACTTTGCCTTCTATATCCCCAGCTGCTGCAGGGCCCACTAGGCGACCAGTACCAAACAGTGAAGGCCTTGGCTGAGCGCAAGGCCCAGGGTGTGCTGGCTGCACAGGCACGGGCAGAGCAACTTCGGGATGAAGCTCGAGGCTTGTTGCAGGCTGCTCAGGACAAGCTGCAACGGCTACAAGGTGATGATTGGGGTGGGTGGGCGCCAGAGGTGTGGGACTGTGGGAGTAGGACCCTTCAGCTGAGACTTTCCCCTCCTAGAGCTGGAGGGCACCTATGAAGAGAACGAGCGGGCACTGGAAGGCAAAGCAGCCCAGCTGGATGGGCTGGAGGCCAGGATGCGTAGCGTGCTTCAAGCCATCAACTTGCAGGTTCAGATCTACAACACCTGCCAGTGACCCCTGCGCGACGCCTACTCCAGTCCCCAACCCCGCCCGTTACTGCATCTGCTTGAAACAGTTCCCAGCCCGACCAGGCCCCCAATAAACCGCTGTGATTACCCACTGTGTAGTCTGGACTCTGATTTGGGGAGGGCGGGGTCTCTGGGCGGAACCTCAGGAAGGCACCAGCAGGGCCAGGGCGAGGCCAAAGCACCGGAGCCCCGCCTCCTCCGTTCGGGCCCGCCCCGGAGCTGCCCGTCGCCGCATGCCCACGCCCACCGGAAGTGCGTCACCAGCTAGGCTCTCAGCCACCCGCGGCCGTAACTAGAAGTCGAAACAAAACAAGCGGCTGAGGCGGCGGCGACGGGACGGGGGAGGGGCGCGCCGGAACCGGAACCGACCAGACGCCGGAACCGGAACCGAGAGCGGGTTGCCAGGGCCCTAACAGGGCTGGCGGCGGCGGCCTCGCTCGGTGAGTGGGACGGGCCGCAACTCGCCTGTCTGGCAGGAGCCAGGGAGGCCGCGACGCGGGCCCCGGGCTGCCTGTTCAAGGTCATGTGCCGTGCCAGTCTCGACTCCTCGAACCCCGCGGCGTACCGGGCCCACCGATGCGGGCGGGGCCGTTACTCTACGCCCATGGTCGGCTTCCTGCCTCCAAGAGGGCTGGCGGCGAGCGAGGGTGGCTTCCTGGAGGAGGTGGTGGAGGGCGCAGGATTTGGAGGCTGGAGCTGAGTCGCAGCCCGGCCAGGGCGCTGGTCTGTAGTCAGTAACCCCGCGCAGCCGTGTAGGCCTACATGGTCTCTAGACAGACTCTTGTCTCGGTGTCGCCGGGAGAATGGGGAGGGACGGGACCTTAAGCTGGGGCCTGGTGCAAAGAGGTGGAGGGTGTCCACCCCTCGGCTCTGGATCTGTCGTCATTGAAGATCCAGCCCACCAGCCCCCCATAGAAGAACGTTCCTCTACCCCCGCCACACATACACGCTGGGGAACACAGAGTAGTCACTGTTTGCTCTGCTCCCGTCTCAGGCCAGGCTTGAAGCTGCCAGGGGTCCTGGATTCATTGTTCATCCCTACCCTTATTTCAATTTTGAGAACTTTATTTTGGATGGAAAAACAGCCCAGAATCTACTGGCGGGTTTGAGGGAAACTGGGTAGGAGGTCGCTAGCCCACTTCTCATGAGTGAGTGGATCTAGGAAGGAAGGGGATGCTGTCTGTTTCAGTCTCAAACTGGATACCCAGCCGGCTTTGGCTCTGGGGCAGGATTGCTGCTGAAAGGGTAGTGTGACAGCTGGATACCCTTTTCACCCCAGCTTTTGCAGTCCCCTCTCTGCTTGGGACAGCAGCTGGAGAGAAAAATCTCTTGGGATGTAGGAAGAAACCCCAAACAGCACATGGGAATAGTTTCAGAGGAAGGTGGGAGTTGGCAGGCAGCAGGTGGAGCCCCTTAACCCCAGGACCTTGCCTGTGCAGTGGTAGCACCTGAGTTGGGCCTGTCGTTAGCCACAGAGCCTGGTCCCCTTGCTGCTTGGTTGTCTTCTTTCTGCCTTCCTCCTTCACCTCCTACTTCTCGGGTGGTGACTAAGCAGCCAGTGAGAGTGAGGAAAAGTGAGCACCCTGCTCAGAGTGCCAGCCCTGTGGGCTGGAGCCATGGCTCCTTTCCAGATTGGTGGAGGAGCCTGGTTCCAGGCCATGGCTGCCCTGACCTGGCACCTTCTCAGTGAGGCTCCCATCTTTGTGGGTCTGTATGGCAGTCAACTAGGAGTCTCTGCCAGAAGTTGTCATTGCCACTTGTATTGTTTATTTCCTTTTCAGAATAGTCCGAGAGTGTCCAGGGCCACATTAGGTGGTGAGATATTGCTCTGTAGGGTTAGTTGTATCCTGGGTTGCTGAGCTCTGGTTGTAACCAAGGAGCAAATTGTTGGGCCTTGGTAGTGATCACTGCTTCCTTCTCATTAGGCTGTCAGTTCCTTGTTGGAGAATTTGGCCACAAAGAGTTGCCAAGATAGCTGGGCCAGGAAGAAAGCGCCGTAGCCCTGACCCAGACGCCGTTGCCGACCCTGGGGCACTCTGGCTGTCAACCAAGCGGCTCAAGATGTCTGGTGGGGCCAGCACCACGGGCCCAAGGAGAGGTCCCCCAGGACTGGAGGAGGCCACCAGTAAGAAGAAGCAGAAGGATCGAGCAAACCAGGAGAGCAAGGATGGAGATCCTAGGAGAGGTGAAAGTGGCATTCCCAGAATGCTTGTGGTCTCCTCCTCCTGCCTTTTGAGCATACAGATTGGGGGTTGGGAGATGACAGTTCTTTCTGTGTTGGTCTGATACCAAGAGAAGAACCCACAGCAGGCTGGGTAGAGCCTCAGCTTTGAGGTCTGCATACTTGGCTGTGATACTGAAGATGGTGCTTGGTGGAGTGGTGGGGTCTTGGAGGCTGCCTCCCCATCATCATTTCCCTGTTCTTTTCTTTGTTGTCAGGGTCAGTGTCCTCTCGGGAGGAGCAGGCCAAAGAGGGTGAGTAATGAATTGGCCTTTTGGATGCTAGAGTGCTATGGGTGAGGAGGGTGTACTGGGGCTATAGCCTTCATCTGGAGCAGTCCTGTTAGGGTTGGGTCTGTGGCACCTGCTTGTCCCCATTGGGAGTTTATGGAGACCCTCACAGTCTTGTTGGTACTCCTCCTACAGAGTTGTTGCTTGATTGGAGGCAGAGTGCAGATGAGGTGATTGTCAAGCTGCGTGTGGGAGCGGGTCCCCTGCGGCTGGAGGAGGTGGATGCTGCTTTCACAGACACAGACTGCGTGGTGCGGCTTCCAGGTGTGCCCATCTGCCCTGAGCCCAGCAGTGTATTTGAATCCTCTGATATTCCTCACCACAGTTCACTGCCCTTATTCTATTTCCAGGTGGTCGGCAGTGGGGTGGTGTTTTCTATGCTGAGATAGAAAGTTCTTGCACCAAAGTACAAGCCCGCAAGGGTGGCCTCCTGCAGCTGGCACTGCCCAAGAAGGTGCCTCTGCTCACATGGCCCTCTCTTCTGGTAAGTTCCACAGCAGAGTAGGGTAGGGATACCCAGTGTGGTTGACAGGGCCTGACTGCTGTATCTTTGGTAGAAGAAACCTCTAGGGACCCAGGAGGCGTTGCCAGGGCTGCGGTGTCAGGAGAATGGGCAGGAGCCATCTCCCATTGCCCTGGAGCCAGGCCCTGAGCCCCGGCGGGGTAAACAGGAGGCCCGGAACCAGAAGAGGGCCCAGGGCCGTGGTGAGGTAGGCGCAGGGGCTGGCCCCGGGGCCCAGGCAGGGCCCAGCGCCAAGAGGGCTGTGCATCTCCGCAGAGGGCCAGATGGGGAAGGGTCCAGAGATGGGCCTGGACCCCGGGGCGATGCCCCCCCCTTCTTGGCTGAGACAGCCACCCAGGTGAGAGTGGGGTACCTGTGGGAGATGGGAGGGTAGAGAGATGGACTGTAGTGGGGGGCCACCTGCCAGACCTAGGGCTGATCCTGCCCACAATCTTGCCACAAATAGGCTGAGGCTGAGGAACAGCTCCGGGTACCACCGCTGAACCCCCAGACCTGCCTTTTGGGTTCAGAGGAGAATCTAGCACTCTTGGCAGGAGAGAAGACCGTGTCCCCCAGGAATGATCCAGTCTCCCCAGCCATGGCTCGGAGCAGAGATCCTGAGAAAGGTGACCGTTCCAAAGAGGAGATGGCAGAGGCAGCAGATGCTCTAACCTTGGTGGATGGTAAAGGTGGGGCTGGGGGTGGTAAGCAGAGCCCTAGGTTGGGTTGCAAGGTTGGTGGATGGATAGGGAATAGAACAGCCACGGGCTGGAACCTGTCCTGGGCGGTGCTGAGCTGTGGTTTCAATGTAGAGCCGGAGTCCATGGTGAACCTGGCATTTGTCAAGAATGACTCATATGAGAAGGGCCCGGATTCAGTGGTGGTGCATGTGTATGTGAAAGAAATCTGCAGGGACACTTCTCGAGTGCTTTTCCGCGAGCAAGATTTCACGCTTATCTTCCAGACCAGGTGGGTGGGGTGGCAGGAGACGGGGCAGACAGTGCACTTCAGGCAGGACATTGTATCTCATGCTTTTCTTCCCACCCTTCCTCCTGCCCTGCCCCTGCTCTGCTTCTGCAGGGATGGAAACTTCCTGAGACTACACCCAGGCTGTGGGCCCCATACCATCTTCCGTTGGCAGGTGAAGCTCAGGTGGGTGGTTCCTGGCCCCAGCACTATGCCTGTCCCACCCTGGGCTCCATCTCCCTGGCCCATTTAGCCCAATATCCACTCCACCTAAGTCCCTGAGCTCAGCCTTTCCCCACAGGAACCTGATTGAGCCTGAGCAGTGCACCTTTTGCTTCACGGCCTCTCGAATTGACATCTGCCTCCGAAAGCGGCAAAGTCAGCGCTGGGGGGGCCTGGAGGCCCCAGCTGCACGAGGTCTGCACACGAGCTCCCTTCATTGTCCAGCCCACATTACTCGGACCCTCATCCCCACCACATGCTGCTAACCACCAGCCCCCTCATTCCCCCTTTTTAAGGTGCAGTGGGTGGTGCAAAGGTTGCCGTGCCGACAGGTCCAACCCCTCTGGATTCAACCCCACCGGGAGGTGCCCCCCACCCTCTCACAGGCCAGGAGGAAGCTCGGGCTGTGGAGAAGGAAAAACCCAAGGCTCGATCTGAGGACACGGGGCTGGATGGTGTGGTGGCCCGCACCCCCATGGAGCATGTAGCCCCAAAGCCAGAGCCACACCTAGCCTCGGTGAGAATCCTGGGTGGGGAGGGCCAAGGTTAGAGGCTGGAGAACCTCAGGGCTGCTCGCTCATGCCCCTCCTTGCTTCCACAGCCCAAGCCCACATGTATGGTGCCTCCAATGCCCCACAGCCCTGTGAGCGGAGATAGTGTGGAGGAAGAGGAGGAGGAAGAGAAGAAGGTGTGTCTGCCTGGCTTCACTGGCCTTGTCAACCTAGGCAACACCTGCTTCATGAACAGTGTCATTCAGTCTCTGTCCAATACTCGGGAGCTCCGGGACTTCTTCCACGGTGAGAGCAGGGCCTGGAGCCCAGGGCTGTGGCAGAGGGGAATCTTTTCCCTGCTCACACCTGTACTTGGCTGCTGTCCCTAGACCGCTCCTTTGAGGCTGAGATCAACTACAACAACCCACTGGGGACTGGTGGGCGTCTGGCCATTGGCTTTGCTGTGTTGCTCCGGGCACTGTGGAAGGGCACCCACCATGCCTTCCAGCCTTCCAAGTTGAAGGTGATCTGTGGCCATTCCTACCCCTGGCTAGAGTGGGTGGGGAAGGCTGACCAGCTGGGTACGGGGTGGGTGCTGGGTCTCCGTGCTCACACTTGGCCCCTGCATCCAGGCCATTGTGGCGAGCAAGGCCAGCCAGTTCACAGGCTATGCGCAGCATGATGCCCAGGAGTTCATGGCTTTCTTGCTGGATGGGCTGCATGAAGACTTGAATCGCATTCAGAACAAGCCCTACACAGAAACTGTGGATTCAGATGGGCGGCCCGATGAGGTCAGTCAGGGTTGGGGGCAGAGGTGGGCATATCTCATGCACATCCCAGTCCCCAGGGCTCCTTGATCCTCACCACTCTGTTCCTCAGGTGGTGGCTGAAGAAGCATGGCAGCGGCATAAGATGAGGAATGACTCTTTCATCGTAGACCTGTTTCAGGGCCAGTATAAGTCGAAGCTGGTGTGCCCTGTGTGTGCCAAGGTGTGAAGGGCTCCCCTGGAAAGAGGCTCCTAGCTTGGTCTAGCTAGCTTGGTCAAACTGGGGTTGGGGGCATGTGCATCTTTAGATGCTGTTTGGGCATAGAAGCTGACGGAGGCCTTTGGCTGCTTTGTGGGCTGCAGAAATCAGGCTGGGTAGGTTTCCTGACTGAGGTTAAAGGGGTGTTTGGGCGCCAAGACAGCGATAAGGTGGGGCAGGGGTATGGGTAGTATTGGGAAGATGTGGGGTACAAGTGAGGGGCAAATTGATAAGTGGTGAGGCTGAGCAGGGCCTCGATTGCCAGAAAGACCCTTCTAGTCTGTCTGGTGTTCTCAAACCTGAGAGTTTGCTGGTTGGCTCTGAGGCCCTGAGAGCCATCCGAGTGCCTGGATTGGGCTCCCTGGGTGTGAGCATCCTGTTCCCAACTCCCTGTGCAGCCACCTAGTGCCACTTGTGCATCCGCAGGTCTCCATCACTTTTGACCCATTCCTCTACCTGCCAGTACCCTTGCCACAGAAGCAGAAGGTTCTCCCCGTCTTCTATTTTGCCCGGGAGCCACACAGCAAACCCATCAAGGTGAGAAGTAAGCTCCTATTTCTGGGCAATCCCGAAGACCCCGGTCCACCTCCCCCAGGGTCTCTACTCTTGTCACCACAGTTTCTGGTGAGCATCAGCAAGGAGAACTCCAGTGCAAGTGAAGTGTTGGAATCCCTCTCTCAGAGTGTCCACGTGAAGCCTGAGAACCTGCGTCTAGCTGAGGTATATCTGTCTTTCCTCAAGCTCTTACACACATGGATCTGTGTATGTACTTAGGGTGTGTAGTCACATGTGGATGGTTATTGGCATCCGTGTACATACACACAAATGTGCGTGTGGCTGCACAGTGGTGCGCTAGGGGTTGAGGCATGGGTGAAACCAGGCTTTTGGGCTGTGTAACAGAAGTTCTGTAAGTTCCCAAGGTTCCCATCATCAGTGTTTACTCCCCCTTTGGGTGAGGGCCCTCAACTGCTTTTCTGTCTTCCAACAAGAAACTGGAGCTGGAGGGCTACCTTTCCCCCCAGCTGTTGTTCTCCCTCCATCCTGCTACTCCCTCGTATTATCTAAGATTTGTGTGCTAGTCTTCCCCTAAGTTTCCTAGCTTCCAGCCTGGAAGTGCTCTTTTCTTTGGGGATAGAAGTGGGAAGGAGCCTCCTCAAATGTGACCCCTCCACTGTAACAGCCATGTTGCAGTCTCAGGACCCCACTAATTGATAGCAGGGTAGAGGCCTTCAGTGTGGTGAAGTGCTGGTTTCACCAGAGTACTGGTTTGGTTGATACTTTCCCTAGTCCTGACTTTCAGGCTCTCTGAAGCACCCGACTGCTTATTTTCTTAGGCACTGAGGCTGGTATCAGCAGAGGCATATGCTGCTTTGGGGCCACGATCCCCACTCTGCTGCCTAGACCCAAGTTCAGGTCCAAGCTTTCTTGTGCCCTGGGGCAGGGCTATAGAAAGGGCTTGTCCTCATATAGGATCTGTGTGTCCTCTGTCCCCAGGTGATTAAGAATCGTTTCCACCGTGTATTCCTGCCCTCCCACTCATTGGACACTGTGTCCCCATCTGACACGCTCCTCTGCTTTGAGCTGCTATCCCCAGAGTTGGCTAAGGAGCGGGTGGTGGTGCTAGAGGTGCAGCAGGTGAGTGAGGACCAACCTGATGGCACAAGGCCCTGTGGGAGGGGGCATTCTCAACCAGGCTGGCCTTGCTGAGCCAGACAACCCACCCTAGCGCCCCCAGGTGCCCAGCATCCCCATCTCCAAGTGTGCAGCCTGCCAGCGGAAGCAGCAGTCAGAGGACGAGAAGCTGAAGCGCTGTACCCGGTGCTACCGCGTGGGCTACTGCAACCAGTGAGGACCCCCGCGGTCCCCCCCCTTTCCCTCCTCTTCACATTTCATTTGCCACTCTATCTCCTCTCCTCTCATAGAGGCACATGTTTTAAGCCCTCCACCGATCACTCTACTCTGCCAGACTCTGGGGGAGGCGGGGCTGGCATACCCAGTTCCCAAGGCCAGAGGCTAGCCCCCGGTGGAGAGTTAAAAGAGGTGGGGCTAAGGCCCTATTCTTACTTCCTCCTTCTCTCCAGGCTCTGCCAGAAAACCCACTGGCCTGACCACAAGGGTCTCTGCCGCCCTGAGAACATTGGCTACCCATTTCTGGTCAGTGTACCTGCCTCACGTCTCACTTATGCTCGTCTTGCTCAGCTGCTAGAGGGCTATGCCCGGTAAGTGTCTAGTGGTTGGATGAGGGTGTGGTAGTTGGGGGAATAGAGACGCCAGGTAGGCTTGTCAGGATTCTTACTTGCCTTGCTGCCTGTTGCCAGGTATTCTGTGAGTGTATTCCAACCACCCTTCCAGCCTGGCCGCATGGCCTTGGAATCCCAGGGCACTGGCTGTACTACGTTGCTCTCTACTAGCTCCCTGGAGGCTGGGGACAGTGAGAGGGACCCGATTCAGCCGCCTGAGCTCCAGTTGGTGACCCCCGTGGCTGAGGGGGACACAGGGGTCCCTAGGACATGGGCGGCTCCTGATCGGGGCTCTGTGCCCAGCACCAGTGGAGTTTCTTCTGAGGTGCTGGCCAGTGGGCCTGTTGAAGTTGGCTCCTTGCCTGCTGGTGAGAGGATGTCTCGGCCCGAAGGTAAGAGTCTGGTGAAAGGCTCCGCAGCTGGGTAGGGGAGTTTAGTGGGAGCTTGTTTAGGTCCTGGTAGTTAGGGGAGCTCTGATTATATGTTTTTTCACAGCTGCTGTGCCTGGATATCAGCACCCAAGTGAAGCCATAAATGCCCACACCCCTCAGTTCTTCATCTATAAAATTGACGCATCTAACCGAGAGCAGCGGCTGGAGGACAAAGGTGTCTGAGGCTATGGGTGGAAGCCATGGGTAGGCTGGGCTGGCCGTTCTCTACAGCTACATGACGCCTCTCCCTGCCCATCTCTAGGAGACACCCCCCTGGAGCTGGGTGAGGACTGCAGCCTGGCTCTAGTGTGGCGGAACAATGAGCGCCTGCAGGAATTTGTGTTGGTAGCCTCCAAAGAGCTGGAGTGTGCTGAGGATCCAGGCTCTGCTGGTGAGGCTGCCCGTGCTGGGCACTTTACTCTGGACCAGTGCCTGAACCTCTTCACTCGGCCTGAGGTGCTGGCGCCTGAGGAGGCTTGGTGAGGATGGGGTGGCAGGCAGGTGGTTGGGCAGGGTGGGGTGGAGATCTGCTGGTCTTAACCTCACCTGTGTCTGCTGTCAGGTACTGCCCACAGTGTAAACAACACAGAGAGGCCTCCAAGCAGCTGCTGCTGTGGCGCTTGCCCAACGTACTCATTGTGCAGCTCAAGCGCTTCTCCTTTCGGAGTTTCATTTGGCGTGACAAGATCAACGACCTGGTGGAGTTCCCTGTTCGGTAAGTGATGAGCCCTGGTGATGGTAGTCAGGTTATAGGGGGTACCATCCTGGGCACCTGTTGACTCTTTGACCTTTCTCTGGCTGGGACCACAGGAACCTGGACCTGAGCAAGTTTTGCATTGGTCAGAAAGAGGAACAGCTGCCTAGCTACGACCTGTACGCTGTCATCAACCACTACGGAGGCATGATTGGCGGCCACTACACTGCCTGTGCCCGCCTGCCCAATGACCGCAGCAGCCAGCGCAGCGACGTGGGTGAGGGCACATGCAGCCAGCAGGATAGGTGGTAGGCGTGGGGGTGCAGGTTATGTTCACACTCTTCCCACTTCACTGTAGGGTGGCGCTTATTTGATGACAGCACGGTGACAACAGTAGACGAGAGCCAGGTCGTGACGCGTTATGCCTATGTACTCTTCTACCGCCGGCGGAACTCTCCTGTGGAGAGGCCCCCCAGGGCAGGTCACTCTGAGCACCACCCAGACCTAGGCCCTGCAGCCGAGGCTGCTGCCAGCCAGGTGAGGCGCTGGGGAGGCTTCATAGGCTAGTGAGCCCGATTCATAGACGGGAGGGGGTGGGGCACAGCCTCCTCTCTTCCAGCCATAGGCCCCTGGAGCTTTGGGATTCATGATCTTCTTACATCAGAGTCCTAGTTAGAGGAATCCCCATGCTGTAGTGACACTTGTAAAAGGTGCATGCACAGCAGCACGTTGCTGTTGGCATGCATACAGGCACCCTCTTGGCACAGGCCTAAGTAGCTGCTCTGAACCTCACCGGGTAGGATGCCATAAACAGACTGTACCCGACACTCACCCAGCTTTCCTCTGCACCCTCCTCACATGCCAGCCAGCCCACAGACTCTCATTTGTCATCACTCCCTTGTTCTGATGTGCACTCAGGACAGGGCCTGTCCAGACTGGCCATGGGCTAGGGTGGCCGCCACCCTCTGAGGTGAGCATCAGTTCCTGCTGAACCCTTGGGGTCTTCCGTCCCTTATTGACATGGGATGCCATAGGTCTGGTTGGTGGGCACTGCTGCATCTCTCTTTGGACTTGTTTCCTCCTTGCTGCCCTCTTCTCCCTTGAGCCCTCTCTGCTCAGATGCAGAGGAATCCCAGTAGAGGACAGTGGTCACTGTCTATCGGGACATGGGTGGGAGGGAGCCAGATTACTCAGGTTGACAGCTCTATCCTCCATGAGCTCCTCTGTGGGAACCCTGGGCTGAAAAACTGACTAGCTAACCATCCCCCTCCAATCTCCATGAGAAGCTGCATGTCAATTGGGAAGCTTTTTGAGGGAGCCAAAATGCTGTCAAGATTCGCCTGCCCTGGTGCTCTGTCTAGACAACTCTGCAAATGGCCCATTTGGCTCCCGCCTGCCCACCTCCCTGCTGCTTGACTTGGGATGTGTAAGGAGTTAGTGCCAGTAGTCTTGGGTGGGAGCATCATGGCCAGGGGACACTGGGTCCCTCCCTACCCTCCTGCCCCAGGTGCTGATGGCCGTTTCCACACACTGTAGGCTTCCCGGATTTGGCAGGAGCTGGAGGCCGAGGAGGAACCAGTACCTGAGGGGCCTGTGCCCCTGGGTCCCTGGGGGCCCCAAGACTGGGTGGGCCCCCCACCACGTGGCCCTACCACACCAGATGAGGGCTGCCTCCGGTACTTTGTTCTGGGTACCGTGGCAGCTTTGGTGGCCCTCGTGCTCAACATGTTCTATCCTCTGGTATCCCAGAGTCGCTGGAGATGAGCTCGACTGCAGGCAACAGCTGTGAGCTGGCCCACCTGCCTGCCCATCAGGCAATGCCTGCCTCTGTGGTGGGGACCAACTCTGGGCTTGGGCCTCAGTGTGTGCGTCTGGTGGGTGAGGGTGGGGACTGTGGCTCCTGCCGGGACAGAGCATCTAGGGTGGGTATCTGTCCAGCTGTTTGTCCATTCATCCTGCTGCTCTGACCTGTGGCATGGGGCTTAGTCCTGCCCAAGCAGCTTCCTGTATTTCAAGTGTTAATAAAGCGAGACTGTTCAGGCCCGATCTCGTCTCTCTGTCTCAACGCCGCTGCTGTCTGCGCCTGCCTTGGGGCCCTCCCTTGGGTGCCGGGGCTCTGAGCCAGCACCCCCGGGATGCCAGGCAGCATACTGGGCAGCCCCCAACCCCTGTCCTCATATTCTGTTGCAGGGACTAGGCCCTGGCCAGGCCCCCGAGGTGGCCCCCACGCGGACAGCCCCTGAACGCTTCGCCCCCCCTGTGGACCGCCCAGCCCCCACCTACAGCAACATGGAGGAGGTCGATTAGCAGGTCCCTGGCTGGTGGGGGAGGTGGGGACTGGGTTTGGGGAATCTCCCACAGAGGGCCAGCTCTTTGCCGCTTCTCCTTCGCTAACCCAGAGGACACTGGCTTCATCAGTGGGGGTTGGGGGTGTGATTGAGGTGGGAACCTCACAGGTTGGGCCCTTTTGTCAGTTTGACCCTCCCAACCAGTGGACCTTGGCTTCTCCAGCCACTCCCAGTGCCGCCTGATTTGATTCTCAGTTGTACCTTCAATTCTTTCTGACTCGCACCATAAACGTTATATAATTTTATTCTAAAAATTGTAATTTTTTTTTTTTTTTGCATTTTGGAAGTGATTGCTGCTGTTTAAATATATTTTAAAAATAAATGATAAATAAGCAGACTTAGTGACTATGATGCACCAGGTGCTGTGGCCACCTCTCCCCATCGAGAGGGGAGGTGTGTGTGTGTGTGTGTGTGTGTGTGTGTGTGTGTGTCTGTACACGTGTATATAGGTAGGTGTATTAAAGACCCTGAAAGTGCTCTGGTCTGAGTAGAGATGGTGGGGTCCCACTGTAGTCCCTGTGGGTCATGAAGCCCCGAGTGCCATTCAGCTTTCTGGGGCCTACCTGCTGTCCTTTGATCCCACCAGTTCTGGGTCTCATATGGAGGCAGCTATGGTGGACATCACTGTCAATATCTTCTACCTAAAGCATGGGTGAATACCCCATGAGGCTCCAGAAGTTGAGGTAAAAGGTGCAGGCACTGGAGTAGCCTGGAGCTGACTGCCAGACATGTCAGGGAGGACTTGTTAGGGAACAGGAAGCACTGGGAGTATTGCCTTCCTCCTTTCCTAGTATCAGGTTTTTCTTTGCTGTAGCCTGAGCACCATCTGGATCTCTTAGTGGAGAACAGAGCAGGGGAAAAATGCTGTGGTGAGAGAGACCCTGCTCCACAAGGAGGATAGGCAGAGAGACCAGAGCTCATCTTGGCTGCTTTCATATGGAGGGAGGGTGCAGGGTCCTGGCGGGCCATTTCTTCCCTAGAGTCCCTGAGACCTTGGCTCCTGGCCATTGCCCCAGGCTGTTCACCCATAGTGGGTCTGCAGTCTTGTCCTAGTTTCAGACCCCTGTGACCTTGTGAGAAGCTTCCTTGACTCTCTTCATGGATAATGTTGCTTCTTCCTCTGTCCAATTGCTTGGAGGTAAGGATGGGTGTCTCCAGCTGGAGGAGATGGGGACCAGAGGTACTCATGAGGCGAGTGTTAAGATAAAGCCAGAAAGAGTATAAGGCAGGCAGCGGTGGTACAGGATCCTGGCAGCCCTGTAAGTCCATCCCTGTCCCAAGCCTCTGGGGCCAGTCATACAAGAAGGTTAGCATGTGGGCCTTGCTAGTACCCTTTAGCCTTGGCTGGAGTTGGGGGGGCAGCGAGCAGAGGGAGCTCTTGGAGAAAGCTACCGTGACCAGTGTTGGCTTTTCTCTATGGGAACAACAGCACAAGGGCCGTAGTGGGGTTGCTGGCTGGGGGGTGGGGCTGGGGTTGGGAGCCTGGAGAGCTGGGAGTGAGAACCTGCAGAAATGGTGGAATTGCAAGATGACTGCCATTGGCTGGCATACTGTGGGAGGGCCTGCTAGGTATGGGGTACAACAGGATTGTGCTGGGTCTTTACTGTGTGCAGCTCCAAGTGTCTAGCCACTGGGGGTCTGCCTGTACTGGATGCACTGATCAAGGGGGTCCGTCCATCCCTGACCTGCTGCTGTTGTGTCTGCCATATAACCTTTCTGTGGCATCTGCACTGTGGCTCTACTGCCTCTGTGCTGTCAATTTATGCCCCGGGACCCTGCTTCTTCCCATGCCACAGCTGGGCCTTGCAGACTGTTGCCTGGCTTTTCTCCTTGTGATCATCTTTTTCTTGATTTTCTTTGAAGTGGTTTGCTCATGCAAACTAGCCAGCCCCTGGGCTGGGCCATAAAATTTCAGGATTCTGTCCTAAATCCTAGGGCTCCAGAGGACTGGCTAGCCTGCCACTGCCTCTGGTGGCATTCTCGGTAGCACTGGTGGGGCTACCACTTCATCCTGTGACGTGGAGCCACAAGGTCCACAGGGTAGGCACCATCAGAGAACCAGAAAAGGGGTTAGTCCCTGACTCCATTGAGGGGGCCATCACCAGACCTGCAGGACTCAGTGATGGTGGTGATGGTGCTGTAATAAATCCTTTGGTGGCATCAGGTACAGAGCGGACAGTGGATGTGGCAGGCACTCTTCAGCATAGGCACCTTTGTAGTGGGCTAGGCACCTGTAGCTGTAGACTCAGCATAGGGCTGGTGTGGCTGAGGCTCCCCTTCTTGGTGCCGGTCTATGGCACCACTGTACTGCATCCCCTGCTCAATCCCCTACACCTAGTTGGCCTTGCCTGGGCTGAACATCAAGCTGGTGTCATGGGGAGCCAAGACACAGGACGAGACTTAGATATTGATAGAGTGTGTGGCACCTGGATGTGGTCATCATGTGGGACCCAGATGTAGGCCCAGAAATGAAACTTGGTCATTAGTGGGATATAGCCACAAAGCAGGACACAGAATATGGACAGATTGGTCAGGATCCTGCCCAGTTCTTGAAGGTCTACGAGTATTAGTGACACCAAAGCCTCAAAGAGCCTGAGTTCCAATCCCAAATTTGGGGATCTCTTCACCATGCTAGCAGCTCCAGTTCCACAAAGAAAACAGACTGTTCTGTTTTAGCCCCATTCTCAGCAGGTCCTAGAAGTCCAGTGAGAGACTGTGGCGAGACCCTCCCAAGCACAATAGGTATCCTCAAGACAGTATTTCATCTGCCCCACCCTATCCCAACTTCAGTAAAATGCCTTGTCAAACACTTGCAGATGGTTTTCAAGGTCTAACTTGCTGGTGGTTTTCGTGACATTTGCATGCTTTGAAAGGGGAGGGTAATTGTGACAGAAGATTTTAAAACCAAATCATTACAGAACATCTACGAGGTGCTTCCTGGCCCAAACCCCTCTCTCTCCTGACCAGGTGTGTCTAGGTGGGCGCCTGAAAAGTGCCAGACTTACAGAGCCCGCGCTTTATCTTGACGGGATTTCCCGGGCTTCATTTAGCTCAACTGTTTCCATGACAACTCCAAAGCTGTTACGTCAGAAATGTGACAGGGACTCGCAATAGCTCCCAACAACGGAACTAGGATGGTCCCAAGGTTCCTAGGGCTGAAGGAAAAAAATGGAAAAGCAAAGGGCCATGCCTGCTTCTACCTCCTGCTTCTGTGCTGAGCACCTTCCCTCCAGGTCGGCGGCAAATCTCCCTTAAAGTCCTATCGCCCTCTACCCCTTAACCTCCGCAAAAGACCGCGAGCGCAAAGACGGAAGTGAAGCGCCCGGAAAGGCGGGTTTGGGCCGGCTCTGCCTTTTAAAGGGCGCTGAAGACCCTGGCGAGCCCGCCCCCTCCCTTCAGGAAGGCTACCATTGGCTTTCCCTGGCGGCTTCGCTCTCTTATTGGTCAGTGGGCTAATGCCAACGTGCAGATTGGCCCTAAAGTTTTCTTTCGGTTTCCGGTGTGCCAGCGATGGCGGCCCTGGACTCCCTGTCGCTCTTCACCGGCCTTGGCCTGAGCGAGCACAAGGCCCGGGAGACGCTCAAGAACACGGCTCTGAGCGCGCAGCTGCGCGAGGCGGCGACCCAGGTGCGAGTCCCTCTGTCCTTGGCCCGGGCTGTCGACTGTGCCCCAAAGCCGGGCTGGGTCCCGATCCCGATCCTGACCTACCAAACTTGTCTAACTCAGGCTTTTCTTACTGGGCGTGGGGCTTCTCTCCTGAATCTCCTCGGACTCCCAGGCGCAGCAGACTCTGGGCTCCACCATCGACAAAGCCACCGGGACCCTGCTCTATGGCTTGGCATCCCGACTCAGGGATCCCCGGCGTCTTTCTTTTCTTGTGAGCTATGTAGCCAATAAGAAGATCCACACCGAGCTCCAGCTGAGCGGTGAGACCCCTGCCTGTCCTCCCACTTCCACCTCCAACTCCTCCCTTTAGCCAAGACCGCTGTCTGCCCTTTCTGTCAAGTGCCCCAGCATTCTCTAGATGCTTCATACTGCACTCCTCTCTAAACCCAGGCCCTGGCACTGAAGGATGGAGAGGGCCACCCCTGGTGAGACTGACTGGGGAATAGTGTAGGTCTGAGGGAAAGCCTCTTAACTGTGGTCTCAGGGCTTCTCTAGGGTGGTGCAAGGCTTAACCTCTGAGGAGGCAAAACTGTGATTGGGGTTTCATCGGGGTAGGTAAGGCCTTGTCTACCTACTTCTTGGAGCTGAGATGTCACTCACTGATTCTTCTTTCTCAGCTGCCCTTGAGTATGTGCGAAGTCATCCCCTGGACCCCATCAACACCCAGGACTTTGAGCAGGAATGCGGTGTGGGTGTCATGGTGACCCCAGAGCAGATTGAGGAGGCTGTGAGTCTTTCCTTAGGCATTGGGTACCTCCTTAGTGCTGATCCTGGAAAGGAGTGGCTCCTCTTCTTCACCCAGGCAGACCCAGGGTGAGACTGTGGGTGCCTAGTGCATTTCTGAAGAACGCTTTTCTGAACCACATTGGTTTGGCTTTCTTGCAGGTGGAGGCCGCCATAAATCGCCACCGGCCCCAACTCTTGGAGGAACGTTATCGTTTCAACATGGGACTGCTGATGGGTGAGTAGGGCCTGTGTCAAGGGACTATATTGTTCTCTCTGATCATGCCTTTTTTTCTGGGTGTAAGTGAGAGAGAAGAGGGAGGAATAGAGCATCTTAAAAGTGGTCTGGTTGGGGGAGGTGGTGGTGTGCCTGGGTGGCTCAGTCAGTTGAGTGTCTGACCCTTGATTCTGGCTCTGGTCATGATATCACAGTTTGTGAGCACAGAGCCTGCTTGGGATTCTCTCTCTCCTCTCTCTCTGCCCCTCTCCCCTCTCAAATAAACAAACATTAAAAAAAAAAAAACAAAAAACAGTGGTCTGGCTGGTCCCAGGCTCTGGTTCTTGAGGTCAACCAGGACCTTTTCAAGGAAGGAGGGTGGGAAGTGTCCTTCTTGGCCTTTCTGCAGCTCCTTGTGCCCATGTTTCTAGGAGAGGCTCGGGCTGTGCTCAAGTGGGCAGATGGCAAAATGATCAAGCACGAAGTAGACATGCAGGTGGGCAACTCCTTGAGCTGAAGCAGGCAAAGACCCTGCCATGGACAGTGCCTAAAGTCCACTGAGGGGTAATTGGGAGTGGGAGGGGAAGAGACACTGTCCATATTCTGATGGTGGATAGTAGAGCCTGGTGTGGAGGGGCAGCACCTTGGTGGGCAGTGAGAGTCTTGGGCCTCTGGATTGTGCCTAATTTGGGGTGAGTTTCTTTACTCCGGACTTAAGTTGCCTTATATTGTAAATAGGGGTGATAAGTTGCCTTATATTGTAATAGGGGTGCCTTCATCTCAGGATGATGGCATAGAATCACAAGCGGCTGATGGCTGAGGTAGATTGTTATCTTGATGCTGAGCCCACAGTTACTCTCTGTAAATGGCAGTTTTTGTTACCTGTTTTGCTACCAGTTTTTGGACTCTCAGGGGGAACAGAGCATTTGAGGCCAGCAAAACCATGTGAGGAGCAGAAGTGGGATGGGCTAGGTAGGTTTTTCAAGGCAGTGCTTGTAGGCAGGCCAGGAAGCCCTTAGGTGGGTGGGCAGGTTCCATCAGGTGCTTCTTGAAAGAGAACACTCCTGTTTCAGCCCTGACTCTGGTTTTTGCTCAGGTCCTTCACCTTCTGGGGCCCAAGACGGAGAATGATCTAGAGAAGAAGCCCAAGGTGGGGCTGAGTATGGTCCTGGGTCCCTGGGGATGAGGTGGGGTGGGCTGAGACTTCAGGCTGGCGAAGGGAGTATGTGACTCCAGTGATCCCAAGACCAGGAGAGACCCTGACCCAATTTCTGGGCTTCTCTCAGGTGTCAAAAGCTCGGCCAGAAGAAAAAGACCGGAGGACAGCAAAGGATGTGGTAGAGAATGGTGAGAGACTTGAGGTTTCTGTCTGATTCAGCTCCCTGACTTCTGGGCTTTCACCTGATAGGTCCTTACAGCCTAGTCTCCTTAGGCCATTAGCATACTCATCACCCTGCCTTCTGCTGCCAGACTGGAATTCCTGGTGTTTCCTTTGTTCCCATTACCCAGAGACTAGTATGAGGAGAACTGAGAAGTCTGGCTCTGTATCTTATCTCTGTGGTTAGGGAAAGAGGGGCCTGCTTGGTTCTATTCTGGTTGCAGGATGTAGGTAGTACTGAGAGGCAACTCCCTGAGCTGAATGGGATAGTTAGCTGTGTTTAGAGGATCAGAGGATTAAGTTTTCCTTGTTCTATTCTTCACAGGTGAGGCTGCTGGTCAGACCCTGTCTCTGATGGAGCAGCTCCGAGGGGAGGCACTTAAGTTCCACAAGCCTGGTGAGCAGGCAAATCAAAACCCTGGGGAGGGTGAGCAACTCTTACATCCAGAGTATGGAGCATTGGGCTGCAGCCCAGTCCTCAGGTTTATTCTGGCCCTGGCAGGTGAGAACTACAAAACCCCAGGCTATGTGACCACTCCACATACCATGGATCTACTGAAGCAGCACCTGGAGATCACTGGAGGACAGGTGTGTGGAAGTACTGCAGGAAAGTTAGTGCCATCAACACTTGCCAGAGGGCCTGGGCTGCTTTCATGCTGCCCCATCCAACCTATCACCAGAGCCTCCCTGGCAAGGGGCATCTGTTGCTTTATAGTAGTCTTGAGTTCTGGTTTAATTTCTCTGTTCCCATTTTCTTTATCTCAGGTACGTACCCGGTTCCCACCAGAACCTAATGGAATCCTGCACATAGGACATGCCAAAGCCATCAATTTCAACTTTGGCTATGCCAAGGTGAGTGTGTGGGAATCTGGCAATCAGGGTGACCACTTGCTGCTCCCTTGATTGGATACCAGAAAAGTGTCCTTGCCTTTCCTTCTGCTCCTATAATGTTTCCAGAGCAGACAAAGGCCATGGAGGAGAATCACATATGTGATAGGTAGCTAGGAATCCATTGGGCTTATTGGGGAAAAGTTCTGGGTGAGACAGTGAGTTCAGCTTTGGGGAAATGCCCAGTGCAACCCCTCAGGCTTAGAAAGAGGCTGTTTGGAGTTGGTGTAAGATTCCTTGTTTAAGGCATTTCGATACAGAGGATGAATGAAACTTCTGAAGGCATTTCAATTCTGACCTGGGAGAGCTCATTTCAACGAGTTGGATTTTGGGAGCTAATGATGTGAGAATTCACATATTCTGTGACTCTCCTAGGCCAACAGTGGGATCTGTTTTCTGCGCTTTGATGACACCAATCCTGAGAAGGAGGAAGCAAAGTTCTTCACTGCCATCTGCGACATGGTGGCCTGGCTGGGTATGGGCTGGGCAAGGCCTGGGAAGAAAGACCTGGTGGTCTTTCTTGGGCTATGGCTTGCCATTGGGTATCCCTGGTTGGATGTTCACATTGTTCCTTTTTCTGCCCCAGGTTATACACCTTACAAGGTGACATATGCCTCTGACTATTTTGACCAGCTGTATGCCTGGGCTGTGGAGCTCATCCATAGGTGAGGCCAGGTCCATGATGTAGAGCCAGGCAGGCTGCCCAGGACATAGCTATCTTGGGTGCTCACACCTTTTCCCCATAGGGGCCAGGCGTATGTGTGCCACCAGAGAGGAGAGGAGCTCAAAGGCCACAACTCCCTGCCCTCACCCTGGAGGGACCGTCCTATAGAGGAGTCACTGCTGCTCTTTGAGGTGGGATTTGGGGGGTGGGGGAAGCAGCCGGATCTTTGTGGGTCAGGATGCTGAGAAAGAGATGCCTCTGTGCTGAGAGGCAGCCTGAGGCCTTGCTCCTGTCAGGCAATGCGCAAGGGCAAGTTTGCAGAGGGTGAGGCCACACTGCGGATGAAGCTGGTGATGGAGGATGGCAAGATGGACCCGGTGGCCTATCGAGTCAAGTACACACCACACCATCGCACGGGGGATACCTGGTGGGTGTGAGCATGGGGTGGGGCTGTGGAGTTGTAGAGTGGGGTGGTGGGCCATGGGTAGGGCAGAGTGGGGTTGGATGGTGGGGCCCATTGCCTATGCCCTGCAGGTGCATCTATCCCACCTATGACTACACACACTGCCTCTGTGACTCCATCGAGCACATCACCCACTCACTCTGCACCAAGGAATTCCAGGCCCGGTGAGGGAGCTGGGCCCATGGGTGGGTAGGGCCAGTGGGATTCTAGTAGCCCTTCCTGTGGTGTCTGTCTGGTCTGAGGTGGCCAGACCTGACCCTCCCTTCCCACCCCAGACGCTCTTCCTACTTCTGGCTGTGCAATGCATTGGATGTGTATTGCCCTGTTCAGTGGGAGTATGGCCGTCTCAACCTTCACTATGCTATTGTGTCTAAGAGGAAGATTCTCCAGCTTGTGGCAGCTGGTGCTGTGCGGTAGGTGTAATCGTTTGCCTCATTATACGTTGGCGGTACTAGTGGCATGTACTGCCAAAGGGCTTTTCACCACCTCCTTGCCCACAGGGATTGGGACGACCCACGGCTCTTCACGCTCACAGCTTTACGTCGGCGGGGCTTCCCGCCTGAGGCCATCAACAACTTTTGTGCTCGGGTATAGCCCAGTGGGTTTGGTGGGCAGGTAGGGATTGAGGACAGCATTTGCGGTGTTGCTGACTGATGCTGATCTTTCCTGCTAGGTGGGGGTGACAGTGGCACAGACCACAATGGAACCCCATCTGCTAGAAGCCTGCGTGCGTGATGTGTTGAATGACACAGCCCCACGGGCCATGGCTGTGCTGGAACCATTACAGGTCATCATTACCAACTTTCCTGCTGCCAAGGTAGGTATGCCTCAATGTGTGCATGCGTGCGTGCGTGTGTGCTGGGGGTGGTGCACCTGGGTCTGGGCATGGGGGGTCTCAGTGCCTAGTGTGACTCAGACACCTATCTCCTGCTATAGTCCTTAGACATCCAGGTGCCCAACTTCCCGGCTGATGAGACCAAGGGCTTCCATCAGGTTCCCTTTGGACCCATAGTCTTCATTGAAAGGACTGACTTCAAGGAAGTAAGTGGGTGTGGAGGGTACTGTTTGCTGCTAAGCCCAGTCCTGAGGTCCCTTTATCCTCTTCTGTCAGCCCACCTACTTCTTACTTCAGATGAGTCAGTCCCTGCCAGACATAGAGATGGGGGAGAAGCCTCTTGTATCTATTTGACCCATTCAGTCTCTTGTGTCTGCATCACTTCCTACCTCTAGGAGCCAGAACCAGGCTATAAGCGCCTGGCGTGGGGCCAACCTGTGGGCCTGAGGCATACAGGCTACGTCATCGAGCTGCAGCATGTTGTCAAGGTGAGAGCTGGCTGCAGTCTTCCTACCTCAGTGCCTGCTGCAGGGAGGATCTGGGTACGTGCAGCTTCCAGTCCTTTTAGTGGTTCCCAGGTCTAATTGCAGGCCCCTTGACTTCCAGGGTCCCAGTGGCTGTGTCGAGAGCCTGGAGGTAACCTGTAGACGGGCAGATGCTGGAGAAAAGCCCAAGGCCTTTATTCACTGGGTGTCACAGCCTCTGACATGTGAAATTCGCCTCTATGAGCAACTGTGAGTGAACAGAGCTGGGGTGCGGGCAGATACAAGATGGGCATTGCCTGCTGTGGCTACCCAGCTGGAGTCTGACCTTCATTCTGGCTGCAGATTTCAGCACAAGAACCCTGAAGATCCTGCTGAAGTGCCTGGTGGATTCTTAAGTGACCTGAACCCGGTAGGCTCCTGGGGTGTAAGGTGAGGGTGGTGGGTCTCCCTGGCTGGATGGCCACCTGAGTTCCCTCCCCACAGGCATCGCTACAAGTGGTGGAGGCAGCGTTAGTGGACTACTCTGTGGCCCTGGCAAAGCCCTTTGACAAGTTCCAGTTTGAGCGGCTTGGCTACTTCTCCGTGGATCCAGACAGCTGCCAGGGACAGGTGCTTTTTACCTGCTTGCCCTTTCTACAACAATGCACTTGTGGCAGCCATTTACTGTGGCATTTACTTTGCCAACATTCCCTTAGTTAACTGAGTTGGGGTTCATGTTTTACTGATGAGGAAATGGGTTCGGAGGTCCATGCACAAAATTTTGTATGGACCCTGGCTTTCTTACTCCTCAAGGTGTAGGGGTCAGCCATAGTGGTGGTTATAATCTTTATAAAATGGAGGCCCAGAGCCATCAGTCCCCTACTCACAATCATAAAGTTATTGAGAACCTGAGTGTTCTGACCCTCAGCTCCTCAGGGATGAGGTGAGGGTAGGATCCAGTGAGGTCTGGGCCTTCTAGTCTGGTTCTGGCTTGGTTGTCATTCTTCCCCTTCTGCCATCCAGCTTGTCTTCAACCGGACTGTCACACTGAAGGAGGACCCAGGAAAGGTGTGAGCTGTAAGGAAGCCCCATGGACCTACCTCATCCTTCTGGAAGCTAGGGGTACCCAGACTCCATGTCAATAAAGAACAGCTAAATTCCCTGGAGTCTGTGTGTTATCTGTCTGCACTTCCAATCTCTGAGGACCTTAGAGATTTGCTGGGGGTAGGGAGGAGGTGCAATGCACACTGAGCAATACGGACAGCTCTGAAACCACTGTTGCATTTCTAGCGCTCAAGGGCAGGAGCCTGGGCCTGCCTGATTTGAAATCCTCTGCATCTGGTCTGAGAGGCACTGGCAGGATCTGGGTATTGTTCTACTGTTAGGAACCTTGTGCTAGAGGGATCTGGAAGGTTTATGTCCGCCTGTGTGCCTAGGCAGATGAAAACAGACTTGGTTCTCCATCCAGTCATTCAGCAAATAATTATCGAGTACCTACTATGTGCCAGGCACAATGAGACGAGGAAGACTTCTGTGGTTTGCCTTCTAAGATGACCACCTAGTTGGGGAGACAGAGAGTGACTAGGCACTGTGCAAGAGAGATCTCCCTGGGGACTGCAAGGCTGGAGGAAATTCCTGACCCAAGTCTGTGCCTTAGACTACTCTCAAGAAGTGACTCCTTAGGGAACCCCTAAGGACCAAGATGTTTGCCAGGGCAGGAGAAACAAGTGCAAGGGCCCTGAGGCCCTTTAAAGGAAGTCTACAGGAGAATGGTTGCCCTCTGGGGCAGTGTGGGCTACAAGTGAGGCCCACGTGTGCCTGCAGCTTTAACACCCTCCACATTTTCCCTGTATACAAACACAAGGCTACCCAAGGCCTGCTTTAAGGTGGACTGGGTTGCGGAAGGCTGGATTAGGATGACAGCAGATTGAAGAGGGGGTTCCCAAATGTTAAGGACTCCTGCTGGAAAGTGACTAAGGCCTTACCAGGTTGCATTATGGTATGGGGGCGCAGGGCCTAGATCTGGGGCTATGGGCGCTACCTTAAGCAAGACACCGGGCCCCGCCCCACGTGGGGCTGCGCAACTGAAGGAGGCCTGGGATGGCTGCTGAAGGTTGGTCCAGACAGCAAGCTTCGAGCCCCAACCAGCCCAGGCTCCAACTCCAGGCCAATCTCCGGCCCTGGCTCCGCCCAGCACGGAGGGGCGTCCGAGGGCGGGGCGCTCCGCCCTACACTCCAGGCTCTTCTTGCGGTGTCTGGGGCCCGAGGCCAGGCCTCTAGCCTCGGCAGAAGCGTTCCCTTTAAGTTTGGCCAGGAGGCAGCCTCAACTCTCGCGGGATCCGACGCTTCGGTTATCGCGAGAGGGGCATTCGGCACCCATTGGCTGTGAGGGTTGAATGTAAGATGGCGCCCAGGGAGCTGTGAGGGGAAAATCCTGTCGATCTTGGAGCGGCGACGGCGGAACCGGGGCCCCCAGCGGTGCGGTGGGGCCGGCGGGTAGAGCGGCGGCGGCGGCGGCGGCGACGACGACGTCGCCGGGTGAGGGCTGCAGTGGGGGCAGGGATGCGGCGAACCTACGGGCCTGAGACAGCGGGCCCACCCCACACAACGGCGGGCGGGGGCGGGCGGGCCGCTGCCTCTGGGCCCAAGAGACCTCGGGGCGGCTCCGGAGTGGAGAATGTCCCTGGGCTCGCGCGCCCCCGCCCCTTGTGGGGTGTAAGAGAGGCAAGTCGGGGACTCGGGTGGGCGCGGCGCGCGAACGCGCACTGGTGCTCGGGCGTGCTCGGACCTGTTTATACACGGGCGCGCGCGCGCTGTGCGGCCCTCCCGGTGCGCGTGGCCGCCGACGTGCGCGTTCCCGGTCCGGATATCTCGGCTCCTGGAGCTGCGGCCCTTGGGCAAAGAGCGGCTTTCTGTGGCGCGCGCCCGCCCGCGACCCCCGGCTTCGGGGCGCGCGCCCCGCTGTTGGGTGGCGGCTGCGCCGCCGCCGCGAGGACGCGCGGGACACCTCTGCTGCGTGGAGCGGCGGCGAGCTGGCGGGCGGTTCGCAGTGTGAGGAAGGTTGTGGGTTGGGCCCTTCCTGCTCTGGTGACGTCCCCGGACCGCCATGGCCTAGGCCTGGGGAGAAACCAACCGGCTTTGCAGTCTTGCGGTTCCGCTCCTCTAAGAGGCGGGCGAGATTGCTCGTTCTTCTGGAGGAATGCAGTGACTTGAGGCCAATGTGCGGGAAAGGTGC
Source organism: Panthera leo (assembly GCF_018350215.1). Taxonomy (NCBI): domain Eukaryota; kingdom Metazoa; phylum Chordata; class Mammalia; order Carnivora; family Felidae; genus Panthera; species Panthera leo. The sequence continues at coordinate 18,079,099 of NC_056680.1, read as the reverse complement.
TGCCCTGTTTCTGAAACAGAACCCTGTAGGTTTGTGAGGGCAGCGAGCCCCTTTGAGTTTCCTCACCTTGTTCTGGTGCTTTGTGCTGGAGAGGGAAGGTTAATCCTTTAAGGCCTTTCGGCGGTACTTGCTTTCTTGTCATTGGAAAGTAATTCTTCCATAAGCGCAATTCCTACACGTCACCTCTGTGCGCTCCGGAAGGGGATCCTCTTCTGTGGACGTGAAACTACCCGAGCTCTAAATGCCACTTTAAATCCTTAAAATCCTTAAATGCAACCTTTTCTTCTGTGTAGGTGGGAGGGGCTTACTTGTACTCTGTTAGACTAAGGGAGGGCCCCGCTATCGCGCAGCCAAAAAGTTGCCCAGGACAAAATTGGAACGACCTGAGAATCTGCTTTGCCTTCTTTTGTTATTACACAGTTCCCCAACAGAAATTTCTAAAATCTGTTCATGTATTACTACAAAAGTCACTTTTGATGTAGAATTTCAATCCTTTTCAGCTTTTTGTTTTGTTTTAGTTCCAGTGCTAGGGGAGTTCTAGGTTTGTTCTAGAGAAAAATGCACTTTTTTTTTTCTAAAACAAGACATCAGTTTTACAGTCTTGCCTAATGAAGTTTAAGGAAAACGGAGCTAAGGGCAAGTAAAATTAGGAAATCTGATAATGATGGGGGTAGTTCTTTTTAATATACTGTATTTTAAGAACAAAGTTAAAATTTAAAAAGAGGCTGAGGATGGAAAGAACTTCTTTGTTCTATCTTCTTCAGAATGTTACAAGTCTTAAGAACTCAGGACAAGCAGCAGAAATACATGCAACATGGTGACTGGTGAGTTAAAATCATTCATATGCTGAAAATATGTGTGCAGTCTTTTTCCTAGTAATATTGAAACATTACAAATCCTGCCAATCATTCTGGGTGCTGTCTGACAGAAACTGCTAAGTGCTGGAAAATTGAAGATGGGGGAGAACTGCATCTTTGAATCCAGTAACAGTTTACTGCTTGAACAATTTTCTTCTCTTGAAGTGTAAGCCAGCGCAACTTTCAGGTTTTAGCATGAGGACACACCAGCTTTTCTAAGGAACTTAAATGATTGAAATAAAAGCAGTGAAGTTTAAGATGCACTTAAAATTTAAATATACCTTTTAGGCCTGCTTGTTCCGGAACATCTTTGTTTTTAACTGTTAAATTTGAGATCTGTCTTTTAAGTTGGTATTTGTAGATAATATTTTTTTGTAAGCTCATTAACTTCAATTTGCCTATTAGGAGATGTCCTACTTCCAGCCTTCTGTGATGAATAGTTTGTGTACCTCTCAGGAACCTTTTGCCTTTCCACCTCCCCTTTCCAATTTTATGTTGCCATTTCACAGAAAAGATAAAATAATGGTTCATGTTTTTTGTGGATTTGAATTGCTCCAAAAAGGTAACCAAATGTCAGGGGCTCTAGGTGTCTATCATGACAGCTTCAGAATCAAGGATCTCTTCCCTCAAGCTTGCATGGTTTTAATTTAATCAATTGTGTTTTGTCCTCCGTGTGCCATGCTTGCTTGTCTACTTTTTAAATGGCGACCCTTTATTGGCAGAGGTCTTTTATTTCTTAACCTTAGAATGAGATGTTACACAAACACCTGTTCTTTTGTGTTACTTTGTACTTAGTTGCCCTGATTTTGTTACAGATGTTTTAAGTCTTCTCTAGGCTTCGCTTAAATGCTTCATTTGTCACACTGGATTGTGATTTCTGGTTGTGGCTGCATGAAGAAATGATAGATTAACTTCTTGCATTGCTGAAAAGGGGAAAAGAATGAACCTTTGATGTCACACTTGAGGCTAGAGCAAAATTGTAGGTAGAGCTTGTGGGCTGTATCAGAAAGCTTTTTTTGCTTTTTGAAATATCTATCAGTAAATTCAGATGATCTGTATAAAATTTAATGAAAAGTTATAAGGTGAACCACTGTGTAACTATCACCTCTTCAAGAAATAGAACAGTGCCAGCCCCCTGCACCCTTCATGGGTCCCTTCCTGGTCATAGCTTCTCAACCACTAGAGATAATTACAATTCTGACTTCTGTGATAATCACATTCTTTATTTTTCTTTTTATTTACCACCTTCATATCCCTCAGTGTAGTTTTATTTGCTTTTGAATTTTTGTAAGTGGAATCATGCTGTATTTTATGGTTTCCTTCTTTTAGCATTGTGAAATTCATCCATGTTGTGTGCAGCTGTAGTTCATTTATTCCTGTTTCTTTATAGTATTCAGCTGTGTGACTATACCATAATTTATTTATCTATCGATTCTACTATTGATAGACATCTAGATTCCTTCCAGTTTGCAACTGTTATAAACAATGAACATTCTTGTGTAAGTACCTTTGTATATGTGTGTATCATATACCTAGGGGTAGATTGCTGAGTTATGTGGAAAGGATATTGTCAGCTTTATTAGTTAATGCAAATGGTTGTGCCAGTTTACAGCCCATTGATCTTTGGTGGGAATGTAAATTTATGTTTCTGGTTGAAAGAGTGTTGTCCAAAAATAGAACCATGGCAAAAATGCCCCTAAATCAGGGTCTCCTCTGGTAAAAGTATGGAACAGGTGAATGGCCCAATGAGATAATAGCTTATCACAAACTCTGTATTGGGTTAGTATCTTTAAGAATAGAGGTGTATCTCCCAATTTGCCTTTTTGAAATGACTCTTTATGTTAATTAGAACAAATGTGACTGTAATTCCTTAAAATAGAAATTGATTTCTTTTTTAATGTGAATGTGTTCTTCAAACCAGATTTAAAAAGCTATGAGGAGCTATTGCTAGAGTAGATGCGAACGAACCATAAGCGGGGCCCGAGAACCTGACTGGGTAAACAGGAAGAGGCAGGGCTCTGAGGCAGCTCAGAGTTTCTTCTCTTAGTCCATCTCATATTCAAGACCCACTTTGTGGAGCTGCATGGGGAGCTGGGAAGAGGTATCAGAAATTTGAGGAGACCCAAGAAAGGATGATTCTGGTGAGTACTTAGGCCTTCCCTTAGAACATAAATTGAAAAAAATTCGCAAAGAGACCTATGAAAATGTAATAGATTGTTGCTTTGGAATAACCTTTGTTCATCATATCTTCTTGTGTTCTAGTGATAAAATAATAAAAGTAATGATCACTTTGATACATTGAGGGCCTAAATCTGTGTCAGGCACTGTACTAAGCTCCTACTAGAAAGTGGTGTAGGGGAACTACTAGTGATTAATGTGTGCATACAAGTGAAAATTTCCTAGGCCTGTTGGTATGGGATTTGCATATTGTTTTGCAAAGCGGCTATTCTTAAAAGTATTCAGAAGCAAATGCTTGTTTACAGACTCTCCTACACCAATGAGGTCCCAAGTGTTTTCCTCTCTTCCCTTTTCTAATGCCCAGAAATTGGGAGTACTCAACTCTCCCTCCAGCTTCATGTTTTTCTGAAGTATTTTAATTATTCTGTTTATTTACTGCTCCCACCAAGCCTTTGACTTGGAGCTAATTAAGAATCTTGCTTCTTTGAAAGGAGTTTCATTAAGTTTATCCATTTCTGTATTACCAAGGCTCACCCTTGTGTTTCTTGTGAGCAGCATCTTGAAGAAGTTAACAATTTTCATTATTATGCAAACTTATGGTGCTTGATGATTTTGTTTTTTAAGAGTTTCAGATTTTGAGGGGAAAAGCACGCTATGATCAGCCAGAATTGTTGTGTGTGTTACTGTTATTGTGGTAAATCACTGTGTAAAAATATTACTTTTTAATTTTCTTTTGGTTTAATATAAATTGTAGAAAATACAGGAGAGTATTCAACAGGAAGAAATTTAAGTCCTCTGATTCTACCACCAAGGCATAACTAACTACTGTTAGCATTTAGATGCAGTTTTTTTGTTTTTTTTTTTCTCTCATATGGATAAATAATACTGGTATATGTAAATAAAATTGTGTTGGTTCCTTTTTCACACATAATGTGCTTCTGTGTTGTTAAATTTAAAAAGCAAACATTATGTTCAGGGGGCAAGGAATCTTCCAGGTATTAACATCTTTTTTTTTTTTTTTTTTTTTAAGCTACCATGTTAAAGAAAGATCTGTAGAATCACACTAAATCCTTAGGAGACTTTATATGAAATTTGGCATATAATAACAGTGGCATATCAAGTCAGTGGGCAAAGGAATTTCAATAATTCAATAAATGATACAGGAGGGACAAGTTGTTTTTGGAAAAAATATAGTTAGACTTTTACCTATACAAAATAAATTTTAAATGGATCAAAGCATTTTATTAAAAAATTACACTGGAAATTAAAAAATTGTAGGTGAATAATGACCTGATTTTAATGGTAGGGAGGACTTTTTTGGAGCATAAAAAAAGAAGAAACCATCACCACTATTGAAAATGTGTTTAATTTCTCTCTCTCTCTCTTTTTTTTCTTAAACTCACTGATTAACCTAAAATATTTAAATATATTTCTGAAGCTTTCCCTCCACCGCGCCTTGTAAGCATCACTTTTGTGTCTGGTCAAATGCTGACTTAGTGTATTTTCATTATTGGGGTGTGTCAGTCTGGTGGATAGTGCCAAGTGAGCAGGTTAAAAGGACAAGAAATGAAGCCATGTGTGTTGTAGTCTGTATGAATGGGCAGATAGGAATGTTCTTCCAAATTGACCTTTTCTATTAAATTTTTAAGTTCTCCAGGGTGTTCCTGGATGGCTCAAGTCAGTAAATCGTGCAACTCTTGATCTCTGGGTTGTTGAGTTCAAGCCCCACATTGGGTGTAGAGATTACTAAAAATAAAATCTTAAAAAAAATTTTTTTAAGTTCTCCATTGAATCCGTTATTGGTTAATATTTTTTAGCTACCTCTGATCTCAGTGGTTCTCAAGTGATTATGTGGATTTGTACAGAGTTGGTGAAGAACCTTCTAGGGGCTTAGTGAAAGAAAAAAGCAATGGGAATTGGGAAGCAATGGCTGCTTCTGCTTGAAGCTCCACTGACTTAGGCTCTAAGCTTGGAACGCTGTAGAGTGTGTTATACTTTGTAGTTTAAACTGCTTAAAATACAGAAGGTGTTTTTTATCATAAATTATTTGAAATATTTTCACAAGGATACAGAAGAATAGAATGAATACCTGTTAATAAGCTTTTATCAACAGTTTCTAAGTTTTATAGAATTTTACCTACTTCAGGCTATTGGTGTTCTGTGTGTGTGTGTGTGTGTGTGTGTGTGTGTGTGTGTGTTTAATGAAAGCTTAAAGAATGAACTTTGAGGCTTTATAGAAGATACATTTCCAAGCTTTTATTCCATTTCTGGGAGATGACTATTCATCTATCTTACTTGTCGTTACTGGAATAAATTTATAGCTGGATTAGATTTTCTTATATTGACTTTTTTTTAAGGTGGTATTCTGGAAATACGGGATTTGTTTGGAGGAGAATGGTTTTATCATCTTTGGAACCTGGATTTTTTTTTTTTTTTTAATTTTTTTTAACGTTTATTTATTTTTGAGACAAAGAGAGACAGAGCATGAACGGGGGAGGGTCAGAGAGAGAGAGAGACACAGAATCTGAAACAGGCTCCAGGCTCTGAGCTGTCAGCACAGAGCCCCACGTGGGGCTCGAACTCACGGACCACGAGATCATGACCTGAGCCGAAGTCGGATGCTTAACCGACCGAGCCACCCAGGCGCCCCTGAACCTGGATTTTTTAAACAAATATGTCCTGAGTTTAATTTGGTATGAAATGCTGTGTTCTAAAAGGTTGATTAATTACAAGCTATATTCAACTTTGCTAAATGTTTGTCGAAAATAGAGGATGTGGTATGGGGGCGCCTGGGTGGCTCAGTCTGTTGAGCATTTGACTCTTGATTTTGGCTCAGGTTATGATCCCACGGTTATGGAATCAAGCCCCGGGTCTGGCTGAGCATGGAGCCTGCTTTGGAGTCTGTCTCCCTTGCCCCTCTCCCCCGCTCGTGCTTGCTCTCTCAAATAAAAAAAATTTTCTTTAATTAAAAAATAGAGGACATGGCACTTTAATTTCTTAATCTTAGTGGGAGGTCTAGAGATACTCTAAAATTAGTAAGTCTACATATAAATAAAGGTTTAAAGGTATGAAAGTGAACATTGGCAAAAATAACAATGAGATTGGCAGGGGTTGGTGACAGGAGGGTGATTTAAAAGCCCTAAACTTGGGGCGCCTGGGTGGCGCAGTCGGTTAAGCGTCTGACTTCAGCCAGGTCACGATCTCGCGGTCCGTGAGTTCGAGCCCCGCGTCAGGCTCTGGGCTGATGGCTCGGAGCCTGGAGCCTGTTTCCGATTCTGTGTCTCCCTCTCTCTCTGCCCCTCCCCCGTTCATGCTCTGTCTCTCTCTGTCCCAAAAATAAATAAAAAAAAAAAATAAATAAAAAAATAAAAGCCCTAAACTTACCTTTCCTGAAGGACAGGTCAGTGTTTCAAATTGGTAGATCAACAAAGCATACTTAGGTGTTTTGTTTTTGGTTGTTTTTTTTTTTTTTTCTATACTGTTTGATGAATATTTTTTCCTTAGAAAATGGATGTGTTACTTTTACTGCCTGCCCCCCTCCCCCCCCCCCCCCCCCCCCCCCCCCCCGGCCAAAGAAACAAAAATAAAAAAACTAGTTGTAATTCTACCCTGGAAACTGAAGAAAATTTGTTTCTAGGAAAAGAAGTTAGTGTAGTCTCCCTTTATATTTAATATTAGACTTCAGATAAAGCTTAAGCATCCTCATTAGTGAAACTTGAAAGAGTGAAGGAAAATAAGTCACTAGGAAGTTTCTAGGGACTGCCTTTACCAAGCAATATTTGTGTGAAGGTTTTCTGATTCTATTAACTTATTTTGCAATTTTTTTGGTTCTTAATTGTGTGTATTTCTTTTCTCCCAGATTTGAGACAAAAAAATGTTTTGCCCCATGGTTACCCATATTTTTTAAAAAAATTGCTTTCACACAGTAGCGATGATTCCAGTGCAGACAGTCTTCAGAATTCGGTGTCAGTATTTTATGGGAATGTAATTGTTGAAAATAAATTTGGGGAAGTGTAAATTTCAGTTGGCCTCTGCCATTCTTCTGTAATGGAGGTAGAAAATTGAAATATGTACCAGCATGGTACAGAATCAGTTAATTGCTATTCATATAGCTCTTCTTTGTCCCTTTTTGAGCAGAAGGGTAGATATGATGAGGTATTTAGAGTCACATGTGAATTTTGTGATGTTATTGGGTCTATATTATGAGAGATGCCTTCTTCAGAAGGAAATTCTAGTCATGATGCTCTTATCAGAAGGGAGATTTGACACATTCTGTGCCAGTGTGGTGAGTGATTGTGGGTCACCTACACTGGAATGGCCTGCTCTGAATAGGTAACAGAAGGATGGGGTGTTTGGCCTTGGTGATGTTCTTATTCACTTGTATCATGGTCATTGTTGAGAGCTTAATTTTGAAGTCTTACAGCAGACCTCCTAATTTTCAACTCCCCTGCAGCAGAGAGCAAGAAGGGAGAACAGAGCAAGGCAAGTGGTCAAGAAGAGAAGTGGGAAAGGGACAAACGAGTTGTATTTCAGGAGATTAGAGGTCTTCAACAAAGATTTTAACTTTGCAGTCACCTGGCCTGTGCTTGCTTTTCTTTGCACTCTTGCGTTTGGGGTGTCCTGAGATGTAGAGGCTCTCCTCAGAGTAGTGGGTTAAGGTTTGATTTTAGGCAGGATAAGGTATATGTGCTGTTCTTTATTTATGGAGAAATATATTTGCAATGTATTATATGCATAGTTATAAAAGATTTACTGTTGTGTCAACTATGTAGGGAAAGCACCCAAATATAACTTGTATACTATACTTAGAGTGTCCCACAGAAATGTTGCCAGTGTTAGTAACTTAATAGCAGTAAGGATCATATGTTTTCTCTGGTCTCAACGCTTGTCTTGGATATATAGGCCCTTTTCCCAGGGTGTATACTGACCATTTACCGGGAGAAAGCTTAACATTTACAATTGTAACTTACAGATGTTACAGGAACAGCTTAACATTTATAATTGTAAGTTACAGATGTTACAGGAACAAAGAGCCATAATCCTTCTTGTTCTACATTGAATTGCAAATGTAACATATACATATACACGTACATATACATATGAAGCACCTACCATGTGTCAGCCATCTGAGAGGATCAGGACACAGTCTTGTGTGCCAGGAGTTTAGAGCCAGGTGGAAGAGATAAGATGATTACCCATATGCCTTATATCTGTAACATAAGGCAGAACATCTGGGCAGTGAAAGAGAGACTGATATTTCTAGTGTTGATGCCTTTCTAGTCTTCTAGCCTTTCTTTAATGGTTCAGGGAAACAAATAACTTTTCCATTTGCGATTGATAAGAGTCCTTTCTGGCAAAAATGTTCACTTGGTTTGTGTGACCCTCATATCCTGCTGCTGCTTTTGTTCTGGAGGTGGTTCTGTTCCAGAGGGGAGGGAATGATATGAAATCAGCAGTGGCAGGCCACCAATAGTCCGTAGATAGATTGCATGGTTGTCCCCCAGGTAGTTGAGAATTACTATCCACCCCTGCAGATTAATTCTTAGGGTAAATACCCTGATGAAAAATTTGCAGAATTGATTTCTGAGTTTTAGGAGTGACCTAGTTATTATTTAAAGCACTATTCAACTTTACCCACTAATTTTAATATTAGTTAGCACTTATATAGTACTGTCTGTGTCAGGTACTTTTCTCAGAGTTTTATATTTAATCTTCATGTCAACTCTGTAAGGTAAATACTATTTTATTTATCCCCATTTTATACACAAAACCAAGGTTAACTAACTTGTCTAGTGTTTCAAAGCTAAAGAGAGATTGAGCTGAGATTTGAACCCAGGCAAGCTAGCTCCAAAATCCATGCTTCTGACAAGTAAGCTATGCTGCAAAACTATGTGAGCAATATATGGCAAACTTGGATTTTTGGTGTTTCTGGTGGGAGATGAAGTATTTATCCCCTTTTTCTCAGGTCTTGCTACAGCTAAGTGACATACATGTTTTTACTATAGGACATAGTTGGCGGTGGAAATTGAACATGTCAGTAGGAATCCCTGCTCCTGGCTTCCTTGGTCGTCCTCTCTGTGATGATCACAATAGTTTTGCATGTGACTTTTATTGTCCAGTGCTTGGCTCTGCAGAGAAGATGGCATTGGCCTAGTGCTGGGTGGAGAGTGTGTTTTCAGCCTGTTTCATCCAGTACTGTGACGCATGCCTTTGTTTTTTGTTTTCAGTGTGATAGTTTAAGAAATGTTTATAGAAGCAATTTTTAAACATGGGTAACTTAAAAAAATAATAAGGTGGTATAATAAATTACTGTATTTTGGATTCCTGTATACAGCTGCCCTGAATATTCCACTCTGATGCAAAAGTGATTGACTGCTGTGTGCATTTCAAAATATGAAAACAATAGCATAATTTTGACTTCTGACCATTTATTTTTATTTCTAGGAACCCTAAGGACTCTGCAATATGAATAATTCTCTGGAGAACACCATTTCCTTTGAAGAGTACATCCGAGTAAAGGCGCGGTCTGTCCCGCAGCACAGGATGAAGGAATTTCTGGACTCACTAGCCTCTAAGGGGCCAGAAGCCCTTCAGGAGTTCCAGCAGACAGCTACCACTACCATGGTGTACCAACAGGGTGGGAACTGCATTTATACAGACAGCACCGAAGTGGCTGGGTCTTTACTTGAACTTGCCTGTCCAGTCACCACCAGTGTTCAGCCACAAACTCAACAAGAACAGCAGATTCAGGTTCAACAGCCACAGCAGGTTCAGGTAAAAGGGAGATGTTGAGGTGCATCCTATTTAGTAGATTTTATTTGCCATCAGGGTTTTGGTTAGTAGGAACATCACATCTATATACAGATATCTGAGGTTATTTTCACTAAGGGAATATTCTGTGTTTTTTTGAAACATTTTATTTAACACAATGGCTTTCATATATAGTACAGACTAAAAATATTTGCAGCTACCATAAACTGAAACCATCACAGATACTTGCCATTTGCTTTGGAGAATTAAACTACAGAAATTAGAGGTCTTCTGGGACTGGGCTCGGATGTGACATAGCTGTGTGTAACTGAAGCTTCCCTTTTGTCTGTGTCACCCTGGGTAGATCAAGAACATAGGAGGGGCTTATCTTTTCTCATTACTTACAAGCATGACATTTGGAACTTATTTTAAAATGGATGTGATCTATTTTAGTGATCTTCCTTTAGTTGTATGGTTCCATGACTCAGGTCACTTATAGATTTCCAGGTCTTCATTTACTGTTTATAATTCTCAGGAAATAATGCTAATTGATAATGAGCTTACAGAAAGAGGAGGAACTAATAAATTTGCCAAGAATTTAAAAGTGCCTCTTTAGGGGTTCCTCATATGAAACTAACAGTATGCTCCATTTACAAATGCTCCTTTCTTGCTATTGTCTCTTGTGGTTCTATTTCATTTTGCCCTCAATGCTTTTTCCACTAAGAGAATTGGAAAGGGAGTAGAATGTGACTGAGGGGCAAGAGGGTGGAGAGGTGTGTCTGGTGAGATAGAAGGCACCTTTAGTCCTTAGGGATGCAGACAGGTATATTGGAAGAACATGGGTCTGGAGTTGTATTCTTGGGTTTAGATCTGGCTTGACATGTAAATTTTTCCAGCCCTAGGTTTTTCATCTGTTAAATAGGGATAATACTGTTTAGTGAGACTGAATGAGATAATAGACCAGAAAACATCTGGCACACAGGAATGCAGTCATTGTTTATTCCATTCTTTGTAAGGAAGGAGGGCAGGGTACAGGAAAGGTAGATAAGAGAAGGCTGGCTTTTTGGTTTAAGAAATTATTCTGTTATTTACAGCTTGGACTTCTTTTTTCATAAGATTAAATGGTTTGGGATGGGGCATCTGGCTGGTTCGGTTGGTAGAGCATGCGGAGCATGTGACTCTTGATCTTGGGATCATGAGTTCAAGCCCTACATGGATGTAGAACTTACTTTAAAAAAAAAAAAAAAAAGGAAGGGGGTACCTGGATGGCTCAGTTGGTTTAGTGTCTAACTCGATTTCAGCTCAAGTCACAATCTCACAGTTTGTGGGATCGAGCCCCAAATCAGGCTCTGCACTGACATCATGGAGCCTGCTTGGGATTCTCCCTTGCCTTCACTTTCTCTGCCCCTCCCCTGCTCGCACTCACTCTTTCTCTCTCTCTCTCTCACTCTCAAAATAAGTAAACATTTAAATAAAAAAAGGAGGGGGATACAAATGGTTTGGGATTTGAGTTTAAAGTGTTTGAGACTTTGTTTTCAAGATGGCTGATTGAAGTCACCTGTTAACTTCATTGTCGTTCTCCAAAACCCCTGTAAATAAAAGAAGTGTAAATAATAATAAATCCATGAGATAGGTTCACTATGTTGGACTCATAAGAACACATATTTTCTTCATTCTAAGTAACTTAAAAAATACTTTCAAAAAAGTAGTGCTGGAAAAAACAAGTGCCATCAAAAAACCACTAAATCCGGGGTACCTGGGTGGCTCAGTTGGTTGAACATCCAGCTCTTTTTTTTTTTTAATATGAAATTTATTGTCAAATTGGTTTCCATACAACACCCAGTGCTCATCCCAACAGGTGCCCTCCTCAATGCCCATCACTCACTTTCCTCTCCCTCCCACCCCCCAGCGTCCGACTCTTGATTTCAGCTCATAATCCCAGGGTTGTGGGATCAAGCCCTGTGTCAGCATAGAGTCTGTTTAAGATTCTCTCTCTCCTCCTCTGCCTGTCTCCCCCGCTCGCACAAGCGCTGGCTCTCTCTCAAAAAAAAAAAAATCACTAAATCTGAGAAATTGCTAAGAGAGAAAGCAAACAGAATCAGGCAACAGAAGAATTAATGTAAAAGAGAACTTTTAGGGAAGGTGAAATAGTTCTCAGGGTGCTCTAAGCCAAGAAGTTAAGGATACAAAGCAAAATTCTCCCCTGGGGCAACCTCAGTCTCCCACCAGTTGGGACTTGGCCAAGGGTGTAGAACACACATTTACATATGTATGTCTGCATATATTATGAGTAGAGTTGACCCTTGAACAACATAGGTTTGAACTACACAGGTCCGCTTCTATACAAATTTTTTTTGAGAAATACAGTACAGTACTGAAAATTTATCTTACGATATTCTTAATGACATCTTTTTGTATACTTTATTATTTTTATTTTTTTAATTTTTTTTTTTTAACGTTTATTTATTTTTGAGACAGAGAGACAGAGCATGAACGGGGGAGGGTCAGAGAGAGGGAGACACAGAATCTGAAACAGGCTCCAGGCTCTGAGCTGTCAGCACAGAGCCCGACGCGGGGCTCGAACTCAGGGACCGCGAGATCATGACCTGAGCCAAAGTCGGCTGCCCAACCGACTGAGCCACCCAGGCGCCCCTGTATACTTTATTATAAGAATATATAATAGAAATAACATATAAAATATATGTTGACAGTTTTAGTTATCAGTAAGGTTTCTAATCAACAGGTTTTTAATAGTTTCACAGGAGTCAAAAGTTTTATATGTTGATTTCTGATTGCAAAGGAGTTCGTGCCCCTAGCCCCTGCCATGTTCTTCCAGGGTCAGCTGTGATAGATACCAGGTATAGGATGAAGGTGGCTCTTCTAATAGGTGGGGAAAGGATATATTTCATTAGTGGAGTAAGGCAGTCTACTACTCTTCTTGGAAATAAAGTCAGATACCTCTCCTAATACCAGATAGGTGAAAGAGTCAGATAAAAACAAAACAATAAAACCATTAAAAGACAGTATAGAAAGTTTTTGGAATTCTAGATTGTGGAAAGCCTTCCTAAGGAAAAAAGTAAACTCCGAGATAGCTTTACCCAATCTTTTTTACCCTGAAGGAGTACTTGAAATAATTTTCAGGTCTCAGGGAACCCCTGCATAAATATAACTATTTGTGGGCACCTGGGTGGCTGAGTCATTAAGCACCTGATTTTGGCTCAAGTCGTGAGCTTATTGGTGAGTTTGAGTCCCCCATGGAGTGAGCTCACCCCTCCTCTCTGTATCTGTCTCTGCCCGCCCCCCCCGCCCCTCACTCACTCTCCTCAAAAAAAAATTGCTGTATTTATATATCTCACAGAATATTAGCTTGATCAGCAAGTTAGAGGCATAATAATTTTAATAATAACTATCAATGTTCTTTTGATATATTTTTTTGTGGATTTACATTTTGGCCAACTTATTAGGCTGTCTTGGTGTGGTTCTCTTCCCCACATAGGTTATCAGATTTTTTAATTATTATTATTATTATTTTAGTTTTATTTTTTATTTTTTAAAATTTACATCCAAAATAGTTAGCATATAGTGAAACAATGATTTCAGGAGTAGATTCCTTAATGTCCCTTATCCATTTAGCCCATCCCCCCTCCCATTTTTAAAATTTTTTTTAATGTTTATTTATCTTTGAGAGAGAGACAGAGTGTGCGTGGGTTAGGGGCAGAGAGAGAGGGAGACATAGAATCTGAAACAGGCTGCAAGCTGTCAGCACAGAGCCCAATGTGGGGCTCGAACTCACGAACTGTGTGTGAGATCATGACTAAGCCAAAGTTGGACACCCAACCAACTGAGCCACTCAGGTGCCCCTAGGTTATCAGATTTAATTCAAGTTATTAGCGTGTATTTCTTTTTAAAAAAGTTTCCTCCTTGAACATTTTTTGCCTTTTTCAAGTAGTCCATTTCTACCATCTAAGTTGCTGAGATAAGGATTGTGGTATATGGTATGTATGTGCAAGAGTAGTTTTTTTCCCCTCTTTAAAATTAAAAATGACCTTTGAGCCAAGCATTCTTGGACCAAAGGGTAGTTAATCCTAGCTTACCTTTCTTGAGACTGATCTTTCTTTCCTTTTCATAAGTTTTAAATTAAAAACTCTTAAGGCAGTGGCATCTGGGTGGCTCAGTCGGTTAAGCAACCGACTTAGGCTCAGGTCATGATTTCACGGTTTGAGTTCAGGCCCCGCATAGGGCTCCATGCTGACAGCTCAGAGCCTGGAGCCTGCTTCAGATTCTGTGTCTCCCTCTCTCTGTCCCTCCCCCACTTCTCCAAAATAAATAAACGTGAAAAAAAATTGTTTAAAAATAATATATTTTCATTAATAACTGGTTTAAGCCAAATGGGGTTTAGTTTTTCTAAAAGTTGGCTTTGTAGATTAAATAAAATTAAATTGTATTACCTAATGTTACTTACATGAAAATTGACATTGTTATTCTAAAGCTGCCAAAATCATAAGCCAGATAATATTAATAAAAATATGAATGGGGCGGCTGGGTGGCTCGGTTGGTTAAGCATCCGACTTCGGTTCAGGTCATGATCTCATGGTCCGTGAGTTCGAGCCCCGCGTCGGGCTCTGTGCTGACCGCTTAAAGCCTGGAGCCTGTTTCAGATTCTGTGTCTCCCCCTCTCTCTCTGCCCCTCCCCTGTTCATGCTCTGTCTCTCTGTCTCAAAAATAAACGTTAAAATTAAAAAAATATATATATGACTGACAATACAACTTTATATAAAATTTTGTAAAAACATTTTTTTCTGAGTGATACCAGAATCAAATATACCTTGCAGTTACAAAATTATTATACACACGTTGGTTTTTTGATATCTTATAGGTCTGTACTTAGTTTAAAAGCATAATTTTTGAAACTAAAAATAGCACATGAGGCATAAGGAGGTTAAGTCCTATTTCAGTAGCTAGTATTTGCACCCAAGCTGTTTTAACTTGAGACTGTGCTTCTTTCTAGTGTTTGTAACACACAAAGAACTCTTAGAAAGTAGAAAAAAATAATTAGTAAAAAAAATGAACAAAGGATATAAGACAATTCATAGAAGAAGAATACAAGTAGTACTAATAAGCATATCAGAAGATGTTTCTTTAACGTTTATTTTTTTGAGAGAGAAAGAGTGTGAGCCAGGGAGGGGCAGAGAGAGGGAGACACAGAATCTAAAGCAGGCTTCGGACTCTGAACTGTCAGCACAGAGCTCGATGTGGGGCCTAAACTCCTGAACCAAGAGATCATGACCTGAGCTAAAGTCAGCCACTCAACCGACTGAGCCACCCAGGTGCTCCAGGAAGTACAAATTTTAAAAGTGAAATACCAGGGGCGCCTGGGTGGCTCAGTCAGTTGAGTGTCCAACTCTTGATTTCGATGTAGGTCATGACCTCGTGGTTCATGAGATGGAGCCCTGCCTTGGGCTCTGCGCTGACAGTGCAGAGCCTGCTTGGGATTCTCTGCTCCTTCCCTGCTTATGGTCTCTCTCTCTCAAAATAAAGTAGTAAACATTTTAAATAAATAATAAATGTGAAATGCCATATTTCATTTATTAGGTAGGGTAACATTTATAAAGATTTCACCCAGGGTGGCAAGGGTATGAGAGGATAAATTAGTGTAATTTTCTTGAAAGTGATTTTGGCAATACTTATAAAATTTTTTTTTAAGTGTGCATACCATTGGCTTTGCATTTGTGTTCACAGATACATGTGTATACAAGGATATTCACTGCTGCACTGCTTATGATAGTAGTAACACTAGAAGCAAATCACTAAATAAGGGAAATGGTGAATAATGGTACAATTGTAGTGTGTCCTGTGCAGTCAGAAGAATGAGGTAGATCTTTGCCTATTGACAGGGTAGGATGTGTTACAGATTGCTGAGTGTCAAAACCGGTTTAGTATCACTGATTTTTAACATGTAGAATGTCATGGTCCTTGAATAATAGTAGTAAAGTTCAAAACAGTAACTGGGCTGGGGAGTGGGTTGCTAAGGAGGATAACTTGAATTTTTTATTTTTTGTTTTTATTTTTTAGTTTATTTTTGAGAGAGAGAATGTGCTCATGTGTGCAGCTGAGGGGCAGAGAGAGAGAGAGAATCCCAAGCCGCCCTGTACTGTCCGCACATAGCCCAATGTAGCACTCGAACCTGCGAACTGTGAGATCATTACCTGGGCCGAAATCAAGAATCAGATGCTTAACTGACTAAGCCACCCACATGCCCTGAGAGCTTGAATTTTTCATTAAACATGAACTGCTTTTCTAATGAAAGAAAAGTGTTGTTTGAGAATATTTTGCTTTGAACTTGTATGTACAGAGCAATAGTTCTTAACCTTTTCTTCCCTATCCCAAACATCTTAATGTCTTTTTATTTGTAAAGCCCTTTACTCTAGATGCTTGGGTACAGTAGTGAGCCGACAGAAAGCTCCCTGTATACAGGAGCATACATTATAGCTGGAAGGAGATAGATGGTACGTAAGATAAGAAAAATCTTGTTACATAGTGATAATGCAGAGGAGTGAAAAAAAAGCGGATGGAGGTAACCAGGGTAAGCCCCAATGTGCTCTTGACATTTGAGTTAAGACCAAGGAGAGTTGGCAGATGAGCCACGTGATTATCTGAGGAAAGAGCATTCCAAATCTGAAAGCCCGAAGCCTGCTTATTTAAAAAATGGCAAAAAAGCTGGTGTAACTAGAATGCACTGAAAGAATGGATGAGGCTAGAGTGTATGTACTGAACAGACCTGCCTTTCTCAATTCACATGTGAAAAGGCTCTTTTGCCTCATAGTACAGTTGACTCATGAACAACATGGGGTTAGGGATGTTGATCCCTTGCACAGTTGAAAATCTTCTTATAATTTTTGACTCCCCCAAAACTTAATTGTTTACTGTGGACCCAGAAACCTTACCGATAACCTTAGTAGTCAATTAATATGTATTTTGTATGGTGTATGTATTATATACTGTATTCTTAAAATAAGCTAGAGAAAGTGTTATAAAGAAAACCATAAGGAAGAAAAAATACATTTTCAGTACTATAGTGCATTTATTGAAAAAAATCTGCATATAAGTGGACCCATGCTGTTCAAACCCAAGTTGTTCAAGGGTCAACTATATTGTGTCTCAACCTAATCCTTTTGATAATAAAAAATTATGTCAGGTGCCTGGGTGGTTCAGTCAGTTAAGTATCCAACTCTTGATTTCGGCTCAGGTCATGATCTCACAGTTGTGAGATTGAGCCTCACCGACAGGCTCCATGCTTGGCATTCTTACTTGGGATTCTCTCTCCCTCTCTGTCCCTGCTCCAACTCTCTCAAAATAAACAGTAAGAAAAATTAAAAATTAAGTATATATTAATGATATTTAAAACAATTTACTGTCTTGAGAGCTCAGGCTGTTTTCTAGATTGCTTTTTTTTTAATTATGGCAAAATTAGATTGCCTTTTAAAAAACATCTGTCATCACCTCAGAGTTGCCTTTATCCTCTGACTTAATCAATCTGTGCAACACATACCTTATTGTATGTATACAAAGTAATTACATCCTTAAAACAGTTTTAGTGAATTGGTGGGAGACAGAGGTACATGTTAATTAGAAGAGTAGCTATCTGAGTAAGTCTCACTGTGTTCCCTTACTACTAACACATTCACACTTCAGACTAACAAAAGTGTGGTTTTTCCCACATTTACCAATTCTCTGACACCAGCTGGCTGTCCTGTAATTCAGTCTGACGCTGTCTACTTGGAATTAGCATCAGGTCCCACAAGTTAAGGGATCAATTCCACAAGACTTCCCCCCCAGCTCAGACACCAATCACATGTCCCAGGTTACTGTACTTCTGATTGATCATCTATCAGTTGGGGTTCTCCCTACCCCTCCTCAGGTTTCATAATTTGTTAGAACAACTGACAGAACTCAGGGAAACATGTTTCCTGGAATATTATATAATAAATGATACAATAAAGGATACAAATGAACAGAATAAAGACATAGAGGGGCCTCTGTCCCTTTGGAGTTTGGGTGTACCACCCTCCTGGCATGTGAGTGTATTCATTGACACACAGTTCCCTGAACCCCATACTTTTGGGATTTTTGTGGAGCCTACAGCACATGGGTATGATCCATTAGTAAATCAATTTCTAGCCCCTCTTGTTTACAGAGTGGAGCATGGGCTGAAATACCAAGCTCTGTTTTTATTTATTTAAAAAAGTTTTTTGGGGGGCACCTGGGTGGCTCAGGTCAAGATCTCATGGTCTGTGACTTCAAGCCCTGCATCGGGCTCTGTGCTGACAAGCTCAGAGCCTGGAGCCTGTTTCAGATTCTGTCTCCCTCTCTCTCTGCCCCTCCCCAGCTATTGCTCTGTCTCTCTCTCTGTCAAAAATAAATAAACATAAAAAATAATTAAAAAAAAATTTTTTTTTCTTTAATGTTTTTATTTATTTTTGAGACAGAGGGAGACACAGAATCCAAAGCAGGCTCCAGGCTCTGAGCTGTCAGCACAGCTCTGAGCTGAAGTTGGACGCTTAATCGACTGAACCACCCAGGCGCCCCAACCGAGCTTTGTTTTTATTTTTTTTTATTTTTTATTTTTTTTAATGTTTTATTTATTTTTGAGAGAGAGACAGACCATGAGTGGGCGAGGGGCAGAGAGAGGGAGACACAGAATCGAAAGTAGGCTCCAGGCTTTGAGCTGTCAGCACAGAGCCCAACATGGGGCTAGAACCATGAACCGCGATATCATGACCTGAGCTGAAGTCCGCCACTTAACCAACTGAGCCACCCAAGCGCCCCTGAAGGTACCAAACTTTAATCATGGTTTGGTCTTACCAGTGACCAGCCTCCATCCAGGAGCCCTCTAAGAGTTGAATGCATGAATACATCATTAGAATACATGATGCTCCTGGCACTTTTATTATCACTTAGGAAATTAACGAAGGTTTTAGGAGCTCCAGCCAGGAACCAGAGAGACCAAAATATGTATTTCTTATTATATACCAGTACCCTACATCTATTTAAGTTAAGGAAGTACCTTCTGAAGGCAAAAACAAGAGCTCCCATGTAAGAGCCTTGACAGTGTGTACAATACTAGAAAAGACCCCAAGTTTCCTGTTCCTGGTAGGTTGGCCTGAGCTAGGTGACGGGGATTCATTTGGATCTTCCCTTTCAAGAGCCCTCTTGAGTTGGGTGCTTCCTAAAGCATCCACTTGAAGTTAAATGCATGTGCCAGAGAGAAGGCCTTCTGATGGTGAATCGCAGGTGTTGGGTTTCACTTAGCACCCATAGAATTGCTTGTTTCTTCTCTGCCCTTCTCAGTTCCTACAGGGCAGGAACTGAGGCTTCATACAAGTCTGGTTGGTCAAACTGGCCTCACAAGTGAAGGATACTCTGGGGAAAGAGACCTCTCATCACTTGCTTCTTCTGGTGCTAGAAGTCAAGATCTCAAGGCTTCAGTGGCTCAAAGTGCAACTCTTCCCCGTTTGTCATTTCAACGTTTGTCTCTCTTCCTCTTTTTCTTCTTGTTGCACATTTCCTCCATGCTGGATGGTCCCTAACCCCTCATCGTAGTGTGAGCTACTGAGAATGAAGAAAGTTAATTAAGGGGCGCCTGGGTGGCGCAGTCGGTTAAGCGTCCGACTTCAGCCAGGTCACGATCTCGCGGCCCATGAGTTCGAGCCCCGCGTCAGGCTCTGGGCTGATGGCTCGGAGCCTGGAGCCTGTTTCCGATTCTGTGTCTCCCTCTCTCTCTGCCCCTCCCCCGTTCATGCTCTGTCTCTCTCTGTCCCAAAAATAAATAAAAAACGTTGAAAAAAAATTAAAAAAAAAAAAAAAAAAAAAAAGAAAATTAAGAGCCAGACTTGACTCTGAGACAGAAGAATCTGGTCTGCCTCTGCTACTTTAGATGTGTGTCATCTTAGGCAAGTGATTTAACCACATAGAGTCCATTTCCTTATCTGTATCATGAAAATAAAAAGAATTTATATTGTAGTTACTTTGAGGATTACATAAAATACTAGGTTATAAGCACGTTGGCACATAGTAATCCTCGATAAATAAATAATAGTTGCTTTTGTTTTCTTCTTCCACTTCTCATTAATGCCATTCCTACCTATGGCCCCCGTTGCCTTTTAGAGTTTTGAAAAGTATCCAAACATTTATAAATAAGGATTCCCACACTGTTGGTAATATGTCATTTTTATCCCTTTTTTCTTTTAATACATAAACTGTTACAAATGCAGTTCAAATCTCTGATACCCTTCTAAACAACCCCCTTTCCCAAGGTAAATACTGTTTTAAAGTTTTCAACTTGATGTGATATTTTCTGTATCCATCTGGGTATTGGTTTTTAGTTACAAATATCAGACAGCATTCCCCCTCATCCCCCTCATTTATTCAGAAAAAAATTGATTAAAGGATAGCTGTTAACTCAGGGAATTTATGGGAGGGCCAGAGAATGGGTCTTGGAGGCTGTGCATCCAGGAATAGGACTCAGGTCACATTGCAGGCCTGTTCTGGCAGAGACTTTCTGCCATACCCCTGGGCCCAGGTCCTTGCCCTACCACAGTCTCTCATTGGGATCTATGCCATCCTGCTCCATTTCTGCCATATTCCTCCACTCTTACCAGAAAATGGAGGTTGTGGTTCCTGCTGCCTCATGTTGTTCCCCTCTGAGTCCAAATTTCATACAGTGTGTCTAATTCGGGAAGCTTTGGTCATATGCCTGCATTGTAGCTGCAGAAGAGGATGTTGGGACAGTGATTCTGGCTTCTGCCTTGAGAGGCAGTGCTCATAATATGATGTGTTCTCCAAACATGGTTTTGCAGTCAAAAACAAGACTACCGTCAACTATTCTCTCACAGGCACTTTGTGGGCTGATTGGGATCCTGATTGAATTGGTGACCCATTTATTGCTGCCTTTTCTGCCCCTTCATATCCAGCCTTTTGCCCACAGTTAAATCTCTTCCCTACCACATTTCTAAGTTCATTTATATCATAAGAGTTTGGCAGGAGCACCTGGGTGGCCCAGTTGGTTAAGTGTCCGACTTCGGCTTGGGTCCTGATCTCACAGTTTGTGAGTTCAAGCCCCGCATCAGCCTCTGTGCTGACAGCTCAGAGCCTGGAGCCTGCCTCGGATTCTGTGTCTCCCTCTCTCTGCTCCTCCCCTGCTCATACTCTGTCTGTCTCTGTCTCTCTCCCTCTCTCTCAAAAATATTAAAAACTTTAAAACATTAAAAAACATTTAAAAAAACAGAGTTTAGCAAATGTTTAATACTTGGATAAAGACTACTAGTTTTCAGAAGAGTGCTATTTGAACAGTGAAATTCTATCAAGGTCCCTAAAGTTTTGCTAGACTAGTTGTTAAAAGGTTTGGTCCTAGGTGTATGATTCCTCACCTAGTCTGGTCTTCTGCCAGCACACTGAGCACTGTCCTTAACCATCCCTCCTCAGTAAGACTCAGAAAATGAAATGGAATGTGAGCTACATACGTTGTTGTAAGTTTTCTAGTAGCCTCTCTCTTTTTTTTTTTTTTTTTTTTAAGTAATCCCTACACCCAGTGTGGGGTTTGAACTCGTAACCCTGAGATCAAGAGTAGCATGGTCTTCTGACTGCCAGGCACCCCTAGTAGCCTCTTTTCTAAAGGGAATACAAGAGGTGAAATTGATTTTTTTTAATCACATTTTACTTAGTCTAATATAGTTTTTCAACATGTGATCAGTATAATATTACTGATAAACTGTTTTGCCCTTCTTTGATACAAATCCTTGAAATCTGGTTATGTTTTGTACTTGTAGCACCTTATTTGTAGCACATCATAGTTTGAATATCTCAAGTGATTGGCAACTACATGTAACTAATGGGTATTGGACCGGTGGAGCTTCAGAGAAATGTAAGAGAAGAATTATTCTTTCTTGTGGAAATAAATTTTAAAATTATTCATGAGGGGACACCTGGGGGGCTCAGTCAGTTAAGCGATGGGCTCTATGCTGCCAATCTGCTGACAGTGCAGAGCCTCCTTGGGTTTGTCTTCCTCTCTTCTCTGCCCCTTCCCTGCTTCCTCTCTCAAAAATAAGTAAACTTACAAAAAAAAGTTTAAAATCGTTTATAAGGTGGAATTTGGAAATTGACCTGACACACTCACTGAGTTTATTCTCCTTGAAATATTTTTTTAATGTTTATTTTTTAGAGAGCAAGAGCATGCGCATGTGAGTGGGGTAGGGGCAAAGGCGGGGGGGGGGGTGGGTGGGCAGAGGACCTGAAGTGTGCTCTGTGCTGACAGCAGAGAGCCCCAGGTGGGGCTGGAACTCATGAACTGCAAGATCATGACCTGAGCTGAAGTTGGATGCTTAACTGACCGAGCTACACAGGTGCCCCAGTTTATTCTTTTTTTTTTCTTTTCTAAAGTATTTATTTTGAGAGAGAGAGCAAGCATGAGTGGGGGAGGAGCAGACAGAGAGGAAGAGAGAGAGAATCCTAAATATGTTCTGTGCTGTCAGCACAGAGCCTGATGCAGGGCTTGAACTCACAAACCGTGAGATCATGACCTGACCTGAAACCAAGACATGGACACTCAACCAATTTAGCCACCCAGGACCCCGATTCTCCTTTAAATGAAATCTTGGTTTTACATTTTAGCCGGAAAGAAAACAAAAAAATCAAGAAATGGTATTAGATGTTTGTTTGTTTAGTTTCAGTGATTGGAAGAAAAGATTCCTAATTGAGGTAATACATGCGTTACTTCATGGTTTCTCATTGTTTCTTAGTTGGAGTACTTAGTCTTAATGTTGGGTTGAGCTCTGGATTACTTAGGTTCTGAACACTGAGGAAAAGGAAGATTAACCATCTACAAACTAGTAACATTGACAAATGAAGTCCAATAAAATTTCTAGACTAGTGGTTATCAAACTTCAGGGTGCATTAGAATCACCTGAAAAGTTTCTTAAAATGGAAATGGCTGTTTCCCCCACCCCTCTCAACCCCTGAATTCTGCTTGAGTGTAGGACTGGAGTCAGTTCTGAGAATTTGCACTTTCCCCCCAATTTTATTGAAATATATTTGACATATAGCACTATATAAGTTTAAGTCTACAGCTTAATGATTTGACTTAAATATATCATGAAATAAGTTTAGTTAACATCCATCATCTGATATAGATGAAAAGATAAATTTTTTTCTTTGTGATGAGAACTCTTAGGATTTACTCTACTAACTTTCCTCTGTATCATACAGCATTGTTAGCTACAGTCATCCATCCAATTGTTTATTATATCCCTAGCATATCTTATAACTTGGAGTTTGTACCTTTTGACCACATTCATCCTGTTCTTCCTCCTTTGCCCACTCACTGCTTTTGGTAACCACAAATCTGATCTCTTTTTTTTCCCCCATGGGTTTGTTCCTTTTTTGTTTGGATTTTGAGATTGTGTAGTATTTGCCTTTCTCTGACTTATTTCACTTAGCATAAAGCCCTAGAAAGTCCATCTATGTTGTCACAAATGGCAGAATTTCCTCCTTTCTTATGGCTGAGTAAAATCCCATTTTTTATATATTCCATAACTTTTTCATCTACCTGTTCAGACACTTCATTCATTTTCATGTCTTTGTTTATTGTAAATAATGCTCTAAACATGGGAGTGCAGATATCTCTTTGGCATAATGTTTTCATTTCCAGAGAATTTTCATTTCTAACAAATTTCCAGGTTGATGTTGAATGTGCTGCTCTGCAGACCACATTTAGACATACTTTCTGAAGAACTTAATTGATAGTATACTCAATGAAATAAATAATTTAAGAAAAGTCATGAAAATAAAAGAAATGGTAGAACCAACTCAGAATTGAGATCTGATTGCAGTGTGGTAGCCATACAGAAGAGCCAGAAAGCAGTCTGTCCAGGTTGAAATAGAAAGTCAGAATGCTCAAGAAGAAAGTAGTAGTGCGGTACATATTATGTGGTCAAGAGCTCAGAAGTATAGTTATTTTACGTGTCTCTTCTGATCAACTGGAAAAAAAAAAGGCAATTAGAAACTCTGGAGAAGGTAGGGAGCCAAATGAGAAGGTTGAATAATTAAAAAAAAAAAATTTATGTTTATTTATTTTTGAGAGAGAGAGAAAGAGAGAAGGAACATGAGAGGGGGAGGGCCAGAAAGAGGATCTGAAGCAGACTCTATACTGACACCAGAGAGCCCAATGTGGGGCTTAACTCACACACCTTGAGTTCGTGACCTGAGCAGAGGATGGATGCTTAACCAACTGAGCCACCTAGGTGCCCCAATAAGGTTGAATAATTTAAATGTGAAGGGAACTAAAATATGGTGTGATTCATGAGGGATTGAGAGGTGAGAAACAGTGTTTTTTGAAACAATAAAACCAAATTCATGCCCCTAGTAATGTCCCCCCTCTCCTATTTGATATGTAACTTTTCTAGGATATGCTAGGCTTAGAGATGATAGTTTTCCTTTTTGTACCTCTTGAGAATCATCTTAAATCTAGGCTTAAGTTTAAAAATGCCTTTTTATTATATATATATTTTTTTCTGTAGTTATCTGTAATTTTTTCGAGACAATTGATCTAAATATAATCTTGAAAATTATAGCTAAACCTGTTAAGAAACATAGAGCAACTAGTGAATCACAATACCAGCTTCTGAATGTCTTCCTTAGGTTTTTTTTCTTTTTCTCCTCCTCCTTCACTTCAGTTCTGTTTCCTCTTCTTTGAGTAAAATTTCATTTTTTTTATTAAAAAAATAAAGTTATGTTTTTATATGAATAAAAATTGGAAGGGAGGTAATAAAAATAACATTTAATTCTTATTGACCTTTGATAGTTATGATTGAAGGTTATAAACAAAATGTAGGATTTCTTACTCAATATGTTGACATTGGTAAAGAAATGTCACAAAGTGCTATAAACTCTTAGCTCTTACTCCTCTAATTTTAAATTCTAGCTATGTATCTAAAATGGCATCAGATTACTTGCGCTGGTTTATTCTGGAGTGAGGAGTAGATCCTCCCCCCACCCCAGTTCTGATTCCATAGTATTTCCATAGTAATTGTGATAACTTGTTTCTGATTCTGTTGGAAGTTTGAATGTTGATAAATGGTTTCTTAAAAAAATCCATTAAAAGGGGTACAGTAAAATTATGAAGCATATGAGCTATAATTTAGTGATAACCAGATTAAAAATTTTTCATTTTTAAGGAGGTAATAACAATTATAAAGTGTACTATGTAATTAACTCTATAGTAGTGGGGTTTTTTTGTTTGTTTTTGAGAGAGAGGGTGCAAGTGAGTGAGAGGCAGAGAGAATCAGAAGCAGGGCTCACCCACCAAAGTGGGCTCGAGCTCACCCGATGTGAGACTCGAACTCACAAACCATGAGATCATGACTTGAGTGAAAGTCAGATGCTTAACATCTGAATCATGCTGGCGCCCTTATAGTAGTTTTTTTTGTTTTTGTTTTTTAATGTTCATTTTTGAAAGAGCACTAGCAGGGAGGGGCAGGGGGGAAACACAGAATCTGAAGCAGGCTCCAGGCTCTGAGCTGTCCACACAGCCCAACAATAGGGCTCAAACCCACAAACTGTGAGATCATGACCTGAGCTGAAGTCAGACACTTAACCCACTGAGCCTCCCAGGCACCCCTGTAGTAGTGGTTCTTAAAGGGTGGTTCAAGATTGGTCATCCCCAGTACCCTTGCAGGACTTCTTAAAATCAAAGCTGTTTTTATTAGAATACTGAGATGTTACCTGCCTTTTTCATTCTCATTTTCTTATGAATGTACAGTGGAGTTTTTTAGATGCCACATGTGATGTATACACAACAGATGGAATGCAGAAGCAGATAGAATCCAGCTGTCTTCAATTAAGTCAGCCATTAAAGAAAGTTGCAAAAAATGTAAAAAATGCAACTCTTAAAAAAAATTTTTTTGGCAAATAACGTGCATACTTCAAAGATACTGCAAATTCAGTTCTAGACTACTGCAATAGAGTGAATATCGCAATAAAGTGAGTCAAATGACTTGGTTTCTCAGTGCATATAGAAGTTGTTCAGACTAAACTGTAGTCTGTTAAGTATGTAACAGCATTATGTCTTAAAAGAGTGTACATATCTTAATTTAAAAATACTTTATTGCTGGGGCACCTGAATGGCTCAGTCAGTTAAGCATCCAACTCTTGGTTTCGACTCAGCTCGTGATCTCATGGTCTGAGTTTGAGCCCTGCGTCGGGCTCTGTGCTGACAGCTAGGAGCCTGGAGCCTGCTTTGGATTCTGTGTCTCCCTCTCTCTCTGCCCCTCCCCTGCTCATGCTCTGTCTCTCTCTCTGTCAAAAATAATAAACATTTTTTTAAAAAAATTTAAGAACTGTTGAATGACCACATGCATTGTCAGTGAGCAGTAATATTTTGAAAAGAACCTTTTTTTTGTGAGCAGTAGGTCTCAACACTGGGCTTAGAATTATTCAGTAAGCCACGTTAAACAGATGTGCTATCATCCAGGCTTTGTTTTTCAATTTTTTTTTTTCAACGTTTTTTATTTATTTTTGGGACAGAGAGAGACAGAGCATGAACGGGGGAGGGGCAGAGAGAGAGGGAGACACAGAATCGGAAACAGGCTCCAGGCTCCGAGCCATCAGCCCAGAGCCTGACGCGGGGCTCGAACTCACGGACCACGAGATCGTGACCTGGCTGAAGTCAGGACGCTTAACCGACTGTGCCACCCAGGCGCCCCCAGGCTTTGTTTTTCTATGAGTACAAACAAAGTAAACTTAGCATAAATCCTAAGGGCCTTAGCCCTAGGACCTTTGGAATAATAAGTGAACTTCAGTTTCACCATAAAGTTACCCAGCTGCATAAGCCCCTAACACAATGTCAGCCTATTCTTTGAGGCTTTGAAGCCAGGCATTGATTTCTCCTCTGCAGCTATGAAAGTCCTAGATGGCATCTTCAAATATAAGACTGTTTTATCTACATTGAAAATCTGTTGTTTCGTATAGCCACTTTCATTAATTACCTTAACTAAATCTTCTGTATAATTTGCTGTAGCTTCTACATCAGCACTTGCTGTTTCACCTTACACTTTTACATTATGGAGACAGCTTAAACCTCATGAACCAACCTCCGCTAGCTTCAGACTTTTCTTCTGCAGGTTCCTCCCCTCTCTCTCAGCCTTTGTAGAATTGAGAGTTGGGGTCTTGCTCTGAATTAGTCTTTGGCTGACTTAAACTTTCTCCTTTTAGCAATAAAGTTGGTGTTCTCATCATTCATGTGTTCACTGGAGTAACACTTAACTTCCTTCAAGAAGTTTTCCTTTGCATTCACAGCTTCACTAACTGGCACAAGAGACCTAGCTTTTGGCCTGCCTTGGCTTTTGATATACCTTTCTCACTAAGTTTAGTCATTTCTAGCTTTTGGAAATGACTCTTATTTTCACTTAAACACTTAGAAGCTGTTGTTTTTAATTGGCCTAATTTCAATATTATTTTGTCTCTGGAAATAAGGAGGCCTGTTGGTGGAGCTGTTAGAACATGCACATTTATCAATTAAGTTTGCCGTGGTCTTATATGGGCAAGGTTCATTGGTCCCCAGTTATAACAAGTAACTTAGTAACATCAAAGATCTCAACAGATCACTATAAAAAATATAATGATAAAAGGGGCACCTGGGTGGCTCAGTTGGTTAAGCATCCAACTCTTGATTTCAGTCTGGGTCATGATCTCATAGTTTGAGTTCAAACCCCAGGTCAGGGCTTCGATTCTTTCCCTCTCTCTCTGCCCCTTCCCTGCTGGCGCTCTCTCTCTCTCAAATAAATAAACATTAAAAAAATAAAAACCTATATTGTGTGTGGGGAGCACAATAAACCTAGGTATGCCTTTTCATAGGCATGTGTTATTTATGTTAACAAGATTGGTTTGTGTGATATCCTAGTTTGTTTTATTTTTTTAGTTTTTTTTTTTTTTTTAAATGAGATTTGCCACATCAAGGGACTTTTTTTTTTTTTAAGGTTTACTTATTAATTTTTGAGGGGCGCCTGGGTGGCGCAGTCGGTTAAGCGTCCGACTTCAGCCAGGTCACGATCTCGCGGTCCGTGAGTTCGAGCCCCGCGTCGGGCTCTGGGTTGATGGCTCAGAGCCTGGAGCCTGCTTCCGATTCTGTGTCTCCCTCTCTCTCTGCTCCTCCCCCGTTCATGCTCTGTCTCTCTCTGTCCCAAAAATAAATAAAAAATGTTGAAAAAAAAAAAAAAATTAAAAAAAAAAAAATTTTTTTTTGAGAGAGAGAGTGAGCCAGAGAGAGACAGAATTCCAGGCAGGCTCCGCACTGTCAGCACAGAGCCTGATGTGGCACTCAAACCCATGAACCACAAGATCATGACCTCAGCCAAAACCAAGAGCCAGATGCTTAAGCACCTAAGCCACCCAGGTGCCCTAATTTTAATTTCTAATACAGTAAATATCAACATCTATATCCATGTAATCAAAAGCTAGTGGGGGTCCTCAATAATTTTTTGAGAGGATCCCAGGACCAAAAAAGCTTCTATAGTAATTGGTTTCATAGTTTCCTTTATGTCCTTGATGTAAAGCACTGGTTCTAAACATGGGCCTTCCATCAGTCAACTGGAAAACTTGTTAAGATAGATTGCTAGGCTTGTTCCCCAGAGTTTCTGATTCAGTAGTTCTGAGGTGGGACCTGAGAATTTGTATTTCTAAAAGTGCCTGGGTACTGATGCTGTTGGCCTGGAAGCTATATTTTGAGACTCACTGGTGTAAAGAAATAATGCTTATCAGACTCTTGATTTCACGGTTGTGGGATCAAGCCCCACATTGGGCTCCATGCTGATAGCATGGAGCCTGCTTGGGATTCTAACTCTGCCTCTCCTCTGCTCACACCCTGTCTCTCGAAACAAAGTCTACAAAGAAGAAATAATGCTTATAAGGAAGGAAACCTCCTTTTTGAGCACCTACTGTATATTGGTAAATATTATTTTATGCTCATTACAACTCTAGGGAGTTAGGTGTTCTCCCCCTTTATATTACATCTAAGGGGAATCACAGCTAGGAAAGTATACCAGCAATTCAAGTTCAAGTCTGACTTCAAGGTCTATTATGCCCTTTACATAATCTCCTTGCTTATCTTTTTAATTAGTAATGGCTTTACTGAGATCTAATTCTCATATAATTCACCTATTGAAAGTATATAATTCAGGGGCGCTTGGGTGGCTCAGTCAGTTGACCTTCCGACTTTGGCTCAGGTCATGATCTCACGGTTTGTGAGTTCGAGCCCCGCGTCAGGCTCTGTGCTGACAGCTCAGAGCCTGGGGCCTGCCTCAGATTGTGTGTCCCCCCTCTCTCTCCGCCCTACCCCTGCTTGTGCTCTGTCTCTCTCTTTCAAAAATGAATAAACATAAAAATAATTAATTTAAAAAAGTATATAATTCATCAGTTTTTAAATCTACCCACAGAGTTCTGCAACCAATTTTAGACCATTTTTATCAACCCAAAAAAGAAACCCTGTACCCATTTATATTTTCCCCAATCCTGTGCTCTTAGACAATCATTAGTCTTTGTGACTGATTTCCCTTAACATAATTTTTTTTAATGTTTATTTGAGAGAGAGCAGGGGAAGGGCAGAGAGAGAGGGGGGTTGGGGAATCCCAAGCAGGCTTCACACTGTCAGCACAGAGCCTTACTCGGGTCTTGATTTCATGAACCATGAGATCATGACCTGAGCCAAAATCAAGAGTCGAATGCCTAACTGAGCCACCCAGGTGCCGCTAGCATAGTGTTTTCACTAGGTTTATCTAAGTTGTACCAAAGTTTCATTCATTCCTTTTTGTTGCTAAATAATACTCTGTTCTATGGAAATACCAAATATATTTTTAATTGATCAATTTATGAACATTTGGGTTGTTTCTGCTTTTTAGCTATTAGGAATAAGGCTACTATAAACTTTGTATCTACATTTTTATGTGGACATAGTTTTCATTCCTCTTAGGTATATACCTAGGAGTGGAATTGCTGGGTCCTGTGGGTTTTTCATGTTTGTCATAGGTATGTTTAACTTTTTGAGAAACTGCTAGACTGTTTTCCAAAGCAGCTGTACCAATTTTACACTCCTCCTGGCAGTATATGAGGATTCCAATTTTTTTACATCCCTGTCAACCCTTGTTATTGTCAGTCTTTTTTTTTTTTTTTTAATTTTTTTTTTTCAACGTTTTTTATTT
Source organism: Panthera leo (assembly GCF_018350215.1). NCBI lineage: Eukaryota > Metazoa > Chordata > Mammalia > Carnivora > Felidae > Panthera > Panthera leo. The sequence goes on along the minus strand of NC_056680.1, from coordinate 18,049,071 downwards.
ATTTTTGGGACAGAGAGAGACAGAGCATGCAGGCTCCAGGCTCCGAGCCATCAGCCCAGAGCCTGACGCGGGGCTCGAACTCACGGACCGCGAGATCGTGACCTGGCTGAAGTCGGACGCTTAACCGACTGCGCCACCCAGGCGCCCCAGTCTTTTTTTTTTTTTTTTTTTTTTTTGAATCAAGTATTTATTGAGAATAAAAACTATGTATTATTTTCTTTTTTTATTATTTTTTAATTTTATCTTTTATTTTTTAAAATTTACGTCCAAATTAGCATATAGTGCAACAATGATTGCAGGAGTAGATTCCTTAGTGCCCCTTACCCATTTAGCCCATTCCCCCTCCCACAACCCTTCCCATAACCCTCAGTTTGTTCTCCATATTTATGAGTCTCTTCTGTTTTGTCCCCCTCCCTGTGTTTATATTATTTTTGTTTCCCTTCCCTTATGTTCATCTGTTTTGTCTCTTAAAGTCCTCATATGAGTGAAGTCATATGATTTTTGTCTTTCTGTGACTAATTTCACTCAGCACAATACCCTCCAGTTCTATCCACGTAGTTGCAAATGGCAAGATTTCATTCTTTTTGATTGCTGAGTAATACTCCATTGTATATATATACCACATCTTCTTTATCCATTCATCCATCGATGGCCATTTGGGCTCTTTCCATACTTTGGCTGTTGTTGATTGTGCTGCTATAAACATGAGGGTGCATGTGTCCCTTCAAAACAGCACACCTGTATCCCTTGGATAAAAACCTAGTAGTGCAATTGCTGGGTCGTAGGGTAGTTCTGTTTTTAGTTTTTTGAGGAACCTCCATACTGTTTTCCAGAGTGGCTGCGCCAGTTTGCATTCCCACCAACAATGCAAAAGAGATCCTCTTTCTCCGCATCCGCCAACATCTGTTGTTGCCTGAGCTGTTAATGTTAGCCATTCTGACAGGTGTAAGGTGGTATCTCATTGTGGTTTTGATTTGTATTTCCCTGATGATGAATGATGTTGAGCATTTTTTCATGTGCCATTTCCATGGCCATCTGGAGGTCTTCTTTGGAGAAGTGTCTATTCATGTTTTTTGCCCATTTCTTCACTGAATTATTCGTTTTTTGGGTGTTGAGTTTGAGAAGTTCTTTATAGATTTTAGATACTAACCCTTTATCTGATATGTCATTTGCAAATATCTTCTCCCATTCTGTCAGTTGCCTTTTAGTTTTGCTGATTGTTTCCTAAGCTGTGCAGAAGCTTTTTATTTTGATGAGGTCCCAGTAGTTCGGTCTTTTTTTAATTATAGCCATCTTAATGGCTTTCAAGTGGCATCTTATTGTGGTTCTGATTTGCATTTCCTTATAACTAATGATGTTGAGCGACTTTTCATTGGCTTATTGTCCATTTGCATTTCTCTGGAGAAATGTTTGTTCAGATCCTTTTTAATTTTTTTGTGTATGAAATAATTAAGAGATGCAACTTCATTGTTTTCATATGGATAGCCAGTTGTCCTAGCACCATGCTTGATTATCTTTGTGATGTGTCTCCTTCTTTAAAAAAAAATTTTTTTTTAACGTTTTATTTATTTTTGAGACAGGGAGGGACAGAGCATGAACAGGGGAGGGTCAGAGAGAGGGGGAGACACAGAATCTGAAACAGGCTCCAAGCTCTGAGCTGTCAGCACAGAGCCCAACGCGGGGCTTGAACTCAAGAACTGCAAGATCATGACCTGAGCCGAAGTCTGCCGCTTAACCAACTGAGCCACCCAGGCACCCCGATGTGTCTACTTCTTTTATTAGATAGATAAAATCTCTCATCTGCCTTCCTTTCTACCTTCCTACCAGTGTTTAGAGTTTAGATATGTGTGTCTGAAGGAAATATCTTTTTCTTTCTTTCTTTCTTTTTTTTTTTTTTTTTTTTTAACCACAGGCTGTACAAGGCATCCTTTCATGCTGCTTTGTATGCTGAGGTAACAACAATAAGAAATGAACTGCATTATCATCAGAAATCAGAAGGAGGATATAGTAACCTTCTTAGATTAAATTGTCAGGAATATTGTGGGTTTGTTTAATGTTTCTTTTTTAAAGATATCTTACTTAACGGGTGCCGGTTGGCTCAGCCGCTTAAGCGTCCAACTTAGGCTCAGGTCATGATCTCGCAGTTCGTGAGTTCAAACTCTGCATCAGGCTCTATGCAGACAGCTCAGAGCCTGGAGCCTACTTCGGATTCTGTGTCTCCCTCTCTCTCTGCCCCTTCACCACTTGTACTTTCTCTCTCTCTCTCTCTCTCTTTCTCTTTCTCAGAAGTAAATAAACATTAAAAAAAAAGATATCTTAAGAAATTATTTATCAGTGCCTACATTTTAATAGCAATATTGGGAGATCTCTCCAAATTCAAGAGTTTTGTCTCTACTGTGTTTTCCACTAGTCTGTGGTGGGAGTAGTTTTGATCCTGGGTTGAGAATTGCATGCCTGTAAAATGTACTTGTCTTGCTGACCCTTTAGAACATTGGTCCCCACCAGACTGTTTTTTTAGTATATATTTTTTTGTTGTTTACTTATTTTTGAGAGAGTGCTAGTGAGGGAAGGGCAGAGAGAGAAGGAGACACAGAATCCGAAGCAGGCTCCAGGCTCTGAGCTGTCAGCAAAGACTCCAATCCAGGGCTTGAACCCATGAACCACGAGGTCATGATCTGAGCCAAAGCCTGATGCTTAACTGACTGAGCCACCCAGGTGCCCCTGTCCCCACACTTTTTATTACTCACCCCATGGATAAACTGTTTTTGATCATACACCAAAATATATTTTTATAAACTATCTACTTGTACTATACCAATATGCAAAAACAAAGGGGTGGGGTCACACCTTAAAACAATAATTAAAACATAAGCAGAAGTTCTGATATTTTCTTCAGAGATCCAAGTTGATAGTCTTGCTTGCTCTGGTAGCTAATTGTTGCTCTGAATGCTGTGTGATGCTGGAGAATTATGCACATGGTTTTGGGGGTTATGGTCTCCAAAGAAGCCCCTTCTCCTCACATTACCTAGGGCCTCTCCCTGAGATCTCTTCCTTTTGGGGCTGAATTCTTAATGTTGCCTGGTTCACTCACTGGTGAATCTTGTCGCTGCAGGTACAGGTGCAGGTACAGCAGTCTCCGCAGCAGGTCTCGGCTCAGCAGCTCTCCCCGCAGCTCACCGTTCACCAGCCTGCTGAGCAGCCCATCCAGGTCCAGGTGCAGATCCAAGGCCAAGCACCACAGCCGGCAGCCCCCTCCATCCAGACCCCGTCTCTGCAGAGCCCCAGCCCTTCACAGCTGCAGGCAGCCCAGATCCAGGTGCAGCACGTGCAGGCGGCCCAGCAGATCCAGGCTGCAGAGATCCCAGAGGAGCACATCCCACATCAGCAGATCCAGGCTCAGCTGGTGGCCGGCCAGTCTCTTGCTGGGGGTCAGCAGATCCAAATCCAGACCGTGGGTGCCCTTTCCCCACCACCGTCTCAGCAGGGCTCACCCCGGGAAGGGGAGCGACGGGTTGGCACAGCCAGTGTCCTCCAGCCAGTGAAGAAACGCAAAGTGGACATGCCCATCACTGTGTCCTATGCCATCTCAGGGCAGCCGGTGGCTACTGTGCTGGCCATTCCACAGGGCCAGCAGCAGAGTTATGTGTCTTTGAGGCCAGACTTACTGACAGTAGACAGTGCCCACCTGTATAGTGCCACTGGGACCATTACTAGCCCTACAGGAGAAACCTGGACCATCCCTGTTTACTCTGCCCAGCCCCGTGGGGATCCTCAACAGCAGAGCATTACCCACATTGCCATTCCCCAGGAAGCCTACAATGCAGTTCACGTCAGTGGCTCACCCACGGCCCTGGCAGCTGTAAAGCTGGAGGATGACAAGGAGAAGATGGTGGGCACCACGTCTGTAGTGAAAAACTCACATGAAGAGGTAGTGCAGACCCTTGCAAACTCTCTCTTTCCAGCACAGTTCATGAATGGCAACATCCACATTCCAGTGGCTGTGCAGGCTGTGGCAGGCACATACCAGAATACAGCTCAGACTGTCCATATATGGGACCCCCAGCAGCAGCC